>NW_026138202.1:0-467412 GCF_025592945.1 Manacus candei | reverse complement strand
TAACCCTAACCCTAACCCTAACCCTAACCCTAACCCTAACCCTAACCCTAACCCTAACCCTAACCCTAACCCTAACCCTAACCCTAACCCTAACCCTAACCCTAACCCTAACCCTAACCCTAACCCTAACCCTAACCCTAACCCTAACCCTAACCCTAACCCTAACCCTAACCCTAACCCTAACCCTAGACCCTAACCCTAACCCTAACCCTAACCCTAACCCTAACCCTAACCCTAACCCTAACCCTAACCCTAACCCTAACCCTAACCCTAACCCTAACCCTAACCCTAACCCTAACCCTAACCCTAACCCTAACCCTAACCCTAACCCTAACCCTAACCCTAACCCTAACCCTAACCCTAACCCTAACCCTAACCCTAACCCTAACCCTAACCCTAACCCTAACCCTAACCCTAACCCTAACCCTAACCCTAACCCTAACCCTAACCCTAACCCTAACCCTAACCCTAACCCTAACCCTAACCCTAACCCTAACCCTAACCCTAACCCTAACCCTAACCCTAACCCTAACCCTAACCCTAACCCTAACCCTAACCCTAACCCTAACCCTAACCCTAACCCTAACCCTAACCCTAACCCTAACCCTAACCCTAACCCTAACCCTAACCCTAACCCTAACCCTAACCCTAACCCTAACCCTAACCCTAACCCTAACCCTAACCCTAACCCTAACCCTAACCCTAACCCTAACCCTAACCCTAACCCTAACCCTAACCCTAACCCTAACCCTAACCCTAACCCTAACCCTAACCCTAACCCTAACCCTAACCCTAACCCTAACCCTAACCCTAACCCTAACCCTAACCCTAACCCTAACCCTAACCCTAACCCTAACCCTAACCCTAACCCTAACCCTAACCCTAACCCTAACCCTAACCCTAACCCTAACCCTAACCCTAACCCTAACCCTAACCCTAACCCTAACCCTAACCCTAACCCTAACCCTAACCCTAACCCTAACCCTAACCCTAACCCTAACCCTAACCCTAACCCTAACCCTAACCCTAACCCTAACCCTAACCCTAACCCTAACCCTAACCCTAACCCTAACCCTAACCCTAACCCTAACCCTAACCCTAACCCTAACCCTAACCCTAACCCTAACCCTAACCCTAACCCTAACCCTAACCCTAACCCTAACCCTAACCCTAACCCTAACCCTAACCCTAACCCTAACCCTAACCCTAACCCTAACCCTAACCCTAACCCTAACCCTAACCCTAACCCTAACCCTAACCCTAACCCTAACCCTAACCCTAACCCTAACCCTAACCCTAACCCTAACCCTAACCCTAACCCTAACCCTAACCCTAACCCTAACCCTAACCCTAACCCTAACCCTAACCCTAACCCTAACCCTAACCCTAACCCTAACCCTAACCCTAACCCTAACCCTAACCCTAACCCTAACCCTAACCCTAACCCTAACCCTAACCCTAACCCTAACCCTAACCCTAACCCTAACCCTAACCCTAACCCTAACCCTAACCCTAACCCTAACCCTAACCCTAACCCTAACCCTAACCCTAACCCTAACCCTAACCCTAACCCTAACCCTAACCCTAACCCTAACCCTAACCCTAACCCTAACCCTAACCCTAACCCTAACCCTAACCCTAACCCTAACCCTAACCCTAACCCTAACCCTAACCCTAACCCTAACCCTAACCCTAACCCTAACCCTAACCCTAACCCTAACCCTAACCCTAACCCTAACCCTAACCCTAACCCTAACCCTAACCCTAACCCTAACCCTAACCCTAACCCTAACCCTAACCCTAACCCTAACCCTAACCCTAACCCTAACCCTAACCCTAACCCTAACCCTAACCCTAACCCTAACCCTAACCCTAACCCTAACCCTAACCCTAACCCTAACCCTAACCCTAACCCTAACCCTAACCCTAACCCTAACCCTAACCCTAACCCTAACCCTAACCCTAACCCTAACCCTAACCCTAACCCTAACCCTAACCCTAACCCTAACCCTAACCCTAACCCTAACCCTAACCCTAACCCTAACCCTAACCCTAACCCTAACCCTAACCCTAACCCTAACCCTAACCCTAACCCTAACCCTAACCCTAACCCTAACCCTAACCCTAACCCTAACCCTAACCCTAACCCTAACCCTAACCCTAACCCTAACCCTAACCCTAACCCTAACCCTAACCCTAACCCTAACCCTAACCCTAACCCTAACCCTAACCCTAACCCTAACCCTAACCCTAACCCTAACCCTAACCCTAACCCTAACCCTAACCCTAACCCTAACCCTAACCCTAACCCTAACCCTAACCCTAACCCTAACCCTAACCCTAACCCTAACCCTAACCCTAACCCTAACCCTAACCCTAACCCTAACCCTAACCCTAACCCTAACCCTAACCCTAACCCTAACCCTAACCCTAACCCTAACCCTAACCCTAACCCTAACCCTAACCCTAACCCTAACCCTAACCCTAACCCTAACCCTAACCCTAACCCTAACCCTAACCCTAACCCTAACCCTAACCCTAACCCTAACCCTAACCCTAACCCTAACCCTAACCCTAACCCTAACCCTAACCCTAACCCTAACCCTAACCCTAACCCTAACCCTAACCCTAACCCTAACCCTAACCCTAACCCTAACCCTAACCCTAACCCTAACCCTAACCCTAACCCTAACCCTAACCCTAACCCTAACCCTAACCCTAACCCTAACCCTAACCCTAACCCTAACCCTAACCCTAACCCTAACCCTAACCCTAACCCTAACCCTAACCCTAACCCTAACCCTAACCCTAACCCTAACCCTAACCCTAACCCTAACCCTAACCCTAACCCTAACCCTAACCCTAACCCTAACCCTAACCCTAACCCTAACCCTAACCCTAACCCTAACCCTAACCCTAACCCTAACCCTAACCCTAACCCTAACCCTAACCCTAACCCTAACCCTAACCCTAACCCTAACCCTAACCCTAACCCTAACCCTAACCCTAACCCTAACCCTAACCCTAACCCTAACCCTAACCCTAACCCTAACCCTAACCCTAACCCTAACCCTAACCCTAACCCTAACCCTAACCCTAACCCTAACCCTAACCCTAACCCTAACCCTAACCCTAACCCTAACCCTAACCCTAACCCTAACCCTAACCCTAACCCTAACCCTAACCCTAACCCTAACCCTAACCCTAACCCTAACCCTAACCCTAACCCTAACCCTAACCCTAACCCTAACCCTAACCCTAACCCTAACCCTAACCCTAACCCTAACCCTAACCCTAACCCTAACCCTAACCCTAACCCTAACCCTAACCCTAACCCTAACCCTAACCCTAACCCTAACCCTAACCCTAACCCTAACCCTAACCCTAACCCTAACCCTAACCCTAACCCTAACCCTAACCCTAACCCTAACCCTAACCCTAACCCTAACCCTAACCCTAACCCTAACCCTAACCCTAACCCTAACCCTAACCCTAACCCTAACCCTAACCCTAACCCTAACCCTAACCCTAACCCTAACCCTAACCCTAACCCTAACCCTAACCCTAACCCTAACCCTAACCCTAACCCTAACCCTAACCCTAACCCTAACCCTAACCCTAACCCTAACCCTAACCCTAACCCTAACCCTAACCCTAACCCTAACCCTAACCCTAACCCTAACCCTAACCCTAACCCTAACCCTAACCCTAACCCTAACCCTAACCCTAACCCTAACCCTAACCCTAACCCTAACCCTAACCCTAACCCTAACCCTAACCCTAACCCTAACCCTAACCCTAACCCTAACCCTAACCCTAACCCTAACCCTAACCCTAACCCTAACCCTAACCCTAACCCTAACCCTAACCCTAACCCTAACCCTAACCCTAACCCTAACCCTAACCCTAACCCTAACCCTAACCCTAACCCTAACCCTAACCCTAACCCTAACCCTAACCCTAACCCTAACCCTAACCCTAACCCTAACCCTAACCCTAACCCTAACCCTAACCCTAACCCTAACCCTAACCCTAACCCTAACCCTAACCCTAACCCTAACCCTAACCCTAACCCTAACCCTAACCCTAACCCTAACCCTAACCCTAACCCTAACCCTAACCCTAACCCTAACCCTAACCCTAACCCTAACCCTAACCCTAACCCTAACCCTAACCCTAACCCTAACCCTAACCCTAACCCTAACCCTAACCCTAACCCTAACCCTAACCCTAACCCTAACCCTAACCCTAACCCTAACCCTAACCCTAACCCTAACCCTAACCCTAACCCTAACCCTAACCCTAACCCTAACCCTAACCCTAACCCTAACCCTAACCCTAACCCTAACCCTAACCCTAACCCTAACCCTAACCCTAACCCTAACCCTAACCCTAACCCTAACCCTAACCCTAACCCTAACCCTAACCCTAACCCTAACCCTAACCCTAACCCTAACCCTAACCCTAACCCTAACCCTAACCCTAACCCTAACCCTAACCCTAACCCTAACCCTAACCCTAACCCTAACCCTAACCCTAACCCTAACCCTAACCCTAACCCTAACCCTAACCCTAACCCTAACCCTAACCCTAACCCTAACCCTAACCCTAACCCTAACCCTAACCCTAACCCTAACCCTAACCCTAACCCTAACCCTAACCCTAACCCTAACCCTAACCCTAACCCTAACCCTAACCCTAACCCTAACCCTAACCCTAACCCTAACCCTAACCCTAACCCTAACCCTAACCCTAACCCTAACCCTAACCCTAACCCTAACCCTAACCCTAACCCTAACCCTAACCCTAACCCTAACCCTAACCCTAACCCTAACCCTAACCCTAACCCTAACCCTAACCCTAACCCTAACCCTAACCCTAACCCTAACCCTAACCCTAACCCTAACCCTAACCCTAACCCTAACCCTAACCCTAACCCTAACCCTAACCCTAACCCTAACCCTAACCCTAACCCTAACCCTAACCCTAACCCTAACCCTAACCCTAACCCTAACCCTAACCCTAACCCTAACCCTAACCCTAACCCTAACCCTAACCCTAACCCTAACCCTAACCCTAACCCTAACCCTAACCCTAACCCTAACCCTAACCCTAACCCTAACCCTAACCCTAACCCTAACCCTAACCCTAACCCTAACCCTAACCCTAACCCTAACCCTAACCCTAACCCTAACCCTAACCCTAACCCTAACCCTAACCCTAACCCTAACCCTAACCCTAACCCTAACCCTAACCCTAACCCTAACCCTAACCCTAACCCTAACCCTAACCCTAACCCTAACCCTAACCCTAACCCTAACCCTAACCCTAACCCTAACCCTAACCCTAACCCTAACCCTAACCCTAACCCTAACCCTAACCCTAACCCTAACCCTAACCCTAACCCTAACCCTAACCCTAACCCTAACCCTAACCCTAACCCTAACCCTAACCCTAACCCTAACCCTAACCCTAACCCTAACCCTAACCCTAACCCTAACCCTAACCCTAACCCTAACCCTAACCCTAACCCTAACCCTAACCCTAACCCTAACCCTAACCCTAACCCTAACCCTAACCCTAACCCTAACCCTAACCCTAACCCTAACCCTAACCCTAACCCTAACCCTAACCCTAACCCTAACCCTAACCCTAACCCTAACCCTAACCCTAACCCTAACCCTAACCCTAACCCTAACCCTAACCCTAACCCTAACCCTAACCCTAACCCTAACCCTAACCCTAACCCTAACCCTAACCCTAACCCTAACCCTAACCCTAACCCTAACCCTAACCCTAACCCTAACCCTAACCCTAACCCTAACCCTAACCCTAACCCTAACCCTAACCCTAACCCTAACCCTAACCCTAACCCTAACCCTAACCCTAACCCTAACCCTAACCCTAACCCTAACCCTAACCCTAACCCTAACCCTAACCCTAACCCTAACCCTAACCCTAACCCTAACCCTAACCCTAACCCTAACCCTAACCCTAACCCTAACCCTAACCCTAACCCTAACCCTAACCCTAACCCTAACCCTAACCCTAACCCTAACCCTAACCCTAACCCTAACCCTAACCCTAACCCTAACCCTAACCCTAACCCTAACCCTAACCCTAACCCTAACCCTAACCCTAACCCTAACCCTAACCCTAACCCTAACCCTAACCCTAACCCTAACCCTAACCCTAACCCTAACCCTAACCCTAACCCTAACCCTAACCCTAACCCTAACCCTAACCCTAACCCTAACCCTAACCCTAACCCTAACCCTAACCCTAACCCTAACCCTAACCCTAACCCTAACCCTAACCCTAACCCTAACCCTAACCCTAACCCTAACCCTAACCCTAACCCTAACCCTAACCCTAACCCTAACCCTAACCCTAACCCTAACCCTAACCCTAACCCTAACCCTAACCCTAACCCTAACCCTAACCCTAACCCTAACCCTAACCCTAACCCTAACCCTAACCCTAACCCTAACCCTAACCCTAACCCTAACCCTAACCCTAACCCTAACCCTAACCCTAACCCTAACCCTAACCCTAACCCTAACCCTAACCCTAACCCTAACCCTAACCCTAACCCTAACCCTAACCCTAACCCTAACCCTAACCCTAACCCTAACCCTAACCCTAACCCTAACCCTAACCCTAACCCTAACCCTAACCCTAACCCTAACCCTAACCCTAACCCTAACCCTAACCCTAACCCTAACCCTAACCCTAACCCTAACCCTAACCCTAACCCTAACCCTAACCCTAACCCTAACCCTAACCCTAACCCTAACCCTAACCCTAACCCTAACCCTAACCCTAACCCTAACCCTAACCCTAACCCTAACCCTAACCCTAACCCTAACCCTAACCCTAACCCTAACCCTAACCCTAACCCTAACCCTAACCCTAACCCTAACCCTAACCCTAACCCTAACCCTAACCCTAACCCTAACCCTAACCCTAACCCTAACCCTAACCCTAACCCTAACCCTAACCCTAACCCTAACCCTAACCCTAACCCTAACCCTAACCCTAACCCTAACCCTAACCCTAACCCTAACCCTAACCCTAACCCTAACCCTAACCCTAACCCTAACCCTAACCCTAACCCTAACCCTAACCCTAACCCTAACCCTAACCCTAACCCTAACCCTAACCCTAACCCTAACCCTAACCCTAACCCTAACCCTAACCCTAACCCTAACCCTAACCCTAACCCTAACCCTAACCCTAACCCTAACCCTAACCCTAACCCTAACCCTAACCCTAACCCTAACCCTAACCCTAACCCTAACCCTAACCCTAACCCTAACCCTAACCCTAACCCTAACCCTAACCCTAACCCTAACCCTAACCCTAACCCTAACCCTAACCCTAACCCTAACCCTAACCCTAACCCTAACCCTAACCCTAACCCTAACCCTAACCCTAACCCTAACCCTAACCCTAACCCTAACCCTAACCCTAACCCTAACCCTAACCCTAACCCTAACCCTAACCCTAACCCTAACCCTAACCCTAACCCTAACCCTAACCCTAACCCTAACCCTAACCCTAACCCTAACCCTAACCCTAACCCTAACCCTAACCCTAACCCTAACCCTAACCCTAACCCTAACCCTAACCCTAACCCTAACCCTAACCCTAACCCTAACCCTAACCCTAACCCTAACCCTAACCCTAACCCTAACCCTAACCCTAACCCTAACCCTAACCCTAACCCTAACCCTAACCCTAACCCTAACCCTAACCCTAACCCTAACCCTAACCCTAACCCTAACCCTAACCCTAACCCTAACCCTAACCCTAACCCTAACCCTAACCCTAACCCTAACCCTAACCCTAACCCTAACCCTAACCCTAACCCTAACCCTAACCCTAACCCTAACCCTAACCCTAACCCTAACCCTAACCCTAACCCTAACCCTAACCCTAACCCTAACCCTAACCCTAACCCTAACCCTAACCCTAACCCTAACCCTAACCCTAACCCTAACCCTAACCCTAACCCTAACCCTAACCCTAACCCTAACCCTAACCCTAACCCTAACCCTAACCCTAACCCTAACCCTAACCCTAACCCTAACCCTAACCCTAACCCTAACCCTAACCCTAACCCTAACCCTAACCCTAACCCTAACCCTAACCCTAACCCTAACCCTAACCCTAACCCTAACCCTAACCCTAACCCTAACCCTAACCCTAACCCTAACCCTAACCCTAACCCTAACCCTAACCCTAACCCTAACCCTAACCCTAACCCTAACCCTAACCCTAACCCTAACCCTAACCCTAACCCTAACCCTAACCCTAACCCTAACCCTAACCCTAACCCTAACCCTAACCCTAACCCTAACCCTAACCCTAACCCTAACCCTAACCCTAACCCTAACCCTAACCCTAACCCTAACCCTAACCCTAACCCTAACCCTAACCCTAACCCTAACCCTAACCCTAACCCTAACCCTAACCCTAACCCTAACCCTAACCCTAACCCTAACCCTAACCCTAACCCTAACCCTAACCCTAACCCTAACCCTAACCCTAACCCTAACCCTAACCCTAACCCTAACCCTAACCCTAACCCTAACCCTAACCCTAACCCTAACCCTAACCCTAACCCTAACCCTAACCCTAACCCTAACCCTAACCCTAACCCTAACCCTAACCCTAACCCTAACCCTAACCCTAACCCTAACCCTAACCCTAACCCTAACCCTAACCCTAACCCTAACCCTAACCCTAACCCTAACCCTAACCCTAACCCTAACCCTAACCCTAACCCTAACCCTAACCCTAACCCTAACCCTAACCCTAACCCTAACCCTAACCCTAACCCTAACCCTAACCCTAACCCTAACCCTAACCCTAACCCTAACCCTAACCCTAACCCTAACCCTAACCCTAACCCTAACCCTAACCCTAACCCTAACCCTAACCCTAACCCTAACCCTAACCCTAACCCTAACCCTAACCCTAACCCTAACCCTAACCCTAACCCTAACCCTAACCCTAACCCTAACCCTAACCCTAACCCTAACCCTAACCCTAACCCTAACCCTAACCCTAACCCTAACCCTAACCCTAACCCTAACCCTAACCCTAACCCTAACCCTAACCCTAACCCTAACCCTAACCCTAACCCTAACCCTAACCCTAACCCTAACCCTAACCCTAACCCTAACCCTAACCCTAACCCTAACCCTAACCCTAACCCTAACCCTAACCCTAACCCTAACCCTAACCCTAACCCTAACCCTAACCCTAACCCTAACCCTAACCCTAACCCTAACCCTAACCCTAACCCTAACCCTAACCCTAACCCTAACCCTAACCCTAACCCTAACCCTAACCCTAACCCTAACCCTAACCCTAACCCTAACCCTAACCCTAACCCTAACCCTAACCCTAACCCTAACCCTAACCCTAACCCTAACCCTAACCCTAACCCTAACCCTAACCCTAACCCTAACCCTAACCCTAACCCTAACCCTAACCCTAACCCTAACCCTAACCCTAACCCTAACCCTAACCCTAACCCTAACCCTAACCCTAACCCTAACCCTAACCCTAACCCTAACCCTAACCCTAACCCTAACCCTAACCCTAACCCTAACCCTAACCCTAACCCTAACCCTAACCCTAACCCTAACCCTAACCCTAACCCTAACCCTAACCCTAACCCTAACCCTAACCCTAACCCTAACCCTAACCCTAACCCTAACCCTAACCCTAACCCTAACCCTAACCCTTGCTAACCCTAACCCTAACCCTAACCCTAACCCTAACCCTAACCCTAACCCTAACCCTAACCCCTAACCCTAACCCTAACCCTAACCCTAACCCTAACCCTAACCCTAACCCTAACCCTAACCCTAACCCTAACCCTAACCCTAACCCTAACTAACCTAACCCTAACCCTAACCCTAACCCTAACCCTAACCCTAACCCTAACTCTAACCCTAACCCTAACCCTAACCCTAACCCTAACCCTAACCCTAACCCTAATGGCGCCCTAACCCTAACCCTAACCCTAACCCTAACCCTAACCCTAACCCTAACCCCTAACCCTAACCCCTAACCCTAACCCTAACCCTAACCCTAACCCTAGCCTGGACCTAGGCCTAGAGTTAGGCTTAAGGTTTGGCTTAGGGTTAGGTGTAGTGTTAGGGTTAGTTTGTGAGTCAGGCCTAGGGTTGGGGGGATGGTTATGGTTAGGGTTAAGTGTTGAGTTAGGGTTTGGGTTGGCCTAGGGTTACGCATAGAGTGTAGATTTACGTGTAGGGTTAGGGCCAGGTGTAGGGATAGGATTAGGGTTTCGGTTATTTATGAGGCTAGGCGTAGTCCTTGCCGTAGGGGTAGCTGTAGGGTTTGAGCTAGGGTTTGGCTTACAGGTAGGCCTAGGGTTCGAGATGTGATATGTTTATCTTAAAGGGTTGATGAGGCTTTTTTGGGTGGTTGCTTTTGTGTTGTGAGGTGTGTGTGTGGTGTTACTTGGGTAGTTTTTAATGTATTTTTATTGGTTTTTAATAAAAATTAATTTTCTGTGCAATTCCTTAATTGTCCACAAACTGGCAGCACTTCGATAAATTTTCAGTTGCAATTGCGGGTTTTTTTCGGCAGGTGGCACTGTTATGACTTTTTTTAAAATGCAGTTCCTCTTTTCCATCAGCAGATGGCGCAGTTATGAATTTCTTCTTAATGTGGTTCCTGTTTTTCGTCGGCAGGTGGCAGTATGCCATGTAAAATATATGTGCAATTCCTTTTCTATGTCACCAGGTGGTAGTGTTGTTATGCGATTTTTTACTTATTGGATTTCGGTTTTTTGTTTTATACCCGTATTTATTGGTGTCGTTTCTTTGGAAAATCGGATAATTGGTTTGCAATTGCTGAGTGGCTTGAAAATTTCCCCTGGTTTTAATTTGTACGTGATTACACACGTAAGAGTCTAAGACAGATAGGCTCCTCTCCTGATTTTTATTCTTTTAGGCTCCTCTCCTGATTGTAACGGAATTAAAATCTGGAGAAGAGCCTAAGAGAATAAAAATCAGGAGAGGAGCCTAAAAATCGAAAAATCAGGAGAGGAGCCTAAGAAACTGAAAACCAGGAGAGGAGCCTAAAAGAATAAAAACCAGGAGAGGAGCCTAAAAGAATAAAAACCAGGAGAGGAGCCTAAAAGAATAAAAATCAGGAGAGGAGCCTAAGAGAATAAAAATCAGGAGAGGAGCCTAAAAAAAGAAAAATCAGGAGAGGAGCCTAAAAAACTGAAAACCAGAAGAGGAGCCTAAAAGAATAAAAACCAGGAGAGGAGCCTAAAAATCTAAAAATCAGGAGAGGAGCCTAAAAATCGAAAAATCAGGAGAGGAGCCTAAAAAACTGAAAACCAGGAGAGGAGCCTAAAAGAATAAAAACCAGGAGAGGAGCCTAAAAGAATAAAAATCAGGAGAGGAGCCTAAGAGAATAAAAATCAGGAGAGGAGCCTAAAAAAAGAAAAATCAGGAGAGGAGCCTAAAAAACGGAAAACCAGGAGAGGAGCCTAAAAGAATAAAAATCAGGAGAGGAGCCTAAAAGAATGAAAATCAGGAGAGGAGCCTAAAAAACTGAAAACCAGGAGAGGACCCTAAGAAACTGAAAACCAGGAGAGGAGCCTAAAAGAATAAAAATCAGGAGAGGAGCCTAAAAGAATAAAAATCAGGAGAGGAGTCTAAAAAATTTAAAATCAGGAGAGGAGCCTAAAAAAAGAAAAATCAGGAGAGGAGCCTAAAAACCTAAAAATCAGGAGAGGACCCTAAAAAACTGAAAACCAGAAGAGGAGCCTAAAATAATAAAAACCAGGAGAGGAGCCTAAAAATCTAAAAATCAGGAGAGGAGCCTAAGAAACTGAAAACCAGGAGAGGAGCCTAAAAGAATAAAAATCAGGAGAGGAGCCTAAAAGAATAAAAACCAGGAGAGGAGCCTAAAAATCTAAAAATCAGGAGAGGAGCCTAAAAATCTAAAAATCAGGAGAGGAGCCTAAGAAACTGAAAACCAGGAGAGGAGCCTAAAAGAATAAAAATCAGGAGAGGAGCCTAAAAGAATAAAAATCAGGAGAGGAGCCTAAGAGAATAAAAATCAGGAGAGGAGCCTAAAAATCGAAAAATCAGGAGAGGAGCCTAAAAAACTGAAAACCAGAAGAGGAGCCTAAAAGAATAAAAATCAGGAGAGGAGCCTAAAAATCGAAAAATCAGGAGAGGAGCCTAGAAAACTGAAAACCAGGAGAGGAGCCTAAAAGAATAAAAATCAGGAGAGGAGCCTAAAAATCGAAAAATCAGGAGAGGAGCCTAGAAAACTGAAAACCAGGAGAGGAGCCTAAAAGAATAAAAATCAGGAGAGGAGCCTAAAAATCTAAAAATCAGGAGAGGAGCCTAAGAAACTGAAAACCAGGAGAGGAGCCTAAAAGAATAAAAATCAGGAGAGGAGCCTAAAAATCTAAAAATCAGGAGAGGAGCCTAAAAGAATAAAAACCAGGAGAGGAGCCTAAAAATCTAAAAATCAGGAGAGGAGCCTAAAAATCGAAAAATCAGGAGAGGAGCCTAAGAAACTGAAAACCAGGAGAGGAGCCTAAAAGAATAAAAATCAGGAGAGGAGCCTAAAAGAATAAAAACCAGGAGAGGAGCCTAAAAGAATAAAAATCAGGAGCGGAGCCTAAAAAACTGAAAACCAGAAGAGGAGCCTAAAAGAATAAAAACCAGGAGAGGAGCCTAAAAATCTAAAAATCAGGAGAGGAGCCTAAAAATCGAAAAATCAGGAGAGGAGCCTAAAAAACTGAAAACCAGGAGAGGAGCCTAAAAGAATAAAAACCAGGAGAGGAGCCTAAAAGAATAAAAATCAGGAGAGGAGCCTAAGAGAATAAAAATCAGGAGAGGAGCCTAAAAAAAGAAAAATCAGGAGAGGAGCCTAAAAAACTGAAAACCAGAAGAGGAGCCTAAAAGAATAAAAACCAGGAGAGGAGCCTAAAAATCTAAAAATCAGGAGAGGAGCCTAAAAATCGAAAAATCAGGAGAGGAGCCTAAAAAACTGAAAACCAGGAGAGGAGCCTAAAAGAATAAAAACCAGGAGAGGAGCCTAAAAGAATAAAAATCAGGAGAGGAGCCTAAGAGAATAAAAATCAGGAGAGGAGCCTAAAAAAAGAAAAATCAGGAGAGGAGCCTAAAAAACGGAAAACCAGGAGAGGAGCCTAAAAGAATAAAAATCAGGAGAGGAGCCTAAAAGAATGAAAATCAGGAGAGGAGCCTAAAAAACTGAAAACCAGGAGAGGACCCTAAGAAACTGAAAACCAGGAGAGGAGCCTAAAAGAATAAAAATCAGGAGAGGAGCCTAAAAGAATAAAAATCAGGAGAGGAGTCTAAAAAATTTAAAATCAGGAGAGGAGCCTAAAAAAAGAAAAATCAGGAGAGGAGCCTAAAAACCTAAAAATCAGGAGAGGACCCTAAAAAACTGAAAACCAGAAGAGGAGCCTAAAATAATAAAAACCAGGAGAGGAGCCTAAAAATCTAAAAATCAGGAGAGGAGCCTAAGAAACTGAAAACCAGGAGAGGAGCCTAAAAGAATAAAAATCAGGAGAGGAGCCTAAAAGAATAAAAATCAGGAGAGGAGCCTAAAAATCGAAAAATCAGGAGAGGAGCCTAAAAAACGGAAAACCAGGAGAGGAGCCTAAAAGAATAAAAATCAGGAGAGGAGCCTAAAAGAATAAAAATCAGGAGAGTAGCCTAAAAACCTAAAAATCAGGAGAGGAGCCTAACAAAATTGAAAACCATGAGAGGAGCCTATAAAAAGAAAAATCAGGAGAGAAGCCTAAAAGAATAAAAATCAGGAGAGGAGCCTAAAAATCGAAAAATCAGGAGAGGAGCCTAGAAAACTGAAAACCAGGAGAGGAGCCTAAAAGAATAAAAATCAGGAGAGGAGTCTAAAAAATTTAAAATCAGGAGAGGAGCCTAGAAAACTGAAAACCAGGAGAGGAGCCTAAAAGAATAAAAATCAGGAGAGGAGTCTAAAAAATTTAAAAGGAGGAGAGGAGCCTAAAAAAAGAAAAATCAGGAGAGAAGCCTAAAAAATTGAGAACCAGGAGAGGAGCCTAAAAGAATAAAAATCAGGAGAGGAGCCTAAAAATCGAAAAATCAGGAGAGGAGCCTAAAAAACTGAAAACCAGGAGAGGAGCCTAAAAGAATAAAAACCAAGAGAAGAGCCTAAAAGAATAAAAATCAGGAGAGGAGCCTAAGAGAATAAAAATCAGGAGAGGAGCCTAAAAATCGAAAAATCAGGAGAGGAGCCTAAAAAACTGAAAACCAGGAGAGGAGCCTAAAAGAATAAAAATCAGGAGAGCAGTCTAAAAAATTTAAAATCAGGAGAGGAGCCTAAAAAAAGAAAAATCAGGAGAGGAGCCTAAAAACCTAAAAATCAGGAGAGGACCCTAAAAAACTGAAAACCAGGAGAGGAGCCTAAAACAATAAAAACCAGGAGAGGAGCCTAAAAATCTAAAAATCAGGAGAGGAGCCTAAGAAACTGAAAACCAGGAGAGGAGCCTAAAAGAATAAAAATCAGGAGAGGAGCCTAAAAGAATAAAAATCAGGAGAGGAGCCTAAGAGAATAAAAACCAGGAGAGGAGCCTAAAAATCTAAAAATCAGGAGAGGAGCCTAAGAAACTGAAAACCAGGAGAGGAGCCTAAAAGAATAAAAATCAGGAGAGGAGCCTAAAAGAATAAAAATCAGGAGAGGAGCCTAAGAGAATAAAAACCAGGAGAGGAGCCTAAAAATCTAAAAATCAGGAGAGGAGCCTAAGAAACTGAAAACCAGGAGAGGAGCCTAAAAGAATAAAAATCAGGAGAGGAGCCTAAAAATCTAAAAATCAGGAGAGGAGCCTAAAAATCGAAAAATCAGGAGAGGAGCCTAAAAATCGAAAAATCAGGAGAGGAGCCTAAAAATCGAAAAATCAGGAGAGGAGCCTAAAAATCGAAAAATCAGGAGAGGAGCCTAAAAAACTGAAAACCAGGAGAGGAGCCTAAAAGAATAAAAATCAGGAGAGGAGCCTAAAAGAATAAAAATCAGGAGAGGAGCCTAAAAGAATAAAAATCAGGAGAGGAGCCTAAAAGAATAAAAATCAGGAGAGGAGCCTAAAAATCGAAAAATCAGGAGAGGAGCCTAAAAAACGGAAAACCAGGAGAGGAGCCTAAAAGAATAAAAATCAGGAGAGGAGCCTAAAAATCGAAAAATCAGGAGAGGAGCCTAAGAAACTGAAAACCAGGAGAGGAGCCTAAAAGAATAAAAATCAGGAGAGGAGCCTAAAAGAATAAAAATCAGGAGAGGAGCCTAAAAATCGAAAAATCAGGAGAGGAGCCTAAAAAACGGAAAACCAGGAGAGGAGCCTAAAAGAATAAAAATCAGGAGAGGAGCCTAAAAGAATAAAAATCAGGAGAGTAGCCTAAAAACCTAAAAATCAGGAGAGGAGCCTAACAAAATTGAAAACCATGAGAGGAGCCTATAAAAAGAAAAATCAGGAGAGAAGCCTAAAAGAATAAAAATCAGGAGAGGAGCCTAAAAATCGAAAAATCAGGAGAGGAGCCTAAAAATCGAAAAATCAGGAGAGGAGCCTAGAAAACTGAAAACCAGGAGAGGAGCCTAAAAGAATAAAAATCAGGAGAGGAGTCTAAAAAATTTAAAATCAGGAGAGGAGCCTAGAAAACTGAAAACCAGGAGAGGAGCCTAAAAGAATAAAAATCAGGAGAGGAGTCTAAAAAATTTAAAAGGAGGAGAGGAGCCTAAAAAAAGAAAAATCAGGAGAGAAGCCTAAAAAATTGAGAACCAGGAGAGGAACCTAAAAGAATAAAAATCAGGAGAGGAGCCTAAAAGAATAAAAATCAGGAGAGGAGCCTAAAAATCGAAAAATCAGGAGAGGAGCCTAAAAAACTGAAAACCAGGAGAGGAGCCTAAAAGAATAAAAACCAAGAGAAGAGCCTAAAAGAATAAAAACCAGGAGAGGAGCCTAAAAAACTGAAAACCAGGAGAGGAGCCTAAAAGAATAAAAATCAGGAGAGTAGCCTAAAAACCTAAAAATCAGGAGAGGAGCCTAACAAAATTGAAAACCAGGAGAGGAGCCTAAAAGAATAAAAATCAGGAGAGGAGTCTAAAAAATTTAAAAGCAGGAGAGGAGCCTAAAAAAAGAAAAATCAGGAGAGGAGCCTAAAAATCGAAAAATCAGGAGAGGAGCCTAAAAATCGAAAAATCAGGAGAGGAGCCTAAAAATCGAAAAATCAGGAGAGGAGCCTAAAAATCGAAAAATCAGGAGAGGAGCCTAAAAAACTGAAAACCAGGAGAGGAGCCTAAAAGAATAAAAATCAGGAGAGGAGCCTAAAAGAATAAAAATCAGGAGAGGAGCCTAAAAGAATAAAAATCAGGAGAGGAGCCTAAAAGAATAAAAATCAGGAGAGGAGCCTAAAAATCGAAAAATCAGGAGAGGAGCCTAAAAAACGGAAAACCAGGAGAGGAGCCTAAAAGAATAAAAATCAGGAGAGGAGCCTAAAAATCGAAAAATCAGGAGAGGAGCCTAAGAAACTGAAAACCAGGAGAGGAGCCTAAAAGAATAAAAATCAGGAGAGGAGCCTAAAAGAATAAAAATCAGGAGAGGAGCCTAAAAATCGAAAAATCAGGAGAGGAGCCTAAAAAACGGAAAACCAGGAGAGGAGCCTAAAAGAATAAAAATCAGGAGAGGAGCCTAAAAGAATAAAAATCAGGAGAGTAGCCTAAAAACCTAAAAATCAGGAGAGGAGCCTAACAAAATTGAAAACCATGAGAGGAGCCTATAAAAAGAAAAATCAGGAGAGAAGCCTAAAAGAATAAAAATCAGGAGAGGAGCCTAAAAATCGAAAAATCAGGAGAGGAGCCTAAAAATCGAAAAATCAGGAGAGGAGCCTAGAAAACTGAAAACCAGGAGAGGAGCCTAAAAGAATAAAAATCAGGAGAGGAGTCTAAAAAATTTAAAATCAGGAGAGGAGCCTAGAAAACTGAAAACCAGGAGAGGAGCCTAAAAGAATAAAAATCAGGAGAGGAGTCTAAAAAATTTAAAAGGAGGAGAGGAGCCTAAAAAAAGAAAAATCAGGAGAGAAGCCTAAAAAATTGAGAACCAGGAGAGGAACCTAAAAGAATAAAAATCAGGAGAGGAGCCTAAAAGAATAAAAATCAGGAGAGGAGCCTAAAAATCGAAAAATCAGGAGAGGAGCCTAAAAAACTGAAAACCAGGAGAGGAGCCTAAAAGAATAAAAACCAAGAGAAGAGCCTAAAAGAATAAAAACCAGGAGAGGAGCCTAAAAAACTGAAAACCAGGAGAGGAGCCTAAAAGAATAAAAATCAGGAGAGTAGCCTAAAAACCTAAAAATCAGGAGAGGAGCCTAACAAAATTGAAAACCAGGAGAGGAGCCTAAAAGAATAAAAATCAGGAGAGGAGTCTAAAAAATTTAAAAGCAGGAGAGGAGCCTAAAAAAAGAAAAATCAGGAGAGAAGCCTAAAAAATTGAGAACCAGGAGAGGAGCCTAAAAATCGAAAAATCAGGAGAGGAGCCTAGAAAAGTGAAAACCAGGAGAGGAGCCTAAAAGAATAAAAATCAGGAGAGGAGCCTAAAAGAATAAAAATCAGGAGAGGAGCCTAAAAATCGAAAAATCAGGAGAGGAGCCTAGAAAACTGAAAACCAGGAGAGGAGCCTAAAAGAATAAAAATCAGGAGAGGAGTCTAAAAAATTTAAAAAGAGGAGAGGAGCCTAAAAAAAGAAAAATCAGGAGAGAAGCCTAAAAAATTGAGAACCAGGAGAGGAACCTAAAAGAATAAAAATCAGGAGAGGAGCCTAAAAGAATAAAAATCAGGAGAGGAGCCTAAGAGAATAAAAATCAGGAGAGGAGCCTAAAAGAATAAAAATCAGGAGAGGAGCCTAAGAGAATAAAAATCAGGAGAGGAGCCTAAAAATCGAAAAATCAGGAGAGGAGCCTAAAAAACTGAAAACCAGGAGAGGAGCCTAAAAGAATAAAAATCAGGAGAGGAGCCTAAAAGAATAAAAATCAGGAGAGGAGCCTAAGAGAATAAAAATCAGGAGAGGAGCCTAAAAATCTAAAAATCAGGAGAGGAGCCTAAGAAACTGAAAACCAGGAGAGGAGCCTAAAAGAATAAAAATCAGGAGAGGAGCCTAAAAGAATAAAAATCAGGAGAGGAGCCTAAGAGAATAAAAATCAGGAGAGGAGCCTAAAAATCGAAAAATCAGGAGAGGAGCCTAAAAAACTGAAAACCAGAAGAGGAGCCTAAAAGAATAAAAATCAGGAGAGGAGCCTAAAAATCGAAAAATCAGGAGAGGAGCCTAGAAAACTGAAAACCAGGAGAGGAGCCTAAAAGAATAAAAATCAGGAGAGGAGTCTAAAAAATTTAAAAGGAGGAGAGGAGCCTAAAAAAAGAAAAATCAGGAGAGAAGCCTAAAAAATTGAGAACCAGGAGAGGAACCTAAAAGAATAAAAATCAGGAGAGGAGCCTAAAAGAATAAAAATCAGGAGAGGAGCCTAAAAATCGAAAAATCAGGAGAGGAGCCTAAAAAACTGAAAACCAGGAGAGGAGCCTAAAAGAATAAAAACCAAGAGAAGAGCCTAAAAGAATAAAAACCAGGAGAGGAGCCTAAAAAACTGAAAACCAGGAGAGGAGCCTAAAAGAATAAAAATCAGGAGAGTAGCCTAAAAACCTAAAAATCAGGAGAGGAGCCTAACAAAATTGAAAACCAGGAGAGGAGCCTAAAAGAATAAAAATCAGGAGAGGAGTCTAAAAAATTTAAAAGCAGGAGAGGAGCCTAAAAAAAGAAAAATCAGGAGAGAAGCCTAAAAAATTGAGAACCAGGAGAGGAGCCTAAAAATCGAAAAATCAGGAGAGGAGCCTAGAAAAGTGAAAACCAGGAGAGGAGCCTAAAAGAATAAAAATCAGGAGAGGAGCCTAAAAGAATAAAAATCAGGAGAGGAGCCTAAAAATCGAAAAATCAGGAGAGGAGCCTAGAAAACTGAAAACCAGGAGAGGAGCCTAAAAGAATAAAAATCAGGAGAGGAGTCTAAAAAATTTAAAAAGAGGAGAGGAGCCTAAAAAAAGAAAAATCAGGAGAGAAGCCTAAAAAATTGAGAACCAGGAGAGGAACCTAAAAGAATAAAAATCAGGAGAGGAGCCTAAAAGAATAAAAATCAGGAGAGGAGCCTAAGAGAATAAAAATCAGGAGAGGAGCCTAAAAGAATAAAAATCAGGAGAGGAGCCTAAGAGAATAAAAATCAGGAGAGGAGCCTAAAAATCGAAAAATCAGGAGAGGAGCCTAAAAAACTGAAAACCAGGAGAGGAGCCTAAAAGAATAAAAATCAGGAGAGGAGCCTAAAAGAATAAAAATCAGGAGAGGAGCCTAAGAGAATAAAAATCAGGAGAGGAGCCTAAAAATCTAAAAATCAGGAGAGGAGCCTAAGAAACTGAAAACCAGGAGAGGAGCCTAAAAGAATAAAAATCAGGAGAGGAGCCTAAAAGAATAAAAATCAGGAGAGGAGCCTAAGAGAATAAAAATCAGGAGAGGAGCCTAAAAATCGAAAAATCAGGAGAGGAGCCTAAAAAACTGAAAACCAGAAGAGGAGCCTAAAAGAATAAAAATCAGGAGAGGAGCCTAAAAATCGAAAAATCAGGAGAGGAGCCTAGAAAACTGAAAACCAGGAGAGGAGCCTAAAAGAATAAAAATCAGGAGAGGAGCCTAAAAATCGAAAAATCAGGAGAGGAGCCTAGAAAACTGAAAACCAGGAGAGGAGCCTAAAAGAATAAAAATCAGGAGAGGAGCCTAAAAGAATAAAAATCAGGAGAGGAGCCTAAGAGAATAAAAATCAGGAGAGGAGCCTAAAAATCGAAAAATCAGGAGAGGAGCCTAAAAAACTGAAAACCAGAAGAGGAGCCTAAAAGAATAAAAATCAGGAGAGGAGCCTAAAAATCGAAAAATCAGGAGAGGAGCCTAAAAAACTGAAAACCAGAAGAGGAGCCTAAAAGAATAAAAATCAGGAGAGGAGCCTAAAAGAATAAAAATCAGGAGAGGAGCCTAAAAATCGAAAAATCAGGAGAGGAGCCTAAAAAACTGAAAACCAGAAGAGGAGCCTAAAAGAATAAAAATCAGGAGAGGAGCCTAAAAGAATAAAAATCAGGAGAGGAGCCTAAAAATCGAAAAATCAGGAGAGGAGCCTAAGAGAATAAAAATCAGGAGAGGAGCCTAAAAATCGAAAAATCAGGAGAGGAGCCTAAAAAACTGAAAACCAGAAGAGGAGCCTAAAAGAATAAAAATCAGGAGAGGAGCCTAAGAGAATAAAAATCAGGAGAGGAGCCTAAAAATCTAAAAATCAGGAGAGGAGCCTAAGAAACTGAAAACCAGGAGAGGAGCCTAAAAGAATAAAAATCAGGAGAGGAGCCTAAAAGAATAAAAATCAGGAGAGGAGCCTAAGAGAATAAAAATCAGGAGAGGAGCCTAAAAATCTAAAAATCAGGAGAGGAGCCTAAGAAACTGAAAACCAGGAGAGGAGCCTAAAAGAATAAAAATCAGGAGAGGAGCCTAAAAATCTAAAAATCAGGAGAGGAGCCTAAGAGAATAAAAATCAGGAGAGGAGCCTAAAAATCGAAAAATCAGGAGAGGAGCCTAAAAAACTGAAAACCAGGAGAGGAGCCTAAAAGAATAAAAATCAGGAGAGGAGCCTAAAAATCGAAAAATCAGGAGAGGAGCCTAGAAAACTGAAAACCAGGAGAGGAGCCTAAAAGAATAAAAATCAGGAGAGGAGCCTAAAAGAATAAAAATCAGGAGAGGAGCCTAAAAAACTGAAAACCAGAAGAGGAGCCTAAAAGAATAAAAACCAGGAGAGGAGCCTAAAAATCTAAAAATCAGGAGAGGAGCCTAAAAATCGAAAAATCAGGAGAGGAGCCTAAAAATCGAAAAATCAGGAGAGGAGCCTAAAAAACTGAAAACCAGGAGAGGAGCCTAAAAGAATAAAAATCAGGAGAGGAGCCTAAAAGAATAAAAATCAGGAGAGGAGCCTAAGAGAATAAAAATCAGGAGAGGAGCCTAAAAAAAGAAAAATCAGGAGAGGAGCCTAAAAATCGAAAAATCAGGAGAGGACCCTAAAAAACTGAAAACCAGAAGAGGAGCCTAAAATAATAAAAACCAGGAGAGGAGCCTAAAAATCTAAAAATCAGGAGAGGAGCCTAAGAAACTGAAAACCAGGAGAGGAGCCTAAAAGAATAAAAATCAGGAGAGGAGCCTAAGAGAATAAAAATCAGGAGAGGAGCCTAAAAATCGAAAAATCAGGAGAGGAGCCTAAAAAACTGAAAACCAGAAGAGGAGCCTAAAAGAATAAAAATCAGGAGAGGAGCCTAAGAGAATAAAAATCAGGAGAGGAGCCTAAAAATCTAAAAATCAGGAGAGGAGCCTAAGAAACTGAAAACCAGGAGAGGAGCCTAAAAGAATAAAAATCAGGAGAGGAGCCTAAAAGAATAAAAATCAGGAGAGGAGCCTAAGAGAATAAAAATCAGGAGAGGAGCCTAAAAATCTAAAAATCAGGAGAGGAGCCTAAGAAACTGAAAACCAGGAGAGGAGCCTAAAAGAATAAAAATCAGGAGAGGAGCCTAAAAGAATAAAAATCAGGAGAGGAGCCTAAGAGAATAAAAATCAGGAGAGGAGCCTAAAAATCGAAAAATCAGGAGAGGAGCCTAAAAAACTGAAAACCAGAAGAGGAGCCTAAAAGAATAAAAATCAGGAGAGGAGCCTAAAAATCGAAAAATCAGGAGAGGAGCCTAGAAAACTGAAAACCAGGAGAGGAGCCTAAAAGAATAAAAATCAGGAGAGGAGCCTAAAAGAATAAAAATCAGGAGAGGAGCCTAAGAGAATAAAAATCAGGAGAGGAGCCTAAAAATCTAAAAATCAGGAGAGGAGCCTAAGAAACTGAAAACCAGGAGAGGAGCCTAAAAGAATAAAAATCAGGAGAGGAGCCTAAAAGAATAAAAATCAGGAGAGGAGCCTAAGAGAATAAAAATCAGGAGAGGAGCCTAAAAATCGAAAAATCAGGAGAGGAGCCTAAAAAACTGAAAACCAGAAGAGGAGCCTAAAAGAATAAAAATCAGGAGAGGAGCCTAAAAATCGAAAAATCAGGAGAGGAGCCTAGAAAACTGAAAACCAGGAGAGGAGCCTAAAAGAATAAAAATCAGGAGAGGAGCCTAAAAATCGAAAAATCAGGAGAGGAGCCTAGAAAACTGAAAACCAGGAGAGGAGCCTAAAAGAATAAAAATCAGGAGAGGAGCCTAAAAGAATAAAAATCAGGAGAGGAGCCTAAGAGAATAAAAATCAGGAGAGGAGCCTAAAAAAAGAAAAATCAGGAGAGGAGCCTAAAAACCTAAAAATCAGGAGAGGACCCAAAAAACTGAAAACCAGGAGAGGAGCCTAAAATAATAAAAACCAGGAGAGGAGCCTAAAAATCGAAAAATCAGGAGAGGAGCCTAGAAAACTGAAAACCAGGAGAGGAGCCTAAAAGAATAAAAATCAGGAGAGGAGCCTAAAAGAATAAAAATCAGGAGAGGAGCCTAAGAGAATAAAAATCAGGAGAGGAGCCTAAAAAAAGAAAAATCAGGAGAGGAGCCTAAAAACCTAAAAATCAGGAGAGGACCCTAAAAAACTGAAAACCAGAAGAGGAGCCTAAAATAATAAAAACCAGGAGAGGAGCCTAAAAATCTAAAAATCAGGAGAGGAGCCTAAGAAACTGAAAACCAGGAGAGGAGCCTAAAAGAATAAAAATCAGGAGAGGAGCCTAAAAGAATAAAAATCAGGAGAGGAGCCTAAGAGAATAAAAATCAGGAGAGGAGCCTAAAAATCGAAAAATCAGGAGAGGAGCCTAAAAAACTGAAAACCAGAAGAGGAGCCTAAAAGAATAAAAATCAGGAGAGGAGCCTAAGAGAATAAAAATCAGGAGAGGAGCCTAAAAATCTAAAAATCAGGAGAGGAGCCTAAGAAACTGAAAACCAGGAGAGGAGCCTAAAAGAATAAAAATCAGGAGAGGAGCCTAAAAGAATAAAAATCAGGAGAGGAGCCTAAAAATCGAAAAATCAGGAGAGGAGCCTAAAAAACTGAAAACCAGAAGAGGAGCCTAAAAGAATAAAAATCAGGAGAGGAGCCTAAAAATCGAAAAATCAGGAGAGGAGCCTAGAAAACTGAAAACCAGGAGAGGAGCCTAAAAGAATAAAAATCAGGAGAGGAGCCTAAAAGAATAAAAATCAGGAGAGGAGCCTAAAAAACTGAAAACCAGAAGAGGAGCCTAAAAGAATAAAAACCAGGAGAGGAGCCTAAAAATCTAAAAATCAGGAGAGGAGCCTAAAAATCGAAAAATCAGGAGAGGAGCCTAAAAATCGAAAAATCAGGAGAGGAGCCTAAAAAACTGAAAACCAGGAGAGGAGCCTAAAAGAATAAAAATCAGGAGAGGAGCCTAAAAGAATAAAAATCAGGAGAGGAGCCTAAAAAACTGAAAACCAGAAGAGGAGCCTAAAAGAATAAAAACCAGGAGAGGAGCCTAAAAATCTAAAAATCAGGAGAGGAGCCTAAAAATCTAAAAATCAGGAGAGGAGCCTAAGAAACTGAAAACCAGGAGAGGAGCCTAAAAGAATAAAAATCAGGAGAGGAGCCTAAAAGAATAAAAATCAGGAGAGGAGCCTAAGAGAATAAAAATCAGGAGAGGAGCCTAAAAATCGAAAAATCAGGAGAGGAGCCTAAAAAACTGAAAACCAGAAGAGGAGCCTAAAAGAATAAAAATCAGGAGAGGAGCCTAAAAATCGAAAAATCAGGAGAGGAGCCTAGAAAACTGAAAACCAGGAGAGGAGCCTAAAAGAATAAAAATCAGGAGAGGAGCCTAAAAATCGAAAAATCAGGAGAGGAGCCTAGAAAACTGAAAACCAGGAGAGGAGCCTAAAAGAATAAAAATCAGGAGAGGAGCCTAAAAGAATAAAAATCAGGAGAGGAGCCTAAGAGAATAAAAATCAGGAGAGGAGCCTAAAAAAAGAAAAATCAGGAGAGGAGCCTAGAAACCTAAAAATCAGGAGAGGACCCAAAAAACTGAAAACCAGGAGAGGAGCCTAAAATAATAAAAACCAGGAGAGGAGCCTAAAAATCTAAAAATCAGGAGAGGAGCCTAAGAAACTGAAAACCAGGAGAGGAGCCTAAAAGAATAAAAATCAGGAGAGGAGCCTAAAAGAATAAAAATCAGGAGAGGAGCCTAAGAGAATAAAAATCAGGAGAGGAGCCTAAAAATCTAAAAATCAGGAGAGGAGCCTAAGAAACTGAAAACCAGGAGAGGAGCCTAAAAGAATAAAAATCAGGAGAGGAGCCTAAAAAACTGAAAACCAGAAGAGGAGCCTAAAAGAATAAAAACCAGGAGAGGAGCCTAAAAATCTAAAAATCAGGAGAGGAGCCTAAAAATCGAAAAATCAGGAGAGGAGCCTAAGAAACTGAAAACCAGGAGAGGAGCCTAAAAGAATAAAAATCAGGAGAGGAGCCTAAAAGAATAAAAACCAGGAGAGGAGCCTAAAAGAATAAAAATCAGGAGCGGAGCCTAAAAAACTGAAAACCAGAAGAGGAGCCTAAAAGAATAAAAACCAGGAGAGGAGCCTAAAAATCTAAAAATCAGGAGAGGAGCCTAAAAATCGAAAAATCAGGAGAGGAGCCTAAAAAACTGAAAACCAGGAGAGGAGCCTAAAAGAATAAAAACCAGGAGAGGAGCCTAAAAGAATAAAAATCAGGAGAGGAGCCTAAGAGAATAAAAATCAGGAGAGGAGCCTAAAAAAAGAAAAATCAGGAGAGGAGCCTAAAAAACTGAAAACCAGAAGAGGAGCCTAAAAGAATAAAAACCAGGAGAGGAGCCTAAAAATCTAAAAATCAGGAGAGGAGCCTAAAAATCGAAAAATCAGGAGAGGAGCCTAAAAAACTGAAAACCAGGAGAGGAGCCTAAAAGAATAAAAACCAGGAGAGGAGCCTAAAAGAATAAAAATCAGGAGAGGAGCCTAAGAGAATAAAAATCAGGAGAGGAGCCTAAAAAAAGAAAAATCAGGAGAGGAGCCTAAAAAACGGAAAACCAGGAGAGGAGCCTAAAAGAATAAAAATCAGGAGAGGAGCCTAAAAGAATGAAAATCAGGAGAGGAGCCTAAAAAACTGAAAACCAGGAGAGGACCCTAAGAAACTGAAAACCAGGAGAGGAGCCTAAAAGAATAAAAATCAGGAGAGGAGCCTAAAAGAATAAAAATCAGGAGAGGAGTCTAAAAAATTTAAAATCAGGAGAGGAGCCTAAAAAAAGAAAAATCAGGAGAGGAGCCTAAAAACCTAAAAATCAGGAGAGGACCCTAAAAAACTGAAAACCAGAAGAGGAGCCTAAAATAATAAAAACCAGGAGAGGAGCCTAAAAATCTAAAAATCAGGAGAGGAGCCTAAGAAACTGAAAACCAGGAGAGGAGCCTAAAAGAATAAAAATCAGGAGAGGAGCCTAAAAGAATAAAAATCAGGAGAGGAGCCTAAAAATCGAAAAATCAGGAGAGGAGCCTAAAAAACGGAAAACCAGGAGAGGAGCCTAAAAGAATAAAAATCAGGAGAGGAGCCTAAAAGAATAAAAATCAGGAGAGTAGCCTAAAAACCTAAAAATCAGGAGAGGAGCCTAACAAAATTGAAAACCATGAGAGGAGCCTATAAAAAGAAAAATCAGGAGAGAAGCCTAAAAGAATAAAAATCAGGAGAGGAGCCTAAAAATCGAAAAATCAGGAGAGGAGCCTAGAAAACTGAAAACCAGGAGAGGAGCCTAAAAGAATAAAAATCAGGAGAGGAGTCTAAAAAATTTAAAATCAGGAGAGGAGCCTAGAAAACTGAAAACCAGGAGAGGAGCCTAAAAGAATAAAAACCAAGAGAAGAGCCTAAAAGAATAAAAATCAGGAGAGGAGCCTAAGAGAATAAAAATCAGGAGAGGAGCCTAAAAATCGAAAAATCAGGAGAGGAGCCTAAAAAACTGAAAACCAGGAGAGGAGCCTAAAAGAATAAAAATCAGGAGAGCAGTCTAAAAAATTTAAAATCAGGAGAGGAGCCTAAAAAAAGAAAAATCAGGAGAGGAGCCTAAAAACCTAAAAATCAGGAGAGGACCCTAAAAAACTGAAAACCAGGAGAGGAGCCTAAAACAATAAAAACCAGGAGAGGAGCCTAAAAATCTAAAAATCAGGAGAGGAGCCTAAGAAACTGAAAACCAGGAGAGGAGCCTAAAAGAATAAAAATCAGGAGAGGAGCCTAAAAGAATAAAAATCAGGAGAGGAGCCTAAGAGAATAAAAACCAGGAGAGGAGCCTAAAAATCTAAAAATCAGGAGAGGAGCCTAAGAAACTGAAAACCAGGAGAGGAGCCTAAAAGAATAAAAATCAGGAGAGGAGCCTAAAAGAATAAAAATCAGGAGAGGAGCCTAAGAGAATAAAAACCAGGAGAGGAGCCTAAAAATCTAAAAATCAGGAGAGGAGCCTAAGAAACTGAAAACCAGGAGAGGAGCCTAAAAGAATAAAAATCAGGAGAGGAGCCTAAAAATCTAAAAATCAGGAGAGGAGCCTAAAAATCGAAAAATCAGGAGAGGAGCCTAAAAATCGAAAAATCAGGAGAGGAGCCTAAAAATCGAAAAATCAGGAGAGGAGCCTAAAAATCGAAAAATCAGGAGAGGAGCCTAAAAAACTGAAAACCAGGAGAGGAGCCTAAAAGAATAAAAATCAGGAGAGGAGCCTAAAAGAATAAAAATCAGGAGAGGAGCCTAAAAGAATAAAAATCAGGAGAGGAGCCTAAAAGAATAAAAATCAGGAGAGGAGCCTAAAAATCGAAAAATCAGGAGAGGAGCCTAAAAAACGGAAAACCAGGAGAGGAGCCTAAAAGAATAAAAATCAGGAGAGGAGCCTAAAAATCGAAAAATCAGGAGAGGAGCCTAAAAAACGGAAAACCAGGAGAGGAGCCTAAAAGAATAAAAATCAGGAGAGGAGCCTAAAAGAATAAAAATCAGGAGAGTAGCCTAAAAACCTAAAAATCAGGAGAGGAGCCTAACAAAATTGAAAACCATGAGAGGAGCCTATAAAAAGAAAAATCAGGAGAGAAGCCTAAAAGAATAAAAATCAGGAGAGGAGCCTAAAAATCGAAAAATCAGGAGAGGAGCCTAAAAATCGAAAAATCAGGAGAGGAGCCTAGAAAACTGAAAACCAGGAGAGGAGCCTAAAAGAATAAAAATCAGGAGAGGAGTCTAAAAAATTTAAAATCAGGAGAGGAGCCTAGAAAACTGAAAACCAGGAGAGGAGCCTAAAAGAATAAAAATCAGGAGAGGAGTCTAAAAAATTTAAAAGGAGGAGAGGAGCCTAAAAAAAGAAAAATCAGGAGAGAAGCCTAAAAAATTGAGAACCAGGAGAGGAACCTAAAAGAATAAAAATCAGGAGAGGAGCCTAAAAGAATAAAAATCAGGAGAGGAGCCTAAAAATCGAAAAATCAGGAGAGGAGCCTAAAAAACTGAAAACCAGGAGAGGAGCCTAAAAGAATAAAAACCAAGAGAAGAGCCTAAAAGAATAAAAACCAGGAGAGGAGCCTAAAAAACTGAAAACCAGGAGAGGAGCCTAAAAGAATAAAAATCAGGAGAGTAGCCTAAAAACCTAAAAATCAGGAGAGGAGCCTAACAAAATTGAAAACCAGGAGAGGAGCCTAAAAGAATAAAAATCAGGAGAGGAGTCTAAAAAATTTAAAAGCAGGAGAGGAGCCTAAAAAAAGAAAAATCAGGAGAGAAGCCTAAAAAATTGAGAACCAGGAGAGGAGCCTAAAAATCGAAAAATCAGGAGAGGAGCCTAGAAAAGTGAAAACCAGGAGAGGAGCCTAAAAGAATAAAAATCAGGAGAGGAGCCTAAAAGAATAAAAATCAGGAGAGGAGCCTAAAAATCGAAAAATCAGGAGAGGAGCCTAGAAAACTGAAAACCAGGAGAGGAGCCTAAAAGAATAAAAATCAGGAGAGGAGTCTAAAAAATTTAAAAAGAGGAGAGGAGCCTAAAAAAAGAAAAATCAGGAGAGAAGCCTAAAAAATTGAGAACCAGGAGAGGAACCTAAAAGAATAAAAATCAGGAGAGGAGCCTAAAAGAATAAAAATCAGGAGAGGAGCCTAAGAGAATAAAAATCAGGAGAGGAGCCTAAAAGAATAAAAATCAGGAGAGGAGCCTAAGAGAATAAAAATCAGGAGAGGAGCCTAAAAATCGAAAAATCAGGAGAGGAGCCTAAAAAACTGAAAACCAGGAGAGGAGCCTAAAAGAATAAAAATCAGGAGAGGAGTCTAAAAAATTTAAAATCAGGAGAGGAGCCTAAAAAAAGAAAAATCAGGAGAGGAGCCTAAAAACCTAAAAATCAGGAGAGGACCCTAAAAAATTGAAAACCAGGAGAGGAGCCTAAAATAATAAAAACCAGGAGAGGAGCCTAAAAATCTAAAAATCAGGAGAGGACCCTAAAAAACTGAAAACCAGAAGAGGAGCCTAAAATAATAAAAACCAGGAGAGGAGCCTAAAAACCTAAAAATCAGGAGAGGACCCTAAAAAACTGAAAACCAGAAGAGGAGCCTATAAAAAGAAAAATCAGGAGAGAAGCCTAAAAGAATAAAAATCAGGAGAGGAGCCTAAAAGAATAAAAATCAGGAGAGGAGTCTAAAAAATTTAAAAGCAGGAGAGGAGCCTAAAAAAAGAAAAATCAGGAGAGAAGCCTAAAAAATTGAGAACCAGGAGAGGAGCCTAAAAGAATAAAAATCAGGAGAGGAGCCTAAAAACCTAAAAATCAGGAGAGGACCCTAAAAAACTGAAAACCAGAAGAGGAGCCTATAAAAAGAAAAATCAGGAGAGAAGCCTAAAAGAATAAAAATCAGGAGAGGAGCCTAAAAGGATAAAAATCAGGAGAGTAGCCTAAAAACCTAAAAATCAGGAGAGGAGCCTAACAAAATTGAAAACCATGAGAGGAGCCTATAAAAAGAAAAATCAGGAGAGAAGCCTAAAAGAATAAAAATCAGGAGAGGAGCCTAAAAATCGAAAAATCAGGAGAGGAGCCTAGAAAACTGAAAACCAGGAGAGGAGCCTAAAAGAATAAAAATCAGGAGAGGAGCCTAAAAATCGAAAAATCAGGAGAGGAGCCTAGAAAACTGAAAACCAGGAGAGGAGCCTAAAAGAATAAAAATCAGGAGAGGAGTCTAAAAAATTTAAAAGGAGGAGAGGAGCCTAAAAAAAGAAAAATCAGGAGAGAAGCCTAAAAAATTGAGAACCAGGAGAGGAACCTAAAAGAATAAAAATCAGGAGAGGAGCCTAAAATAATAAAAACCAGGAGAGGAGCCTAAAAGAATAAAAACCAGGAGAGGAGCCTAAGAGAATAAAAATCAGGAGAGGAGCCTAAAAATCGAAAAATCAGGAGAGGAGCCTAAAAGAATAAAAACCAGGAGAGGAGCCTAAAAGAATGAAAATCAGGAGAGGAGCCTAAAAAACTGAAAACCAGGAGAGGAGCCTAAAAGAATAAAAACCAGGAGAGGAGCCTAAAAACCTAAAAACCAGGAGAGGAGCCTAAAAAACTGAAAACCAGGAGAGGAGCCTAAAAGAATAAAAACCAGGAGAGGAGCCTAAAAACCTAAAAATCAGGAGAGGAGTCTAAAAGAATAAAAACCAGGAGAGGAGCCTAAAAACCTAAAAATCAGGAGAGGAGCCTAAAAAACTGAAAACCAGGAGAGGAGCCTAAAAGAATAAAAACCAGGAGAGGAGCCTAAAAACCTAAAAATCAGGAGAGGAGCCTAAAAGAATAAAAACCAGGAGAGGAGCCTAAAAACCTAAAAATCAGGAGAGGAGCATAAAAAACTGAAAACCAGGAGAGGAGCCTAAAAGAATAAAAACCAAGAGAAGAGCCTAAAAGAATAAAAACCAGGAGAGGAGCCTAAAAAACTGAAAACCATGAGAGGAGCCTAAAAGAATAAAAACCAGGAGAGGAGCCTAAAAGAATGAAAATCAGGAGAGGACCCTAAAAAACTGAAAACCAGGAGAGGAGCCTAAAAGAATAAAAACCAGGAGAGGAGCCTAAAAATCGAAAAATCAGGAGAGGAGCCTAGAAAACTGAAAACCAGGAGAGGAGCCTTAAAGAATAAAAATCAGGAGAGGAGTCTAAAAAATTTAAAAGGAGGAGAGGAGCCTAAAAAAAGAAAAATCAGGAGAGAAGCCTAAAAAATTGAGAACCAGGAGAGGAACCTAAAAGAATAAAAATCAGGAGAGGAGCCTAAAAGAATAAAAACCAGGAGAGGAGCCTAAAAGAATAAAAACCAGGAGAGGAGCCTAAGAGAATAAAAATCAGGAGAGGAGCCTAAAAATCGAAAAATCAGGAGAGGAGCCTAAAAGAATAAAAACCAGGAGAGGAGCCTAAAAGAATGAAAATCAGGAGAGGAGCCTAAAAGAATAAAAACCAGGAGAGGAGCCTAAAAACCTAAAAATCAGGAGAGGAGCCTAAAAGAATAAAAACCAGGAGAGGAGCCTAAAAACCTAAAAATCAGGAGAGGAGCCTAAAAGAATAAAAACCAGGAGAGGAGCCTAAAAACCTAAAAATCAGGAGAGGAGCCTAAAAAACTGAAAACCAGGAGAGGAGCCTAAAAGAATAAAAACCAGGAGAGGAGCCTAAAAACCTAAAAATCAGGAGAGGAGCCTAAAAGAATAAAAACCAGGAGAGGAGCCTAAAAACCTAAAAATCAGGAGAGGAGCCTAAAAAACTGAAAACCAGGAGAGGAGCCTAAAAGAATAAAAACCAGGAGAGGAGCCTAAAAACCTAAAAACCAGGAGAGGAGCCTAAAAAACTGAAAACCAGGAGAGGAGCCTAAAAGAATAAAAACCAGGAGAGGAGCCTAAAAACCTAAAAATCAGGAGAGGAGCCTAAAAGAATAAAAACCAGGAGAGGAGCCTAAAAACCTAAAAATCAGGAGAGGAGCCTAAAAAACTGAAAACCAGGAGAGGAGCCTAAAAGAATAAAAACCAGGAGAGGAGCCTAAAAACCTAAAAATCAGGAGAGGACCCTAAGAAACTGAAAACCAGGAGAGGAGCCTAAAAGAATAAAAATCAGGAGAGGAGCCTAACAAAATTGAAAACCAGGAGAGGAGCCTATAAAAAGAAAAATCAGGAGAGAAGCCTAAAAAATTGAAAACCAGGAGAGGAGCCTAAAAGAATAAAAATCAGGAGAGGAGCCTAAAAGAATAAAAATCAGGAGAGGAGCCTAAAAATTGAAAAATCAGGAGAGGAGCCTAGAAAACTGAAAACCAGGAGAGGAGCCTAAAAGAATAAAAATCAGGACAGGTGTCTAAAAATCTAAAAATCAGGAGAGGAGCCTAAAAGAATAAAAATCAGGAGAGGAGTCTAAAAAATTTAAAAGCAGGAGAGGAGCCTAAAAAAAGAAAAATCAGGAGAGAAGCCTAAAAAATTGAAAACCAGGAGAGGAGCGGAAATGAATAGAAATCAGGAGAGGAGCCTAAAAAATTGAAAACCAGGAGAGGAGCGGAAATGAATAGAAATCAGGAGAGGAGCCTAAAAAATTGAAAACCAGGAGAGGAGCGGAAATGAATAGAAATCAGGAGAGGAGCCTAAAAAATTGAAAACAAGGAGAGGAGCCTAAAAAAACTGAAATTAGAGAAAGAGGCTCCCCGATGCTTCTATTGCCCGGACGCTCCCAAAATATACCTGGATGGCACCTGTCATCACTAAAACTCCGTCTCTCATTGCTCAACCTTTTCAAACTCCTACATTGCACTTCAAACTGTAGCCCCATCATGACGTGATTCCAGCAGTCACGAGGTTATTCCGAGTCAACTACGAGAAATGGGTCTTAATGGGTCTTTGCCCTGCACTTATCTTTCCGAGAGACGGGGATGCGAAGCCGTCTTTCATGCACAGGAGGGGCACCTGGGCTGGCTCAGAGGGTCCTCCCATCGTCAGACTACCGGCAGTCAACTGCGAGAAAGAAAACCAGACACCGTATCTCAGTAGTGTGGCACGTGGGCCCAGACCCCATGAGCCCTCGACTCACTCTCAACCAGGCAGGTCCTCGGGTCGCTGGCTCTCACCGGACTCGGACACTCTAGCTGCCATCTTCTGGGATACCTGAGTGAGCGAGAGACAAAATTAGATGGCATCTCTAAAGCTGCAGGGGATCCCCGCTCCTCCTGCTGCCTCCCCAGCTCACCTCCAAGGCTCCTCTCTCTTCAGCTGCTCCCAAGACCGCCCCTGCAAATGAAATGGCCAAAAGCTCAAACACTCAGCTCTCCAACGTTTAGGAATTGCTCACAACGAAAGCCAAAAACCTCCAAACCCCGGACACTCTTTGCTACTCCTCCTAGCCGAGACTCTACACACCCCAGCAGGGCATCGCAAGACCATCCTGCTCACAGACTGCACAGCCAGCGGCTCGACTCTGTAAGGGAACTGACATGCTGACCTGAGACTCGGAGCCAGATTCCATCTAGCCACTGATGCACGGAGCAGGGCAGAGCAGGTCCAGGCTGACCCCAAGTGAGACACCACACACACCACGTGACACAAAACGGGGACCAGACAAAGGACGGGACACAGACCGCAACTGCTCTGCCCGGCACACGTGAATCCAAGGGTCAAAAGTAAGCCCGTCCTTGCAGGCGCCCAAATAGCCTGTCACAGGATACGCCTTGCACCGGACTCATTTCAAAAATCCCTACAGGCGAGGCACACACTTGCACCGACTCCCAACCCCTCTCTGGGGCTTTGCCCTGCACTTATCTTTCTGAGAGCCGAGGATGCGAAGCCGTCTTTCATGCACAGGAGGGGCACCTGGGCTGGCTCAGAGGGTCCTCCCATCGTCAGACTACCGGCAGTCAACTGCGAGAAAGAAAACCAGACACCGTATCTCAGTAGTGTGGCACGTGGGCCCAGACCCCATGAGCCCCGACGCACTCTCAACCAGGCAGGTCCTCGGGTCGCTGGCTCTCACCGGACTCGGACACTCTGGCTGCCATCTTCTGGGATACCTGAGTGAGCGAGAGACAAAATTAGATGGCATCTCTAAAGCTGCAGGGGATCCCCGCTCCTCCTGCTACCTCCCCAGCTCACCTCCAAGGCTCCTCTATCTTCAGCTGCTCCCAAGACCGCCCCTGCAAATGAAATGGGAAAACGCTCAAACACTCAGCTCTCCAACGTTTAGGAATTGCTCACAACGAAAGCCAAAAACCTCCAAACCCCGGACACTCTTTGCTACTCCTCCTAGCCGGGACTCTACACACCCCAGCAGGGCATCGCAAGACCATCCTGCTCACAGACTGCACAGCCAGCGGCTCGACTCTCTAAGGGAACTGACATGCTGACCTGAGACTCGGAGCCAGATTCCATCTAGCCACTGATGCACGGAGCAGGGCAGAGCAGGTCCAGGCTGACCCCAAGTGAGACACCACACACACCACGTGACACAAAACGGGGACCACACAAAGGACGGGACACAGACCGCAACTGCTCTGCCCGGCACACGTGAATCCAAGGGTCAAAAGTAAGCCCGTCCTTGCAGGCGCCCAAGTAGCCTGTCACAGGATACGCCTTGCACCGGACTCATTTCAAAAATCCCTACAGGCGAGGCACACACTTGCACTGACTCCCAACCCCTCTCTGGGGCTTTGCCCTGCACTTATCTTTCTGAGAGCCGGGGATGCGAAGCCGTCTTTCATGCACAGGAGGGGCACCTGGGCTGGCTCAGAGGGTCCTCCCATCGTCAGACTACCGGCAGTCAACTGCGAGAAAGAAAACCAGACACCGTATCTCAGTAGTGTGGCACGTGGGCCCAGCCCCCATGAGCCCTAGACTCACTCTCAACCAGGCAGGTCCTCGGGTCGCTGGCTCTCACCGGACTCGGACACTCTGGCTGCCATCTTCTGGGATACCTGAGTGAGCGAGAGACAAAATTAGATGGCATCTCTAAAGCTGCAGGGGATCCCCGCTCCTCCTGCTGCCTCCCCAGCTCACCTCCAAGGCTCCTCTCTCTTCAGCTGCTCCCAAGACCGCCCCTGCAAATGAAATGGCCAAAAGCTCAAACACTCAGCTCTCCAACGTTTAGGAATTGCTCACAACGAAAGCCAAAAACCTCCAAACCCCGGACACTCTTTGCTACTCCTCCTAGCCGGGACTCTACACACCCCAGCAGGGCATCGCAAGACCATCCTGCTCACAGACTGCACAGCCAGCGGCTCGACTCTCTAAGGGAACTGACATGCTGACCTGAGACTCGGAGCCAGATTCCATCTACCCACTGATGCACGGAGCAGGGCAGAGCAGGTCCAGGCTGACCCCAAGTGAGACACCACACACACCACGTGACACAAAACGGGGACCAGACAAAGGACGGGACACAGACCGCAACTGCTCTGCCCGGCACACGTGAATCCAAGGGTCAAAAGTAAGCCCGTCCTTGCAGGCGCCCAAATAGCCTGTCACAGGATACGCCTTGCACCGGACTCATTTCAAAAATCCCTACAGGCGAGGCACACACTTGCACCGACTCCCAACCCCTCTCTGGGGCTTTGCCCTGCACTTATCTTTCTGAGAGCCGGGGATGCGAAGCCGTCTTTCATGCACAGGAGGGGCACCTGGGCTGGCTCAGAGGGTCCTCCCATCGTCAGACTACCGGCAGTCAACTGCGAGAAAGAAAACCAGACACCGTATCTCAGTAGTGTGGCACGTGGGCCCAGCCCCCATGAGCCCTAGACTCACTCTCAACCAGGCAGGTCCTCGGGTCGCTGGCTCTCACCGGACTCGGACACTCTGGCTGCCATCTTCTGGGATACCTGAGTGAGCGAGAGACAAAATTAGATGGCATCTCTAAAGCTGCAGGGGATCCCCGCTCCTCCTGCTACCTCCCCAGCTCACCTCCAAGGCTCCTCTATCTTCAGCTGCTCCCAAGACCGCCCCTGCAAATGAAATGGGAAAACGCTCAAACACTCAGCTCTCCAACGTTTAGGAATTGCTCACAACGAAAGCCAAAAACCTCCAAACCCCGGACACTCTTTGCTACTCCTCCTAGCCGGGACTCTACACACCCCAGCAGGGCATCGCAAGACCATCCTGCTCACAGACTGCACAGCCAGCGGCTCGACTCTCTAAGGGAACTGACATGCTGACCTGAGACTCGGAGCCAGATTCCATCTACCCACTGATGCACGGAGCAGGGCAGAGCAGGTCCAGGCTGACCCCAAGTGAGACACCACACACACCACGTGACACAAAACGGGGACCACACAAAGGACGGGACACAGACCGCAACTGCTCTGCCCGGCACACGTGAATCCAAGGATCAAAAGTAAGCCCGTCCTTGCAGGCGCCCAAATAGCCTGTCACAGGATACGCCTTGCACCGGACTCATTTCAAAAATCCTTACAGGCGAGGCACACACTTGCACCGACTCCCAACCCCTCTCTGGGGCTTTGCCCTGCACTTATCTTTCTGAGAGCCGGGGATGCGAAGCCGTCTTTCATGCACAGGAGGGGCACCTGGGCTGGCTCAGAGGGTCCTCCCATCGTCAGACTACCGGCAGTCAACTGCGAGAAAGAAAACCAGACACCGTATCTCAGTAGTGTGGCACGTGGGCCCAGACCCCATGAGCCCCGACGCACTCTCAACCAGGCAGGTCCTCGGGTCGCTGGCTCTCACCGGACTCGGACACTCTGGCTGCCATCTTCTGGGATACCTGAGTGAGCGAGAGACAAAATTAGATGGCATCTCTAAAGCTGCAGGGGATCCCCGCTCCTCCTGCTGCCTCCCCAGCTCACCTCCAAGGCTCCTCTCTCTTCAGCTGCTCCCAAGACCGCCCCTGCAAATGAAATGGGAAAACGCTCAAACACTCAGCTCTCCAACGTTTAGGAATTGCTCACAACGAAAGCCAAAAACCTCCAAACCCCGGACACTCTTTGCTACTCCTCCTAGCCGGGACTCTACACACCCCAGCAGGGCATCGCAAGACCATCCTGCTCACAGACTGCACAGCCAGCGGCTCGACTCTCTAAGGGAACTGACATGCTGACCTGAGACTCGGAGCAAGATTCCATCTAGCCACTGATGCACGGAGCAGGGCAGAGCAGGTCCAGGCTGACCCCAAGTGAGACACCACACACACCACGTGACACAAAACGGGGACCACACAAAGGACGGGACACAGACCGCAACTGCTCTGCCCGGCACACGTGAATCCAAGGGTCAAAAGTAAGCCCGTCCTTGCAGGCGCCCAAATAGCCTGTCACAGGATACGCCTTGCACCGGACTCATTTCAAAAATCCCTACAGGCGAGGCACACACTTGCACCGACTCCCAACCCCTCTCTGGGGCTTTGCCCTGCACTTATCTTTCTGAGAGTCGGGGATGCGAAGCCGTCTTTCATGCACAGGAGGGGCACCTGGGCTGGCTCAGAGGGTCCTCCCATCGTCAGACTACCGGCAGTCAACTGCGAGAAAGAAAACCAGACACCGTATCTCAGTAGTGTGGCACGTGGGCCCAGACCCCATGAGCCCTAGACTCACTCTCAACCAGGCAGGTCCTCGGGTCGCTGGCTCTCACCGGACTCGGACACTCTGGCTGCCATCTTCTGGGATACCTGAGTGAGCGAGAGACAAAATTAGATGGCATCTCTAAAGCTGCAGGGGATCCCCGCTCCTCCTGCTGCCTCCCCAGCTCACCTCCAAGGCTCCTCTCTCTTCAGCTGCTCCCAAGACCGCCCCTGCAAATGAAATGGGAAAACGCTCAAACACTCAGCTCTCCAACGTTTAGGAATTGCTCACAACGAAAGCCAAAAACCTCCAAACCCCGGACACTCTTTGCTACTCTACCTAGCCGGGACTCTACACACCCCAGCAGGGCATCGCAAGACCATCCTGCTCACAGACTGCACAGCCAGCGGCTCGACTCTCTAAGGGAACTGACATGCTGACCTGAGACTCGGAGCCAGATTCCATCTAGCCACTGATGCACGGAGCAGGGCAGAGCAGGTCCAGGCTGACCCCAAGTGAGACACCACACACACCACGTGACACAAAACGGGGACCACACAAAGGACGGGACACAGACCGCAACTGCTCTGCCCGGCACACGTGAATCCAAGGGTCAAAAGTAAGCCCGTCCTTGCAGGCGCCCAAATAGCCTGTCACAGGATACGCCTTGCACCGGACTCATTTCAAAAATCCCTACAGGCGAGGCACACACTTGCACCGACTCCCAACCCCTCTCTGGGGCTTTGCCCTGCACTTATCTTTCTGAGAGCCGGGGATGCGAAGCCGTCTTTCATGCACAGGAGGGGCACCTGGGCTGGCTCAGAGGGTCCTCCCATCGTCAGACTACCGGCAGTCAACTGCGAGAAAGAAAACCAGACACCGTATCTCAGTAGTGTGGCACGTGGGTCCAGCCCCCATGAGCCCCGACGCACTCTCAACCAGGCAGGTCCTCGGGTCGCTGGCTCTCACCGGACTCGGACACTCTGGCTGCCATCTTCTGGGATACCTGAGTGAGCGAGAGACAAAATTAGATGGCATCTCTAAAGCTGCAGGGGATCCCCGCTCCTCCTGCTGCCTCCCCAGCTCACCTCCAAGGCTCCTCTCTCTTCAGCTGCTCCCAAGACCGCCCCTGCAAATGAAATGGCCAAAAGCTCAAACACTCAGCTCTCCAACGTTTAGGAATTGCTCACAACGAAAGCCAAAAACCTCCAAACCCCGGACACTCTTTGCTACTCCACCTAGCCGGGACTCTACACACCCCAGCAGGGCATCGCAAGACCATCCTGCTCACAGACTGCACAGCCAGCGGCTCGACTCTCTAAGGGAACTGACATGCTGACCTGAGACTCGGAGCCAGATTCCATCTAGCCACTGATGCACGGAGCAGGGCAGAGCAGGTCCAGGCTGACCCCAAGTGAGACACCACACACACCACGTGACACAAAACGGGGACCAGACAAAGGACGGGACACAGACCGCAACTGCTCTGCCCGGCACACGTGAATCCAAGGGTCAAAAGTAAGCCCGTCCTTGCAGGCGCCCAAATAGCCTGTCACAGGATACGCCTTGCACCGGACTCATTTCAAAAATCCCTACAGGCGAGGCACACACTTGCACCGACTCCCAACCCCTCTCTGGGGCTTTGCCCTGCACTTATCTTTCTGAGAGCCGGGGATGCGAAGCCGTCTTTCATGCACAGGAGGGGCACCTGGGCTGGCTCAGAGGGTCCTCCCATCGTCAGACTACCGGCAGTCAACTGCGAGAAAGAAAACCAGACACCGTATCTCAGTAGTGTGGCACGTGGGTCCAGCCCCCATGAGCCCCGACGCACTCTCAACCAGGCAGGTCCTCGGGTCGCTGGCTCTCACCGGACTCGGACACTCTGGCTGCCATCTTCTGGGATACCTGAGTGAGCGAGAGACAAAATTAGATGGCATCTCTAAAGCTGCAGGGGATCCCCGCTCCTCCTGCTGCCTCCCCAGCTCACCTCCAAGGCTCCTCTCTCTTCAGCTGCTCCCAAGACCGCCCCTGCAAATGAAATGGGCAAACGCTCAAACACTCAGCTCTCCAACGTTTAGGAATTGCTCACAACGAAAGCCAAAAACCTCCAAACCCCGGACACTCTTTGCTACTCCTCCTAGCCGGGACTCTACACACCCCAGCAGGGCATCGCAAGACCATCCTGCTCACAGACTGCACAGCCAGCGGCTCGACTCTCTAAGGGAACTGACATGCTGACCTGAGACTCGGAGCCAGATTCCATCTAGCCACTGATGCACGGAGCAGGGCAGAGCAGGTCCAGGCTGACCCCAAGTGAGACACCACACACACCACGTGACACAAAACGGGGACCACACAAAGGACGGGACACAGACCGCAACTGCTCTGCCCGGCACACGTGAATCCAAGGATCAAAAGTAAGCCCGTCCTTGCAGGCGCCCAAATAGCCTGTCACAGGATACGCCTTGCACCGGACTCATTTCAAAAATCCCTACAGGCGAGGCACACACTTGCACCGACTCCCAACCCCTCTCTGGGGCTTTGCCCTGCACTTATCTTTCTGAGCCGGGGATGCGAAGCCGTCTTTCATGCACAGGAGGGGCACCTGGGCTGGCTCAGAGGGTCCTCCCATCGTCAGACTACCGGCAGTCAACTGCGAGAAAGAAAACCAGACACCGTATCTCAGTAGTGTGGCACGTGGGCCCAGCCCCCATGAGCCCTCGACTCACTCTCAACCAGGCAGGTCCTCGGGTCGCTGGCTCTCACCGGACTCGGACACTCTGGTTGCCATCTTCTGGGATACCTGAGTGAGCGAGAGACAAAATTAGATGGCATCTCTAAAGCTGCAGGGGATCCCCGCTCCTCCTGCTGCCTCCCCAGCTCACCTCCAAGGCTCCTCTCTCTTCAGCTGCTCCCAAGACCGCCCCTGCAAATGAAATGGCCAAAAGCTCAAACACTCAGCTCTCCAACGTTTAGGAATTGCTCACAACGAAAGCCAAAAACCTCCAAACCCCGGACACTCTTTGCTACTCTACCTAGCCGGGACTCTACACACCCCAGCAGGGCATCGCAAGACCATCCTGCTCACAGACTGCACAGCCAGCGGCTCGACTCTGTAAGGGAACTGACATGCTGACCTGAGACTCGGAGCCAGATTCCATCTAGCCACTGATGCACGGAGCAGGGCAGAGCAGGTCCAGGCTGACCCCAAGTGAGACACCACACACACCACGTGACACAAAACGGGGACCACACAAAGGACGGGACACAGACCGCAACTGCTCTGCCCGGCACACGTGAATCCAAGGGTCAAAAGTAAGCCCGTCCTTGCAGGCGCCCAAATAGCCTGTCACAGGATACGCCTTGCACCGGACTCATTTCAAAAATCCCTACAGGCGAGGCACACACTTGCACCGACTCCCAACCCCTCTCTGGGGCTTTGCCCTGCACTTATCTTTCTGAGAGCCGGGGATGCGAAGCCGTCTTTCATGCACAGGAGGGGCACCTGGGCTGGCTCAGAGGGTCCTCCCATCGTCAGACTACCGGCAGTCAACTGCGAGAAAGAAAACCAGACACCGTATCTCAGTAGTGTGGCACGTGGCCCCAGCCCCCATGAGCCCTCGACTCACTCTCAACCAGGCAGGTCCTCGGGTCGCTGGCTCTCACCGGACTCGGACACTCTGGCTGCCATCTTCTGGGATACCTGAGTGAGCGAGAGACAAAATTAGATGGCATCTCTAAAGCTGCAGGGGATCCCCGCTCCTCCTGCTGCCTCCCCAGCTCACCTCCAAGGCTCCTCTCTCTTCAGCTGCTCCCAAGACCGCCCCTGCAAATGAAATGGGCAAACGCTCAAACACTCAGCTCTCCAACGTTTAGGAATTGCTCTCAACGAAAGCCAAAAACCTCCAAACCCCGGACACTCTTTGCTACTCCTCCTAGCCGGGACTCTACACACCCCAGCAGGGCATCGCAAGACCATCCTGCTCACAGACTGCACAGCCAGCGGCTCGACTCTCTAAGGGAACTGACATGCTGACCTGAGACTCGGAGCCAGATTCCATCTAGCCACTGATGCACGGAGCAGGGCAGAGCAGGTCCAGGCTGACCCCAAGTGAGACACCACACACACCACGTGACACAAAACGGGGACCAGACAAAGGACGGGACACAGACCGCAACTGCTCTGCCCGGCACACGTGAATCCAAGGATCAAAAGTAAGCCCGTCCTTGCAGGCGCCCAAATAGCCTGTCACAGGATACGCCTTGCACCGGACTCATTTCAAAAATCCCTACAGGCGAGGCACACACTTGCACCGACTCCCAACCCCTCTCTGGGGCTTTGCCCTGCACTTATCTTTCTGAGAGCCGGGGATGCGAAGCCGTCTTTCATGCACAGGAGGGGCACCTGGGCTGGCTCAGAGGGTTCTCCCATCGTCAGACTACCGGCAGTCAACTGCGAGAAAGAAAACCAGACACCGTATCTCAGTAGTGTGGCACGTGGGCCCAGCCCCCATGAGCCCTCGACTCACTCTCAACCAGGCAGGTCCTCGGGTCGCTGGCTCTCACCGGACTCGGACACTCTGGCTGCCATCTTCTGGGATACCTGAGTGAGCGAGAGACAAAATTAGATGGCATCTCTAAAGCTGCAGGGGATCCCCGCTCCTCCTGCTGCCTCCCCAGCTCACCTCCAAGGCTCCTCTCTCTTCAGCTGCTCCCAAGACCGCCCCTGCAAATGAAATGGCCAAAAGCTCAAACACTCAGCTCTCCAACGTTTAGGAATTGCTCACAACGAAAGCCAAAAACCTCCAAACCCCGGACACTCTTTGCTACTCTACCTAGCCGGGACTCTACACACCCCAGCAGGGCATCGCAAGACCATCCTGCTCACAGACTGCACAGCCAGCGGCTCGACTCTCTAAGGGAACTGACATGCTGACCTGAGACTCGGAGCCAGATTCCATCTAGCCACTGATGCACGGAGCAGGGCAGAGCAGGTCCAGGCTGACCCCAAGTGAGACACCACACACACCACGTGACACAAAACGGGGACCAGACAAAGGACGGGACACAGACCGCAACTGCTCTGCCCGGCACACGTGAATCCAAGGATCAAAAGTAAGGCCGTCCTTGCAGGCGCCCAAATAGCCTGTCACAGGATACGCCTTGCACCGGACTCATTTCAAAAATCCCTACAGGCGAGGCACACACTTGCACCGACTCCCAACCCCTCTCTGGGGCTTTGCCCTGCACTTATCTTTCTGAGAGCCGGGGATGCGAAGCCGTCTTTCATGCACAGGAGGGGCACCTGGGCTGGCTCAGAGGGTCCTCCCATCGTCAGACTACCGGCAGTCAACTGCGAGAAAGAAAACCAGACACCGTATCTCAGTAGTGTGGCACGTGGGCCCAGACCCCATGAGCCCCGACGCACTCTCAACCAGGCAGGTCCTCGGGTCGCTGGCTCTCACCGGACTCGGACACTCTGGCTGCCATCTTCTGGGATACCTGAGTGAGCGAGAGACAAAATTAGATGGCATCTCTAAAGCTGCAGGGGATCCCCGCTCCTCCTGCTGCCTCCCCAGCTCACCTCCAAGGCTCCTCTCTCTTCAGCTGCTCCCAAGACCGCCCCTGCAAATGAAATGGCCAAAAGCTCAAACACTCAGCTCTCCAACGTTTAGGAATTGCTCACAACGAAAGCCAAAAACCTCCAAACCCCGGACACTCTTTGCTACTCCTCCTAGCCGGGACTCTACACACCCCAGCAGGGCATCGCAAGACCATCCTGCTCACAGACTGCACAGCCAGCGGCTCGACTCTCTAAGGGAACTGACATGCTGACCTGAGACTCGGAGCCAGATTCCATCTAGCCACTGATGCACGGAGCAGGGCAGAGCAGGTCCAGGCTGACCCCAAGTGAGACACCACACACACCACGTGACACAAAACGGGGACCACACAAAGGACGGGACACAGACCGCAACTGCTCTGCCCGGCACACGTGAATCCAAGGATCAAAAGTAAGGCCGTCCTTGCAGGCGCCCAAATAGCCTGTCACAGGATACGCCTTGCACCGGACTCATTTCAAAAATCCCTACAGGCGAGGCACACACTTGCACCGACTCCCAACCCCTCTCTGGGGCTTTGCCCTGCACTTATCTTTCTGAGAGCCGGGGATGCGAAGCCGTCTTTCATGCACAGGAGGGGCACCTGGGCTGGCTCAGAGGGTCCTCCCATCGTCAGACTACCGGCAGTCAACTGCGAGAAAGAAAACCAGACACCGTATCTCAGTAGTGTGGCACGTGGGCCCAGACCCCATGAGCCCCGACGCACTCTCAACCAGGCAGGTCCTCGGGTCGCTGGCTCTCACCGGACTCGGACACTCTGGCTGCCATCTTCTGGGATACCTGAGTGAGCGAGAGACAAAATTAGATGGCATCTCTAAAGCTGCAGGGGATCCCCGCTCCTCCTGCTGCCTCCCCAGCTCACCTCCAAGGCTCCTCTCTCTTCAGCTGCTCCCAAGACCGCCCCTGCAAATGAAATGGCCAAAAGCTCAAACACTCAGCTCTCCAACGTTTAGGAATTGCTCACAACGAAAGCCAAAAACCTCCAAACCCCGGACACTCTTTGCTACTCCTCCTAGCCGGGACTCTACACACCCCAGCAGGGCATCGCAAGACCATCCTGCTCACAGACTGCACAGCCAGCGGCTCGACTCTCTAAGGGAACTGACATGCTGACCTGAGACTCGGAGCCAGATTCCATCTACCCACTGATGCACGGAGCAGGGCAGAGCAGGTCCAGGCTGACCCCAAGTGAGACACCACACACACCACGTGACACAAAACGGGGACCACACAAAGGACGGGACACAGACCGCAACTGCTCTGCCCGGCACACGTGAATCCAAGGATCAAAAGTAAGGCCGTCCTTGCAGGCGCCCAAATAGCCTGTCACAGGATACGCCTTGCACCGGACTCATTTCAAAAATCCCTACAGGCGAGGCACACACTTGCACCGACTCCCAACCCCTCTCTGGGGCTTTGCCCTGCACTTATCTTTCTGAGAGCCGGGGATGCGAAGCCGTCTTTCATGCACAGGAGGGGCACCTGGGCTGGCTCAGAGGGTCCTCCCATCGTCAGACTACCGGCAGTCAACTGCGAGAAAGAAAACCAGACACCGTATCTCAGTAGTGTGGCACGTGGGCCCAGCCCCCATGAGCCCTAGACTCACTCTCAACCAGGCAGGTCCTCGGGTCGCTGGCTCTCACCGGACTCGGACACTCTGGCTGCCATCTTCTGGGATACCTGAGTGAGCGAGAGACAAAATTAGATGGCATCTCTAAAGCTGCAGGGGATCCCCGCTCCTCCTGCTGCCTCCCCAGCTCACCTCCAAGGCTCCTCTCTCTTCAGCTGCTCCCAAGACCGCCCCTGCAAATGAAATGGCCAAAAGCTCAAACACTCAGCTCTCCAACGTTTAGGAATTGCTCACAACGAAAGCCAAAAACCTCCAAACCCCGGACACTCTTTGCTACTCCTCCTAGCCGGGACTCTACACACCCCAGCAGGGCATCGCAAGACCATCCTGCTCACAGACTGCACAGCCAGCGGCTCGACTCTCTAAGGGAACTGACATGCTGACCTGAGACTCGGAGCCAGATTCCATCTAGCCACTGATGCACGGAGCAGGGCAGAGCAGGTCCAGGCTGACCCCAAGTGAGACACCACACACACCACGTGACACAAAACGGGGACCAGACAAAGGACGGGACACAGACCGCAACTGCTCTGCCCGGCACACGTGAATCCAAGGATCAAAAGTAAGGCCGTCCTTGCAGGCGCCCAAATAGCCTGTCACAGGATACGCCTTGCACCGGACTCATTTCAAAAATCCCTACAGGCGAGGCACACACTTGCACCGACTCCCAACCCCTCTCTGGGGCTTTGCCCTGCACTTATCTTTCTGAGAGCCGGGGATGCGAAGCCGTCTTTCATGCACAGGAGGGGCACCTGGGCTGGCTCAGAGGGTCCTCCCATCGTCAGACTACCGGCAGTCAACTGCGAGAAAGAAAACCAGACACCGTATCTCAGTAGTGTGGCATGTGGGCCCAGCCCCCATGAGCCCTCGACTCACTCTCAACCAGGCAGGTCCTCGGGTCGCTGGCTCTCACCGGACTCGGACACTCTGGCTGCCATCTTCTGGGATACCTGAGTGAGCGAGAGACAAAATTAGATGGCATCTCTAAAGCTGCAGGGGATCCCCGCTCCTCCTGCTGCCTCCCCAGCTCACCTCCAAGGCTCCTCTCTCTTCAGCTGCTCCCAAGACCGCCCCTGCAAATGAAATGGCCAAAAGCTCAAACACTCAGCTCTCCAACGTTTAGGAATTGCTCACAACGAAAGCCAAAAACCTCCAAACCCCGGACACTCTTTGCTACTCTACCTAGCCGGGACTCTACACACCCCAGCAGGGCATCGCAAGACCATCCTGCTCACAGACTGCACAGCCAGCGGCTCGACTCTCTAAGGGAACTGACATGCTGACCTGAGACTCGGAGCCAGATTCCATCTAGCCACTGATGCACGGAGCAGGGCAGAGCAGGTCCAGGCTGACCCCAAGTGAGACACCACACACACCACGTGACACAAAACGGGGACCACACAAAGGACGGGACACAGACCGCAACTGCTCTGCCCGGCACACGTGAATCCAAGGATCAAAAGTAAGGCCGTCCTTGCAGGCGCCCAAATAGCCTGTCACAGGATACGCCTTGCACCGGACTCATTTCAAAAATCCCTACAGGCGAGGCACACACTTGCACCGACTCCCAACCCCTCTCTGGGGCTTTGCCCTGCACTTATCTTTCTGAGAGCCGGGGATGCGAAGCCGTCTTTCATGCACAGGAGGGGCACCTGGGCTGGCTCAGAGGGTCCTCCCATCGTCAGACTACCGGCAGTCAACTGCGAGAAAGAAAACCAGACACCGTATCTCAGTAGTGTGGCACGTGGGCCCAGACCCCATGAGCCCCGACGCACTCTCAACCAGGCAGGTCCTCGGGTCGCTGGCTCTCACCGGACTCGGACACTCTGGCTGCCATCTTCTGGGATACCTGAGTGAGCGAGAGACAAAATTAGATGGCATCTCTAAAGCTGCAGGGGATCCCCGCTCCTCCTGCTGCCTCCCCAGCTCACCTCCAAGGCTCCTCTCTCTTCAGCTGCTCCCAAGACCGCCCCTGCAAATGAAATGGCCAAAAGCTCAAACACTCAGCTCTCCAACGTTTAGGAATTGCTCACAACGAAAGCCAAAAACCTCCAAACCCCGGACACTCTTTGCTACTCCTCCTAGCCGGGACTCTACACACCCCAGCAGGGCATCGCAAGACCATCCTGCTCACAGACTGCACAGCCAGCGGCTCGACTCTCTAAGGGAACTGACATGCTGACCTGAGACTCGGAGCCAGATTCCATCTACCCACTGATGCACGGAGCAGGGCAGAGCAGGTCCAGGCTGACCCCAAGTGAGACACCACACACACCACGTGACACAAAACGGGGACCACACAAAGGACGGGACACAGACCGCAACTGCTCTGCCCGGCACACGTGAATCCAAGGATCAAAAGTAAGGCCGTCCTTGCAGGCGCCCAAATAGCCTGTCACAGGATACGCCTTGCACCGGACTCATTTCAAAAATCCCTACAGGCGAGGCACACACTTGCACCGACTCCCAACCCCTCTCTGGGGCTTTGCCCTGCACTTATCTTTCTGAGAGCCGGGGATGCGAAGCCGTCTTTCATGCACAGGAGGGGCACCTGGGCTGGCTCAGAGGGTCCTCCCATCGTCAGACTACCGGCAGTCAACTGCGAGAAAGAAAACCAGACACCGTATCTCAGTAGTGTGGCACGTGGGCCCAGCCCCCATGAGCCCTAGACTCACTCTCAACCAGGCAGGTCCTCGGGTCGCTGGCTCTCACCGGACTCGGACACTCTGGCTGCCATCTTCTGGGATACCTGAGTGAGCGAGAGACAAAATTAGATGGCATCTCTAAAGCTGCAGGGGATCCCCGCTCCTCCTGCTGCCTCCCCAGCTCACCTCCAAGGCTCCTCTCTCTTCAGCTGCTCCCAAGACCGCCCCTGCAAATGAAATGGCCAAAAGCTCAAACACTCAGCTCTCCAACGTTTAGGAATTGCTCACAACGAAAGCCAAAAACCTCCAAACCCCGGACACTCTTTGCTACTCCTCCTAGCCGGGACTCTACACACCCCAGCAGGGCATCGCAAGACCATCCTGCTCACAGACTGCACAGCCAGCGGCTCGACTCTCTAAGGGAACTGACATGCTGACCTGAGACTCGGAGCCAGATTCCATCTACCCACTGATGCACGGAGCAGGGCAGAGCAGGTCCAGGCTGACCCCAAGTGAGACACCACACACACCACGTGACACAAAACGGGGACCACACAAAGGACGGGACACAGACCGCAACTGCTCTGCCCGGCACACGTGAATCCAAGGGTCAAAAGTAAGCCCGTCCTTGCAGGCGCCCAAATAGCCTGTCACAGGATACGCCTTGCACCGGACTCATTTCAAAAATCCCTACAGGCGAGGCACACACTTGCACCGACTCCCAACCCCTCTCTGGGGCTTTGCCCTGCACTTATCTTTCTGAGAGCCGGGGATGCGAAGCCGTCTTTCATGCACAGGAGGGGCACCTGGGCTGGCTCAGAGGGTCCTCCCATCGTCAGACTACCGGCAGTCAACTGCGAGAAAGAAAACCAGACACCGTATCTCAGTAGTGTGGCACGTGGGCCCAGCCCCCATGAGCCCTCGACTCACTCTCAACCAGGCAGGTCCTCGGGTCGCTGGCTCTCACCGGACTCGGACACTCTGGCTGCCATCTTCTGGGATACCTGAGTGAGCGAGAGACAAAATTAGATGGCATCTCTAAAGCTGCAGGGGATCCCCGCTCCTCCTGCTGCCTCCCCAGCTCACCTCCAAGGCTCCTCTCTCTTCAGCTGCTCCCAAGACCGCCCCTGCAAATGAAATGGCCAAAAGCTCAAACACTCAGCTCTCCAACGTTTAGGAATTGCTCACAACGAAAGCCAAAAACCTCCAAACCCCGGACACTCTTTGCTACTCCACCTAGCCGGGACTCTACACACCCCAGCAGGGCATCGCAAGACCATCCTGCTCACAGACTGCACAGCCAGCGGCTCGACTCTCTAAGGGAACTGACATGCTGACCTGAGACTCGGAGCCAGATTCCATCTAGCCACTGATGCACGGAGCAGGGCAGAGCAGGTCCAGGCTGACCCCAAGTGAGACACCACACACACCACGTGACACAAAACGGGGACCACACAAAGGACGGGACACAGACCGCAACTGCTCTGCCCGGCACACGTGAATCCAACATCAAAAGTAAGCCCGTCCTTGCAGGCGCCCAAATAGCCTGTCACAGGATACGCCTTGCACCGGACTCATTTCAAAAATCCCTACAGGCGAGGCACACACTTGCACCGACTCCCAACCCCTCTCTGGGGCTTTGCCCTGCACTTATCTATCTGAGAGCCGGGGATGCGAAGCCGTCTTTCATGCACAGGAGGGGCACCTGGGCTGGCTCAGAGGGTCCTCCCATCGTCAGACTACCGGCAGTCAACTGCGAGAAAGAAAACCAGACACCGTATCTCAGTAGTGTGGCACGTGGGCCCAGACCCCATGAGCCCCGACGCACTCTCAACCAGGCAGGTCCTCGGGTCGCTGGCTCTCACCGGACTCGGACACTCTGGCTGCCATCTTCTGGGATACCTGAGTGAGCGAGAGACAAAATTAGATGGCATCTCTAAAGCTGCAGGGGATCCCCGCTCCTCCTGCTGCCTCCCCAGCTCACCTCCAAGGCTCCTCTCTCTTCAGCTGCTCCCAAGACCGCCCCTGCAAATGAAATGGGAAAACGCTCAAACACTCAGCTCTCCAACGTTTAGGAATTGCTCACAACGAAAGCCAAAAACCTCCAAACCCCGGACACTCTTTGCTACTCCACCTAGCCGGGACTCTACACACCCCAGCAGGGCATCGCAAGACCATCCTGCTCACAGACTGCACAGCCAGCGGCTCGACTCTCTAAGGGAACTGACATGCTGACCTGAGACTCGGAGCCAGATTCCATCTAGCCACTGATGCACGGAGCAGGGCAGAGCAGGTCCAGGCTGACCCCAAGTGAGACACCACACACACCACGTGACACAAAACGGGGACCACACAAAGGACGGGACACAGACCGCAACTGCTCTGCCCGGCACACGTGAATCCAAGGATCAAAAGTAAGCCCATCCTTGCAGGCGCCCAAATAGCCTGTCACAGGATACGCCTTGCACCGGACTCATTTCAAAAATCCCTACAGGCGAGGCACACACTTGCACCGACTCCCAACCCCTCTCTGGGGCTTTGCCCTGCACTTATCTTTCTGAGAGCCGGGGATGCGAAGCCGTCTTTCATGCACAGGAGGGGCACCTGGGCTGGCTCAGAGGGTCCTCCCATCGTCAGACTACCGGCAGTCAACTGCGAGAAAGAAAACCAGACACCGTATCTCAGTAGTGTGGCACGTGGGCCCAGACCCCATGAGCCCCGACGCACTCTCAACCAGGCAGGTCCTCGGGTCGCTGGCTCTCACCGGACTCGGACACTCTGGCTGCCATCTTCTGGGATACCTGAGTGAGCGAGAGACAAAATTAGATGGCATCTCTAAAGCTGCAGGGGATCCCCGCTCCTCCTGCTGCCTCCCCAGCTCACCTCCAAGGCTCCTCTCTCTTCAGCTGCTCCCAAGACCGCCCCTGCAAATGAAATGGCCAAAAGCTCAAACACTCAGCTCTCCAACGTTTAGGAATTGCTCACAACGAAAGCCAAAAACCTCCAAACCCCGGACACTCTTTGCTACTCTACCTAGCCGGGACTCTACACACCCCAGCAGGGCATCGCAAGACCATCCTGCTCACAGACTGCACAGCCAGCGGCTCGACTCTCTAAGGGAACTGACATGCTGACCTGAGACTCGGAGCCAGATTCCATCTAGCCACTGATGCACGGAGCAGGGCAGAGCAGGTCCAGGCTGACCCCAAGTGAGACACCACACACACCACGTGACACAAAACGGGGACCAGACAAAGGACGGGACACAGACCGCAACTGCTCTGCCCGGCACACGTGAATCCAAGGATCAAAAGTAAGGCCGTCCTTGCAGGCGCCCAAATAGCCTGTCACAGGATACGCCTTGCACCGGACTCATTTCAAAAATCCCTACAGGCGAGGCACACACTTGCACCGACTCCCAACCCCTCTCTGGGGCTTTGCCCTGCACTTATCTTTCTGAGAGCCGGGGATGCGAAGCCGTCTTTCATGCACAGGAGGGGCACCTGGGCTGGCTCAGAGGGTCCTCCCATCGTCAGACTACCGGCAGTCAACTGCGAGAAAGAAAACCAGACACCGTATCTCAGTAGTGTGGCACGTGGGCCCAGACCCCATGAGCCCCGACGCACTCTCAACCAGGCAGGTCCTCGGGTCGCTGGCTCTCACCGGACTCGGACACTCTGGCTGCCATCTTCTGGGATACCTGAGTGAGCGAGAGACAAAATTAGATGGCATCTCTAAAGCTGCAGGGGATCCCCGCTCCTCCTGCTGCCTCCCCAGCTCACCTCCAAGGCTCCTCTCTCTTCAGCTGCTCCCAAGACCGCCCCTGCAAATGAAATGGCCAAAAGCTCAAACACTCAGCTCTCCAACGTTTAGGAATTGCTCACAACGAAAGCCAAAAACCTCCAAACCCCGGACACTCTTTGCTACTCCTCCTAGCCGGGACTCTACACACCCCAGCAGGGCATCGCAAGACCATCCTGCTCACAGACTGCACAGCCAGCGGCTCGACTCTCTAAGGGAACTGACATGCTGACCTGAGACTCGGAGCCAGATTCCATCTAGCCACTGATGCACGGAGCAGGGCAGAGCAGGTCCAGGCTGACCCCAAGTGAGACACCACACACACCACGTGACACAAAACGGGGACCAGACAAAGGACGGGACACAGACCGCAACTGCTCTGCCCGGCACACGTGAATCCAAGGATCAAAAGTAAGCCCGTCCTTGCAGGCGCCCAAATAGCCTGTCACAGGATACGCCTTGCACCGGACTCATTTCAAAAATCCCTACAGGCGAGGCACACACTTGCACCGACTCCCAACCCCTCTCTGGGGCTTTGCCCTGCACTTATCTTTCTGAGAGCCGGGGATGCGAAGCCGTCTTTCATGCACAGGAGGGGCACCTGGGCTGGCTCAGAGGGTCCTCCCATCGTCAGACTACCGGCAGTCAACTGCGAGAAAGAAAACCAGACACCGTATCTCAGTAGTGTGGCACGTGGGCCCAGCCCCCATGAGCCCTAGACTCACTCTCAACCAGGCAGGTCCTCGGGTCGCTGGCTCTCACCGGACTCGGACACTCTGGCTGCCATCTTCTGGGATACCTGAGTGAGCGAGAGACAAAATTAGATGGCATCTCTAAAGCTGCAGGGGATCCCCGCTCCTCCTGCTGCCTCCCCAGCTCACCTCCAAGGCTCCTCTCTCTTCAGCTGCTCCCAAGACCGCCCCTGCAAATGAAATGGCCAAAAGCTCAAACACTCAGCTCTCCAACGTTTAGGAATTGCTCACAACGAAAGCCAAAAACCTCCAAACCCCGGACACTCTTTGCTACTCCTCCTAGCCGGGACTCTACACACCCCAGCAGGGCATCGCAAGACCATCCTGCTCACAGACTGCACAGCCAGCGGCTCGACTCTCTAAGGGAACTGACATGCTGACCTGAGACTCGGAGCCAGATTCCATCTACCCACTGATGCACGGAGCAGGGCAGAGCAGGTCCAGGCTGACCCCAAGTGAGACACCACACACACCACGTGACACAAAACGGGGACCAGACAAAGGACGGGACACAGACCGCAACTGCTCTGCCCGGCACACGTGAATCCAAGGGTCAAAAGTAAGCCCGTCCTTGCAGGCGCCCAAATAGCCTGTCACAGGATACGCCTTGCACCGGACTCATTTCAAAAATCCCTACAGGCGAGGCACACACTTGCACCGACTCCCAACCCCTCTCTGGGGCTTTGCCCTGCACTTATCTTTCTGAGAGCCGGGGATGCGAAGCCGTCTTTCATGCACAGGAGGGGCACCTGGGCTGGCTCAGAGGGTCCTCCCATCGTCAGACTACCGGCAGTCAACTGCGAGAAAGAAAACCAGACACCGTATCTCAGTAGTGTGGCACGTGGGCCCAGCCCCCATGAGCCCTCGACTCACTCTCAACCAGGCAGGTCCTCGGGTCGCTGGCTCTCACCGGACTCGGACACTCTGGCTGCCATCTTCTGGGATACCTGAGTGAGCGAGAGACAAAATTAGATGGCATCTCTAAAGCTGCAGGGGATCCCCGCTCCTCCTGCTGCCTCCCCAGCTCACCTCCAAGGCTCCTCTCTCTTCAGCTGCTCCCAAGACCGCCCCTGCAAATGAAATGGCCAAAAGCTCAAACACTCAGCTCTCCAACGTTTAGGAATTGCTCACAACGAAAGCCAAAAACCTCCAAACCCCGGACACTCTTTGCTACTCCACCTAGCCGGGACTCTACACACCCCAGCAGGGCATCGCAAGACCATCCTGCTCACAGACTGCACAGCCAGCGGCTCGACTCTCTAAGGGAACTGACATGCTGACCTGAGACTCGGAGCCAGATTCCATCTAGCCACTGATGCACGGAGCAGGGCAGAGCAGGTCCAGGCTGACCCCAAGTGAGACACCACACACACCACGTGACACAAAACGGGGACCAGACAAAGGACGGGACACAGACCGCAACTGCTCTGCCCGGCACACGTGAATCCAACATCAAAAGTAAGCCCGTCCTTGCAGGCGCCCAAATAGCCTGTCACAGGATACGCCTTGCACCGGACTCATTTCAAAAATCCCTACAGGCGAGGCACACACTTGCACCGACTCCCAACCCCTCTCTGGGGCTTTGCCCTGCACTTATCTATCTGAGAGCCGGGGATGCGAAGCCGTCTTTCATGCACAGGAGGGGCACCTGGGCTGGCTCAGAGGGTCCTCCCATCGTCAGACTACCGGCAGTCAACTGCGAGAAAGAAAACCAGACACCGTATCTCAGTAGTGTGGCACGTGGGCCCAGACCCCATGAGCCCCGACGCACTCTCAACCAGGCAGGTCCTCGGGTCGCTGGCTCTCACCGGACTCGGACACTCTGGCTGCCATCTTCTGGGATACCTGAGTGAGCGAGAGACAAAATTAGATGGCATCTCTAAAGCTGCAGGGGATCCCCGCTCCTCCTGCTGCCTCCCCAGCTCACCTCCAAGGCTCCTCTCTCTTCAGCTGCTCCCAAGACCGCCCCTGCAAATGAAATGGGAAAACGCTCAAACACTCAGCTCTCCAACGTTTAGGAATTGCTCACAACGAAAGCCAAAAACCTCCAAACCCCGGACACTCTTTGCTACTCCACCTAGCCGGGACTCTACACACCCCAGCAGGGCATCGCAAGACCATCCTGCTCACAGACTGCACAGCCAGCGGCTCGACTCTCTAAGGGAACTGACATGCTGACCTGAGACTCGGAGCCAGATTCCATCTAGCCACTGATGCACGGAGCAGGGCAGAGCAGGTCCAGGCTGACCCCAAGTGAGACACCACACACACCACGTGACACAAAACGGGGACCACACAAAGGACGGGACACAGACCGCAACTGCTCTGCCCGGCACACGTGAATCCAAGGATCAAAAGTAAGGCCATCCTTGCAGGCGCCCAAATAGCCTGTCACAGGATACGCCTTGCACCGGACTCATTTCAAAAATCCCTACAGGCGAGGCACACACTTGCACCGACTCCCAACCCCTCTCTGGGGCTTTGCCCTGCACTTATCTTTCTGAGAGCCGGGGATGCGAAGCCGTCTTTCATGCACAGGAGGGGCACCTGGGCTGGCTCAGAGGGTCCTCCCATCGTCAGACTACCGGCAGTCAACTGCGAGAAAGAAAACCAGACACCGTATCTCAGTAGTGTGGCACGTGGGCCCAGACCCCATGAGCCCCGACGCACTCTCAACCAGGCAGGTCCTCGGGTCGCTGGCTCTCACCGGACTCGGACACTCTGGCTGCCATCTTCTGGGATACCTGAGTGAGCGAGAGACAAAATTAGATGGCATCTCTAAAGCTGCAGGGGATCCCCGCTCCTCCTGCTGCCTCCCCAGCTCACCTCCAAGGCTCCTCTCTCTTCAGCTGCTCCCAAGACCGCCCCTGCAAATGAAATGGCCAAAAGCTCAAACACTCAGCTCTCCAACGTTTAGGAATTGCTCACAACGAAAGCCAAAAACCTCCAAACCCCGGACACTCTTTGCTACTCCTCCTAGCCGGGACTCTACACACCCCAGCAGGGCATCGCAAGACCATCCTGCTCACAGACTGCACAGCCAGCGGCTCGACTCTCTAAGGGAACTGACATGCTGACCTGAGACTCGGAGCCAGATTCCATCTACCCACTGATGCACGGAGCAGGGCAGAGCAGGTCCAGGCTGACCCCAAGTGAGACACCACACACACCACGTGACACAAAACGGGGACCACACAAAGGACGGGACACAGACCGCAACTGCTCTGCCCGGCACACGTGAATCCAAGGATCAAAAGTAAGGCCGTCCTTGCAGGCGCCCAAATAGCCTGTCACAGGATACGCCTTGCACCGGACTCATTTCAAAAATCCCTACAGGCGAGGCACACACTTGCACCGACTCCCAACCCCTCTCTGGGGCTTTGCCCTGCACTTATCTTTCTGAGAGCCGGGGATGCGAAGCCGTCTTTCATGCACAGGAGGGGCACCTGGGCTGGCTCAGAGGGTCCTCCCATCGTCAGACTACCGGCAGTCAACTGCGAGAAAGAAAACCAGACACCGTATCTCAGTAGTGTGGCACGTGGGCCCAGCCCCCATGAGCCCTAGACTCACTCTCAACCAGGCAGGTCCTCGGGTCGCTGGCTCTCACCGGACTCGGACACTCTGGCTGCCATCTTCTGGGATACCTGAGTGAGCGAGAGACAAAATTAGATGGCATCTCTAAAGCTGCAGGGGATCCCCGCTCCTCCTGCTGCCTCCCCAGCTCACCTCCAAGGCTCCTCTCTCTTCAGCTGCTCCCAAGACCGCCCCTGCAAATGAAATGGCCAAAAGCTCAAACACTCAGCTCTCCAACGTTTAGGAATTGCTCACAACGAAAGCCAAAAACCTCCAAACCCCGGACACTCTTTGCTACTCCTCCTAGCCGGGACTCTACACACCCCAGCAGGGCATCGCAAGACCATCCTGCTCACAGACTGCACAGCCAGCGGCTCGACTCTCTAAGGGAACTGACATGCTGACCTGAGACTCGGAGCCAGATTCCATCTACCCACTGATGCACGGAGCAGGGCAGAGCAGGTCCAGGCTGACCCCAAGTGAGACACCACACACACCACGTGACACAAAACGGGGACCACACAAAGGACGGGACACAGACCGCAACTGCTCTGCCCGGCACACGTGAATCCAAGGGTCAAAAGTAAGCCCGTCCTTGCAGGCGCCCAAATAGCCTGTCACAGGATACGCCTTGCACCGGACTCATTTCAAAAATCCCTACAGGCGAGGCACACACTTGCACCGACTCCCAACCCCTCTCTGGGGCTTTGCCCTGCACTTATCTTTCTGAGAGCCGGGGATGCGAAGCCGTCTTTCATGCACAGGAGGGGCACCTGGGCTGGCTCAGAGGGTCCTCCCATCGTCAGACTACCGGCAGTCAACTGCGAGAAAGAAAACCAGACACCGTATCTCAGTAGTGTGGCACGTGGGCCCAGCCCCCATGAGCCCTCGACTCACTCTCAACCAGGCAGGTCCTCGGGTCGCTGGCTCTCACCGGACTCGGACACTCTGGCTGCCATCTTCTGGGATACCTGAGTGAGCGAGAGACAAAATTAGATGGCATCTCTAAAGCTGCAGGGGATCCCCGCTCCTCCTGCTGCCTCCCCAGCTCACCTCCAAGGCTCCTCTCTCTTCAGCTGCTCCCAAGACCGCCCCTGCAAATGAAATGGCCAAAAGCTCAAACACTCAGCTCTCCAACGTTTAGGAATTGCTCACAACGAAAGCCAAAAACCTCCAAACCCCGGACACTCTTTGCTACTCCACCTAGCCGGGACTCTACACACCCCAGCAGGGCATCGCAAGACCATCCTGCTCACAGACTGCACAGCCAGCGGCTCGACTCTCTAAGGGAACTGACATGCTGACCTGAGACTCGGAGCCAGATTCCATCTAGCCACTGATGCACGGAGCAGGGCAGAGCAGGTCCAGGCTGACCCCAAGTGAGACACCACACACACCACGTGACACAAAACGGGGACCACACAAAGGACGGGACACAGACCGCAACTGCTCTGCCCGGCACACGTGAATCCAACATCAAAAGTAAGCCCGTCCTTGCAGGCGCCCAAATAGCCTGTCACAGGATACGCCTTGCACCGGACTCATTTCAAAAATCCCTACAGGCGAGGCACACACTTGCACCGACTCCCAACCCCTCTCTGGGGCTTTGCCCTGCACTTATCTATCTGAGAGCCGGGGATGCGAAGCCGTCTTTCATGCACAGGAGGGGCACCTGGGCTGGCTCAGAGGGTCCTCCCATCGTCAGACTACCGGCAGTCAACTGCGAGAAAGAAAACCAGACACCGTATCTCAGTAGTGTGGCACGTGGGCCCAGACCCCATGAGCCCCGACGCACTCTCAACCAGGCAGGTCCTCGGGTCGCTGGCTCTCACCGGACTCGGACACTCTGGCTGCCATCTTCTGGGATACCTGAGTGAGCGAGAGACAAAATTAGATGGCATCTCTAAAGCTGCAGGGGATCCCCGCTCCTCCTGCTGCCTCCCCAGCTCACCTCCAAGGCTCCTCTCTCTTCAGCTGCTCCCAAGACCGCCCCTGCAAATGAAATGGGAAAACGCTCAAACACTCAGCTCTCCAACGTTTAGGAATTGCTCACAACGAAAGCCAAAAACCTCCAAACCCCGGACACTCTTTGCTACTCCACCTAGCCGGGACTCTAGACACCCCAGCAGGGCATCGCAAGACCATCCTGCTCACAGACTGCACAGCCAGCGGCTCGACTCTCTAAGGGAACTGACATGCTGACCTGAGACTCGGAGCCAGATTCCATCTAGCCACTGATGCACGGAGCAGGGCAGAGCAGGTCCAGGCTGACCCCAAGTGAGACACCACACACACCACGTGACACAAAACGGGGACCACACAAAGGACGGGACACAGACCGCAACTGCTCTGCCCGGCACACGTGAATCCAAGGATCAAAAGTAAGGCCGTCCTTGCAGGCGCCCAAATAGCCTGTCACAGGATACGCCTTGCACCGGACTCATTTCAAAAATCCCTACAGGCGAGGCACACACTTGCACCGACTCCCAACCCCTCTCTGGGGCTTTGCCCTGCACTTATCTTTCTGAGAGCCGGGGATGCGAAGCCGTCTTTCATGCACAGGAGGGGCACCTGGGCTGGCTCAGAGGGTCCTCCCATCGTCAGACTACCGGCAGTCAACTGCGAGAAAGAAAACCAGACACCGTATCTCAGTAGTGTGGCACGTGGGCCCAGCCCCCATGAGCCCTCGACTCACTCTCAACCAGGCAGGTCCTCGGGTCGCTGGCTCTCACCGGACTCGGACACTCTGGCTGCCATCTTCTGGGATACCTGAGTGAGCGAGAGACAAAATTAGATGGCATCTCTAAAGCTGCAGGGGATCCCCGCTCCTCCTGCTGCCTCCCCAGCTCACCTCCAAGGCTCCTCTCTCTTCAGCTGCTCCCAAGACCGCCCCTGCAAATGAAATGGCCAAAAGCTCAAACACTCAGCTCTCCAACGTTTAGGAATTGCTCACAACGAAAGCCAAAAACCTCCAAACCCCGGACACTCTTTGCTACTCTACCTAGCCGGGACTCTACACACCCCAGCAGGGCATCGCAAGACCATCCTGCTCACAGACTGCACAGCCAGCGGCTCGACTCTCTAAGGGAGCTGACATGCTGACCTGAGACTCGGAGCCAGATTCCATCTAGCCACTGATGCACGGAGCAGGGCAGAGCAGGTCCAGGCTGACCCCAAGTGAGACACCACACACACCACGTGACACAAAACGGGGACCAGACAAAGGACGGGACACAGACCGCAACTGCTCTGCCCGGCACACGTGAATCCAAGGATCAAAAGTAAGCCCGTCCTTGCAGGCGCCCAAATAGCCTGTCACAGGATACGCCTTGCACCGGACTCATTTCAAAAATCCCTACAGGCGAGGCACACACTTGCACCGACTCCCAACCCCTCTCTGGGGCTTTGCCCTGCACTTATCTTTCTGAGAGCCGGGGATGCGAAGCCGTCTTTCATGCACAGGAGGGGCACCTGGGCTGGCTCAGAGGGTCCTCCCATCGTCAGACTACCGGCAGTCAACTGCGAGAAAGAAAACCAGACACCGTATCTCAGTAGTGTGGCACGTGGGCCCAGACCCCATGAGCCCCGACGCACTCTCAACCAGGCAGGTCCTCGGGTCGCTGGCTCTCACCGGACTCGGACACTCTGGCTGCCATCTTCTGGGATACCTGAGTGAGCGAGAGACAAAATTAGATGGCATCTCTAAAGCTGCAGGGGATCCCCGCTCCTCCTGCTGCCTCCCCAGCTCACCTCCAAGGCTCCTCTCTCTTCAGCTGCTCCCAAGACCGCCCCTGCAAATGAAATGGCCAAATGCTCAAACACTCAGCTCTCCAATGTTTAGGAATTGCTCACAACGAAAGCCAAAAACCTCCAAACCCCGGACACTCTTTGCTACTCTACCTAGCCGGGACTCTACACACCCCAGCAGGGCATCGCAAGACCATCCTGCTCACAGACTGCACAGCCAGCGGCTCGACTCTCTAAGGGAACTGACATGCTGACCTGAGACTCGGAGCCAGATTCCATCTCCCCACTGATGCACGGAGCAGGGCAGAGCAGGTCCAGGCTGACCCCAAGTGAGACACCACACACACCACGTGACACAAAACGGGGACCAGACAAAGGACGGGACACAGACCGCAACTGCTCTGCCCGGCACACGTGAATCCAAGGATCAAAAGTAAGGCCGTCCTTGCAGGCGCCCAAATAGCCTGTCACAGGATACGCCTTGCACCGGACTCATTTCAAAAATCCCTACAGGCGAGGCACACACTTGCACCGACTCCCAACCCCTCTCTGGGGCTTTGCCCTGCACTTATCTTTCTGAGAGTCGGGGATGCGAAGCCATCTTTCATGCACAGGAGGGGCACCTGGGCTGGCTCAGAGGTCCTCCCATCATCAGACTACTGGCAGTCAACTGCGAGAAAGAAAACCAGACACCGCATCTCAGTAGTGTGGCACGTGGGCCCAGACCCCATGAGCCCCGACTCACTCTCAACCAGGTAGGTCCTCGGGTCGCTGGCTCTCACCGGACTCGGACACTCTGGCTGCCATCTTCTGGGATACCTGAGTGAGCGAGAGACAAAATTAGATGGCATCTCTAAAGCTGCAGGGGATCCCCGCTCCTCCTGCTGCCTCCCCAACTCACCTCCAATGCTCATCTGCTCCCACATGTTAGCCAGATGGCACCTGCAATCGGACATGCTCAATGCTTCATTGCTGATCCTTTTAATACTCGGAGATTACCTACAAGGACAGCTCAAGAGAACCAGTCCGTGTGTTCATCACGTCATTTTGAGTTGGCTTCAGCCCTACGAGGCTGCGTACGTCTCCTGCAAAAAAAACCCAGCGGAAATCTGTTTGCTGACATACTGTCCAAGAGTATGCTGCTCCATGGTAGTTTCTGTCTGACACCCATTGACCGTGACCTCTTACAGGCAGGGTCCCTGTCACGCTGGACTGTACGTTAGAAGTCGGTGCACTGCCTGTAGAACAAAAAATCAAGTATTTATGCAGATTCACCACAAGTACCCTGCCAACAAAAGAGCATCTAGTTGTGTCCTGCAGTCACTGCTCACCGTCCTCACCAGGCTCAGCTTCCCTCTGGTGCCTATCGGCTGCTGGGCCAAGGGCTCCGCATCTTAAAAAAACCCCAAAACCACAAAACTAAGCCACCAAACCATCCAAATGATCAAGTAAATCTAGAGCCAAAAGTCATGTCTTGGCTCTGACCTCACATGAGAAGCCACCTTTTGACTGTGCTCCTCCAGCCTCTTCTTTTCATCTCTGCTTTACATCCAGTCCCTCTGACACTGCAAAGAAATGAGTTACGAAGGTCAGCCATATAAATGGAGGGACCTTAACTGCTGTGCAATACTAATTTCTCTTTAGACAAGCCATCTGGGGTCCAAAGACAACCTGCACAAACTAACACTGACCGACTTAAAGGCCCTGCCATACCACTCCGGAAAAGCTTGCTCTCGTGACTGCACACATGCTGCAGGCAGGGGCTGCCTCCAAGAGGACCGGAGAACTGCTGCCCTCAGTGGCTAAGCCTATCACAGGTTACCTGTCGAGTCTCCTTCCTACTCCACCTATCCTCAAGTCTACACTGCAGGGCAGAGCAGTTCCAGGCCAAACATAAACTCCAGTGACACATTCCTGGACAAGTGCTGTGGTGGAACAACTGTGAATTGTGATTGTGAATTGTAAGATACAAAACACAGACTGGACAAAGGACACGACACAGACCTGAACGACTCTGCCCTGCACATCCTACTCCAGTGATGGAAAGTAAACTGCTCCTCCTACGTGTGCCAAGGGCCTCTTAGGGCAGACCATTTCCCCTATGCTAATTTGAAAATACCTCCCTCCTAACCATAAAACTGGACCCAGCTCTCATCCCCTCTCCAGGTGATAGTCCTCCACTTATCTTTCCCATAGTCGGGGATGTGAATCCATCTTCGATGCGAAGGAAGGACCCCCGGCTGGTTCAGAGGGTCCTGTGATCCCTGACTCAGTCAGCTGCGAGAAAGAAAAGCGAAACTAACAAGAGTTTGGCAGCACATGGGCAATAACCCTGCAATTGGCTAGTCCCCGTCCCCTAAGCTGTGAGGTTCTCGGGCCACTGGCTCTGACCCCAGTCGGAGGCTGCTGCCGTCACCGTGTGCCATACCTGGGTGCGTGAGGAAAAAAAGTTACGTGGTGCTTCGGAAACACCCAGCACCTCCTCGCTATCTCCCCGACTCAACCCGAATGCTCCTCCATTGCCAAAAGCAGGTTGGATAGCACCTGCAACTATAAGAGATTGAGACTTAACTGATGACCCTCGTAGTACTAGGAGATTACTCACACAGACAGCTGTAGACCATCAAACCTAATTGGCAGGTGGCTTCGGCCCTCTGAGGCTGCACACACTCTCTGTAAAGTACAAAAACCAAAAGCAAATGTACATACTGAGATACTGCCTGAAAGGATGGCTTTCCTGTGGGAGCTCCTACCTACCTCTCCTCTACAGTGACCTCTTACCGACAAGGTCCCTGAAGCATTGGACTGTCTGTTAGAAGGTGGCAGAACCCCTGGAAAACACAACAAACAAAGCATGTGCACAGATTCACCAGAACACCTGTAGAAGACCATCTAGTTCTGTCCTGGAGTCAATGCTCACCTTGCTCACAGGTACTCACCTGGATCACCTCCCCTCCGGTGCCTAGAGCCTCCTAGGCTGAGGACTCTGCATCCGAAAACAAAGAAAAACCAAACCAAAACAAGAAAATCCTTAACACAGCGAGTAAACGTGGAGCCAAAAGCCACATCTTTGTGCTGATGTCAGGTGACCACCCACCTTCTCGCTCTGCTCCTCTGGCCTCTGTTCTGTTCAACTCTGCTTTACACCCTGTCTCTCTGACATGGTAAAGAAACCCTAACTAAAGTCACCCAAATAAATGGGGAGAGCTCAAAGAGTCTCCCTTCTCTTTTGGCAAGCCACCCAGGGTCACTGCCTACAGCCAAAGACTGCAGCTATAATCAAACAGAATATCTGGGTGAAGGAGCAGAAAACTTAAGTGGCACATCTGACAAGTCAGTGGACGCCTTCACAGGCATTTAGGGGGCTCCTGGACACTGCTTTCCACCCGTACTACCTTCAAAACACTCCTGGCAATTCCTAAGCTAACACCCAAGCCCTCACTCCATCTCTGGGCTGTAACCCCCCACTACCTACTTGCAAACCTGGGTGTCTGAAGCCATTTTCAACACAGAGCAACTTCACCTCGGGATAGGATAACACTTGTGAAAAAATGCCAAGCTGCAGTTGAGATGATCAGGAGATCTCAAAAGATGCAAAGCTCCTAAGAAAAAGAAAACAAGATAATAAATTACAAAAGCAGCTTACCAACACAGGACACAAAATAAATAAATTTAAAAACCTTGCATTTGAGTGTAATCCTCTTCATTACCATATATAGCTCTGTTTCTTTGGATGCCAAAGCTGATGCTTCAATAAAGCAAGAACAGCTTGAGAAATCCCATTCATTGAAAGAAAGGGAGAGCTCTTATCCCATTGAAGCCCAGCTGCTGAATGACCTCCTTGGGCAAAGGCTGGGGTTAATATACCCCTGGCCACACCCACATACCTTCCCATGAGGCTCAAGGGAAAGGGAGGAGCCAAATGCCACAAAGTATAAAAGCTCTGGGAGGAGTAGCACTGAGTTTTCCATGTTCAGGAGGAGTAAAGGCCCTGATGCAGGAAAACACTGCTAATGAGGATAAATACACCATCTCTCTTTCTGCAGCTATGCCCACTGAAACAGCAGAGACCAGGTAAGAAACTAAACTTTTCTGTTGGACAGAGGAAGAACAAGATAAAAAACCTAAAAATGCAGACAAAAAATTAACTTATCAAAGAAGATGAAAGGTTAAGGTGGTGGGCCACCCGGACATTCCATAGGCAGCAAGAGTTTCTGGTCCTAGCATCTTTTCTCTGAGAAAAAGCTTTAGCTGTGTTCAGTCTGGGGGCTGATATGGCAAATTTCACTGCAGGGCTCCTGGAAATGAACAAGAACCCTTTTCCCAGGGGAAAGCAAGCCCTCACCCTAATGGTCTCGGAGGTGAAGAGAAATCCGGGCACTACATAGGCAGCAAGAGCTTCTGACCCTAGCAGCTTTTCTCTGACAAAAAGCTTCAGCTGTGTTCAGTCCGGGGGCTGATATGGCAAATTTCACTGCAGGGCTTCTGGAAATGAACAAGAACCCTTTTCCCTCGGGGAAAGCAAGCCCTCACCCTAATGGTCTCGGAGGTGAAGAGAAATCCGGGCACTGCATAGGCATAAAGAGCTTCTGACCCTAGCAGCTTTTCTCTGACAAAAAGCTTCAGATGTGTTCAATCTGGGGACTGACATGGCCAATTTCCCTGCACGGCTCCTGAAAGTGAATGAGGACCCTTTTCCCCTTTGATAATAAAGTAATTAACTTTTCCACCACACCTTAATTAGCTACCAATTAACTAATTCTCCTTTTACAAGGCATGCTAATTATTCACTAATGACCTAATTCAGTAATTTATTTCTTGCACTGCACCCTAATGGGTTACTAATTAATTAGTTTCACAGGTAGCAAGATTTTTCTGTCTGGTTACCTTTGGTTTCGGAGAAATCTTCATCCATGTTCACTTTGGAGAGGAGGATCAGGTATTTGAGGCAGGACTCTTGCAAGCAACAGACAGCCGTATCCCCAAGGAAACAAAGCCCTGACCCTCAGGGTTTCAGGTGCAGATAGTGTGAAACTCCATGGGCAACAAGAGTTTTCTGTCCTGGCACCTTTTTTCTGAGAGAAAACTTTGTCCATGTTCAGTTTTGGGAGACGGAGTGGCAATTTCACTGCAAGGCTCTTGCAAATGAATTACAGCCCTTTTCCCCAGGAAAGACAGCTTGTAGCCTTAAAATTTTAGGGGCAGTTGGTGGGCCAGGCTGGACACTCCATGAGCAGCAAAGTTCTCTGTGGTGGCACCTTTGGTCCAAGAGGAATACTCATTCATGTTCAATTTCAGGACTCAGACTGGAATTTTCAGAGCAGGAAAACCAGGAAAGAACCAGGGAAAGAATCCCCAGGAAGGAAATCCCTTACCCTCACGGTCTCAGGTGCAGGTGGTGCGACACTTCATGGGTGGCAACAGCTTTCTGTGGTAGAACCTTTTGTCTGGGAGGAATCTTTGTTGGCATTCAGTAGAGGGAGTCAGACTTCACTTTCAGGGGAGGGCTCTGAAAAGCAAAAACCAGACCTTTCCCGCAGGAGAGAAAGCCTGTAAACTTGGGGATTCAGGTGCAGTTGATGGACCAGCCTGGGCACTCCATGGGCAACAAGATGTTTGTGTGGTGGCACCTTTTGCCTGGGAGGAATCTTCATCCCTTTTGAATTTTGGCAAGTCGGTCCAGCTATCTTGGCACCAGCCTCCTGCAAGCGAATTACAGACCATTTCCCCATGAAAGGCAACATGTAGCCTCAGACTCTCAGGTGTACTACATGAGACACCCAGGGCACTCCATGGGAAACCACAGATGTCTGTCCTGGCATCTTTTGTCTCAGAGTTATGTTCACCTGTTTTCACTTTTGAGAGTTGCACCATCATTATCACCACAAGTCTCTGGAAACCAAATAATAGCCCTTTCCCCCAGATAATAAAGCCCTTAATCTCAGGGCTGCACATGCAGGTGGTGTGGCACTCCCTGTGCAGGACGATCTTTCTGTCCTATCACCATTTGTTTGGGAGGAATCCTCATCTGAGTTCATTTTGGGAAGTCAAACCATCTTTCTCGGTTCAGGACACCTGTAAGTGAACAAGAGCCTGTTTCCCCAGGAAAGAAAGCCCTTGACCTCAGGGCCTCAGGGGTAGCTGCTATGAAACTCCATGGGAAACAAGAGCTCTCTGTCCTGGAACCTTTTTTCTGGGAGGAATCTTCATCCTTATGCAATTTTGGGAGTAAAGACTGACAGTTTCAGCACAGGATTAAAAACACGATCAACAGCCCTTATTCCCAGGAAAGAAAGCCTGGAACCTTTGGCTGTGAGGTGCATTTGGTGGGCCAGTTTGGGCACTCGATGGGCAGCAACATCTCTCTGTCCTGGCACCTTTTGTCTTGAAGGAATCTTGGCCTGTATGGAATATTGGGAGTCAGACTGGCAGTTTCAACACAGTATTCCTAAAAATGAACAACAGCCCTTTTACACAGGAAACAAAGCACTGACCATTTTAACTTCAGGTGCAGTTGGTAGGCCAGCCTGGGCACTCCTTAAGCAGCAAGAGCTTTCTGGTGTGCTACCTTTTGTCTGGGAGGAATCCTCATCCGTATTCAATTTTGGGAGCTGGACTGCCCCTTTCGGCTCGAGGAGTCCTGCAAGGTCACATCAACCCTTTTCCCCTGGAAGGAAAGCCCTTACCTTCTTGGTTTCAGGTGCAGTTGGTGGGCCGGCCTGGACACTCGCTGGGCAGCAAGAGCTTTGTGTGCTGTCACCTTTAGTCTGGGAGGAATCTTCGTCGGTATGGAATTTTGGGAGCTGGACTGCCCATTTCGGCAGTAGGATTGCTGCAAGGTAACAACAGCCCTTATGGCCAGGACAGAAAGCCTGAAACCTTTGGGTTTCAGGTGCAGTTGGTGGGCCAGCCTAGGCACTCCATGGGCAGCAAGAGCTTTCTGTGCTGGCACCTTTTATCTTGGTGGAATCCTCCTCCGTATTCAATTCTGGGAGTCGGACTGGCAATTGCAGCGCAGGACTCCTGCCCGTGAACTACAGCCCTTTTCCCCAAGAAAAAAGGTCCTTACCTTTGGGGTCTCAGGTGCAGTTGGTGGGCCAGCCAGGGCAGTCCATGGGCAGCAAGCGCTCTCTGTGCTGACACCTTTTGTCTGGGAGGAATCCTCGTCTGTATTCAATTCTGGGACTTGGACTGGCAATTTCAGTGCAGGACTCCTGCAAGCGAACAACAGCCCTTTCTCCCAGGCAAGAAAGTGCTTACCCTCAGGGTCTCAGGTGCAGTTAGTGGGCCAGCCTAGGCACTCCATGGGCAGCAAGAGCTTTCTGTGGTGGCACCTTTTATCTTGGTGGAATCCTCCTCCGTATTCAATTCTGGGAGTCGGACTGGCAATTGCAGCGCAGGACTCCTGCCCGTGAACTACAGCCCTTTTCCCCAAGAAAAAAGGTCCTTACCTTTGGGGTCTCAGGTGCAGTTGGTGGGCCAGCCAGGGCAGTCCATGGGCAGCAAGAGCTTTCTGTGGTGGCACTGTTCGTCTCAGAAGAATCTTTGTCCATATGGAATTTTGGGACTGGGACTGGCAATTTCAGGGCACAATTCCTGCAAGTGAACAACAGCCCTGTCTCCTAGTAAACAAAGTGCTTACTCTTCGGGTCTCAGGTGCATTTGGTGGGCCAGCCTGGGCACTCCTTAAGCAGCAAGAGCTCTCTGTGGTGGCACCTTTGGTGTGGGAGGTATCTTCGTCCGTCTTCAATTTTGGGACCAGGACTGGCAATTTCAGGACAAGATTTCTGCAAGCGAACAACAGCCCTTTCTCCCAGGCAAGAAAGTGCTTACCCTCAGGGTCTCCTGTGCAGGTGGAGGGCCAGCCTTGGCACTCAGCGGGCAGCAAGAGCTCTCTGTGCTGGCACCTTTTGTCTGGGAGGAATCTTGGTCCATATGGATTTTTGGGACTCGGACCTGCAGTTTCAGGGCAGCATTCCTGAAAATGATCAACACCCTTTTCCACAGCAAAGGACACACTGACCGTTGTAGTTTCAGGAGCAGTTGGTGGGCCAGGCGGGCACTCCTTAAGCAGCAAAAGCTTTCTGGTGTGCTACATTTGATGTCCTCGTTCATATTCAATTTTGGCAGTTGGATTGCCCATTTCGGCTCGAGGAGTCCTGCAAGGTAACATCAACCCTTTTCCCCAGGAAAGAAAGCCCTTACCTTCTTGGTTTCAGGTACAGTTGGTGGGCCAGCCTGAACACTCGCTGGGCAGCAAGAGCTCTCTGTGGTGGCACCTTTGGTCTGGGAGGAATCTTCGTCCGTATGCAATGTTGGGACTTGGACTGGTAGTTTCAGGACAGGGCTGAAAAAAGACAACAACAGCCATTATCCCGAGGAAACAAACCGTGGAACCTCTGGCTTTCAGGTGCAGTTGGTGGTCCAGCGTGGGCACTAGATGGGCAGCAAGAGCTCTCTGTGCTGGCACCTTATGTGTGGGAGGAATCCTCGTCTGTATTCAATTCTGGGACTTGGACTGGCAATTTCAGTGCAGGACTCCTGCAAGCGAACAACAGCCCTTTCTCCCAGGCAAGAAAGTGCTTACCCTCAGGGTCTCAGGTGCAGTTGGTGGGCTAGCCTAGGCACTCGTGGGCAGCAACATCTCTCTGTCCTGGCACCTTTTGTCTTGCAACAATCTTCATACGGATGAAATTTTGGGAGTCGGACTGCCAGTTTCAGCGCAGGATTCCTAAAAACTGCAATGCGAGCATCGACCCTTTTAATTTCAGGTGCCGGTGGTGGGCCAGCCTGGGCACTCCTTAAGCAGCAAGAGCTTTCTGGTGTGCTACCTTTTGTCTGGGAGGAATCCTCATCCGTATTCAATTTTGGGAGTTGGACTGCCCCTTTCGGCTCGAGGAGTCCTGCAAGATCACATCAACCCTTTTCCCCTGGAAGGAAAGCCGTTACCTTCTTGGTTTCAGGTGCAGTTGGTGGGCCGGCCTGGACACTCGCTGGGCAGCAAGAGCTTTGTGTGGTGGCACCTTTGGTCTGGGAGGAATCTTCGTCCATATGGAATTTTGGGAGCTGGACTGCCCATTTCGGCAGTAGGATTGCTGCAAGGTAACAACAGCCCTTATGGCCAGGAAAGAAAGCCTGAAACCTTTGGGTTTCAGGTGCAGTTGGTGGGCCAGCCAGGGCAGTCCATGGGCAGCAAGAGCTCTCTGTGCTGGCACCTTTTGTCTGGGAGCAATCCTCGTCTGTATTCAATTCTGGGACTTGGACTGGCAATTTCAGTGCAGGACTCCTGCAATCGAACAACAGCCCTTTCTCCCAGGCAAGAAAGTGCTTACCCTCAGGGTCTCAGGTGCAGTTGGTGGGCCAGCCAGGGCAGTCCATGGGCAGCAAGAGCTCTCTGTGCTGACACCTTTTGTCTGGGAGGAATCCTCGTCTGTATTCAGTTCTGGGACTTGGACTGGCAATTTCAGTGCAGGACTCCTGCAAGCGAACAACAGCCCTTTCTCCCAGGCAAAAAAGTGCTTACCCTCAGGGTCTCAGGTGCAGTTGGTCGGCGAGCCAGGGCAGTCCATGGGCAGCAAGAGCTCTCTGTGCTGGAACCTTTTGTCTGGGAGGAATCCTCGTCTGTATTCAATTCTGGGACTTGGACTGGCACTTTCAGTGCAGGACTCCTGCAAGCGAACAACAGCCCTTTCTCCCAGGCAAGAAAGTGCTTACCCTCAGGGTTTCAGGTGCAGTTGGTGGGCCAGCCTAGGAACTCCATGGGCAGCAAGAGCTTTCTGTGGTGGCACATTTATCTTGGTGGAATCCTCCTCCGTATTCAATTCTGGGAGTCGGACTGGAAATTGAAGCGCAGGACTCCTGCCCGTGAACTACAGCCCTTTTCCCCAAGAAAAAAGGTCCTTACCTTTGGGGTCTCAGGTGCAGTTGGTGGGCCAGCCAGGGCAGTCCATGGGCAGCAAGAGCTCTCTGTGGTGGCACCTTTGGTCTGGGAGGAATTCTCGTCTGTATTCAATTCTGGGACTTGGACTGGCAATTTCAGTGCAGGACTCCTGCAAGCGAACAACAGCCTTTTCTCCCAGGCAAGAAAGTGCTTACCCTCAGGGTCTCAGGTGCAGTTGGTGGGCTAGCCTAGGCACTCCGTGGGCAGCAACATCTCTCTGTCCTGGCACCTTTTGTCTTGCAACAATCTTCATACGGATGCAATTTTGGGAGTCGGACTGCCAGTTTCAGCGCAGGATTCCTAACAACAGCCCTTTTCCACAGCAAAGCGAGCACCGACCCTTTTAATTTCAGGTGCCGGTGGTGGGCCAGCCTGGGCACTCCTTAAGCAGCAAGAGCTTTCTGGTGTGCTACCTTTTGTCTGGGAGGAATCCCCATCCGTATTCAATTTTGGGAGCTGGACTGCCCCTTTCGGCTCGAGGAGTCCTGCAAGGACACATCAACCCTTTTCCCCTGGAAGGAAAGCCCTTACCTTCTTGGTTTCAGGTGCAGTTGGTGGGCCGGCCTGGACACTCGCTGGGCAGCAAGAGCTTTGTGTGCTGTCACCTTTAGTCTGGGAGGAATCTTCGTCCGTATGGAATTTTGGGAGCTGGACTGCCCATTTCGGCAGTAGGATTGCTGCAAGGTAACAACAGCCCTTATGGCCAGGACAGAAAGCCTGAAACCTTTGGGTTTCAGGTGCAGTTGGTGGGCCAGCCTAGGCAGTCCATGGGCAGCAAGAGCTCTCTGTGCTGGCACCTTTTGTCTGGGAGCAATCCTCGTCTGTATTCAATTCTGGGACTTGGACTGGCAATTTCAGTGCAGGACTCCTGCAAGCGAACAACAGCCCTTTCTCCCAGGCAAGAAAGTGCTTACCCTCAGGGTCTCAGGTGCAGTTAGTGGGCCAGCCTAGGCACTCCATGGGCAGCAAGAGCTTTCTGTGCTGGCACCTTTTATCTTGGTGGAATCCTCCTCCGTATTCAATTCTGGGAGTCGGACTGGAAATTGCAGCGCAGGACTCCTGCCCGTGAACTACAGCCCTTTTCCCCAAGAAAAAAGGTCCTTACCTTTGGGGTCTCAGGTGCAGTTGGTGGGCCAGCCAGGGCAGTCCATGGGCAGCAAGAGCTCTCTGTGCTGGCACCTTTGGTCTGGGAGGAATCTTCGTCGGTATGCCACGTTGGGACTTGGACTGGCACTTTCAGGACAGGGCTGAAAAAAAAAAACAACAGCCATTATCCCGAGGAAACAAACCCTGGAACCTCTGGCTTTCAGGTGCCGTTGGTGGGCCAGCCTGGGCACTGCATGGGCAGCAAGAGCTCTGTGCTGGCACCTTATGTGTGGGAGGAATCCTCGTCTGTATTCAATTCTGGGACTTGGACTGGCAATTTCAGTGCAGGACTCCTGCAAGCGAACAACAGCCCTTTCTCCCAGGCAAGAAAGTGCTTACCCTCAGAGTCTCAGGTGCAGTTGGTGGGCCAGCCTAGGAACTCCATGGGCAGCAAGAGCTTTCTGTGCTGGCACCTTTTATCTTGGTGGAATCCTCGTCTGTATTCAATTCTGGGAGTCGGACTGGCAATTGCAGCGCAGGACTCCTGCCCGTGAACTACAGCCCTTTTCCCCAAGAAAAAAGGTCCTTACCTTTGGGGTCTCAGGTGCAGTTGGTGGGCCAGCCAGGGCAGTCCATGGGCAGCAAGAGCTCTCTGTGCTGGCACCTTTTGTCTGGGAGCAATCCTCGCCTGTATTCAATTCTGGGACTTGGACTGGCAATTTCAGTGCAGGACTCCTGCAAGCGAACAACAGCCCTTTCTCCCAGGCAAGAAAGTGCTTACCCTCAGGGTTTCAGGTGCAGTTGGTGGGCCAGCCTAGGAACTCCATGGGCAGCAAGAGCTTTCTGTGGTGGCACATTTATCTTGGTGGAATCCTCCTCCGTATTCAATTCTGGGAGTCGGACTGGAAATTGAAGCGCAGGACTCCTGCCCGTGAACTACAGCCCTTTTCCCCAAGAAAAAAGGTCCTTACCTTTGGGGTCTCAGGTGCAGTTGGTGGGCCAGCCAGGGCAGTCCATGGGCAGCAAGAGCTCTCTGTGCTGGCACCTTTTGTCTGGGAGGAATCCTCGTCTGTATTCAATTCTGGGACTTGGACTGGCAATTTCAGTGCAGGACTCCTGCAAGCGAACAACAGCCCTTTCTCCCAGGCAAGAAAGTGCTTACCCTCAGGGTCTCAGGTGCAGTTGGTGGGCTAGCCTAGGCACTCCGTGGGCAGCAACATCTCTCTGTCCTGGCACCTTTTGTCTTGCAACAATCTTCATACGGATGAAATTTTGGGAGTCGGACTGCCAGTTTCAGCGCAGGATTCCTAACAACAGCCCTTTTCCACAGCAAAGCGAGCACCGACCCTTTTAATTTCAGGTGCCGGTGGTGGGCCAGCCTGGGCACTCCTTAAGCAGCAAGAGCTTTCTGGTGTGCTACCTTTTGTCTGGGAGGAATCCTCATCCGTATTCAATTTTGGGAGCTGGACTGCCCCTTTCGGCTCGAGGAGTCCTGCAAGGACACATCAACCCTTTTCCCCTGGAAGGAAAGCCCTTACCTTCTTGGTTTCAGGTGCAGTTGGTGGGCCAGCCTAGGCACTCCATGGGCAGCAAGAGCTTTCTGTGCTGGCACCTTTTATCTTGGTGGAATCCTCCTCCGTATTCAATTCTGGGAGTCGGACTGGCAATTGCAGCGCAGGACTCCTGCACGTGAACTACAGCCCTTTTCCCCAAGAAAAAAGGTCCTTACCTTTGGGGTCTCAGGTGCAGTTGGTGGGCCAGCCAGGGCAGTCCATGGGCAGCAAGCGCTCTCTGTGCTGACACCTTTTGTCTGGGAGCAATCCTCGTCTGTATTCAATTCTGGGACTTGGACTGGCAATTTCAGTGCAGGACTCCTGCAAGCGAACAACAGCCCTTTCTCCCAGGCAAGAAAGTGCTTACCCTCAGGGTCTCAGGTGCAGTTAGTGGGCCAGCCTAGGCACTCCATGGGCAGCAAGAGCTTTCTGTGGTGGCACCTTTTATCTTGGTGGAATCCTCCTCCGTATTCAATTCTGGGAGTCGGACTGGAAATTGCAGCGCAGGACTCCTGCCCGTGAACTACAGCCCTTTTCCCCAAGAAAAAAGGTCCTTACCTTTGGGGTCTCAGGTGCAGTTGGTGGGCCAGCCAGGGCAGTCCATGGGCAGCAAGAGCTCTCTGTGCTGGCACCTTTGGTCTGGGAGGAATCCTTATCCGTATGCCACGTTGGGACTTGGACTGGCACTTTCAGGACAGGGCTGAAAAAAACAACAACAGCAATTATCCCGAGGAAACAAACCCTGGAACCTCTGGCTTTCAGGTGCAGTTGGTGGGCCAGCCTGGGCACTGCATGGGCAGCAAGAGCTCTGTGCTGGCACCTTTTGTCTGGGAGGAATCCTCGTCTGTATTCAATTCTGGGACTTGGACTGGCAATTTCAGTGCAGGACTCCTGCAAGCGAACAACAGCCCTTTCTCCCAGGCAAGAAAGTGCTTACCCTCAGGGTCTCAGGTGCAGTTGGTGGGCCAGCCAGGGCAGTCCATGGGCAGCAAGAGCTCTCTGTGCTGGCACCTTTTGTCTGGGAGGAATCCTCGTCTGTATTCAATTCTGGGACTTGGACTGGCAATTTCAGTGCAGGACTCCTGCAAGCGAACAACAGCCCTTTCTCCCAGGCAAGAAAGTGCTTACCCTCAGGGTCTCAGGTGCAGTTGGTGGGCCAGCCAGGGCAGTCCATGGGCAGCAAGAGCTCTCTGTGCTGGCACCTTTTGTCTGGGAGCAATCCTCGTCTGTATTCAGTTCTGGGACTTGGACTGGCAATTTCAGTGCAGGACTCCTGCAAGCGAACAACAGCCCTTTCTCCCAGGCAAGAAAGTGCTTACCCTCAGGGTTTCAGGTGCAGTTGGTGGGCCAGCCTAGGAACTCCATGGGCAGCAAGAGCTTTCTGTGGTGGCACATTTATCTTGGTGGAATCCTCCTCCGTATTCAATTCTGGGAGTCGGACTGGAAATTGCAGCGCAGGACTCCTGCCCGTGAACTACAGCCCTTTTCCCCAAGAAAAAAGGTCCTTACCTTTGGGGTCTCAGGTGCAGTTGGTGGGCCAGCCAGGGCAGTCCATGGGCAGCGAGAGCTCTCTGTGCTGGCACCTTTGGTCTGGGAGGAATCCTCGTCTGTATTCAATTCTGGGACTTGGACTGGCAATTTCAGTGCAGGACTCCTGCAAGCGAACAACAGCCCTTTCTCCCAGGCAAGAAAGTGCTTACCCTCAGGGTCTCAGGTGCAGTTGGTGGGCTAGCCTAGGCACTCCATGGGCAGCAACATCTCTCTGTCCTGGCACCTTTTGTCTTGCAACAATCTTCATACGGATGAAATTTTGGGAGTCGGACTGCCAGTTTCAGCGCAGGATTCCTAACAACAGCCCTTTTCCACAGCAAAGCGAGCACCGACCCTTTTAATTTCAGGTGCCGGTGGTGGGCCAGCCTGGGCACTCCTTAAGCAGCAAGAGCTTTCTGGTGTGCTACCTTTTGTCTGGGAGGAATCCTCATCCGTATTCAATTTTGGGAGCTGGACTGCCCCTTTCGGCTCGAGGAGTCCTGCAAGGACACATCAACCCTTTTCCCCTGAAAGGAAAGCCCTTACCTTCTTGGTTTCAGGTGCAGTTGGTGGGCCGGCCTGGACACTCGCTGGGCAGCAAGAGCTTTGTGTGCTGTCACCTTTAGTCTGGGAGGAATCTTCGTCCGTATGGAATTTTGGGAGCTGGACTGCCCGTTTCGGCAGTAGGATTGCTGCAAGGTAACAACAGCCCTTATGGCCAGGACAGAAAGCCTGAAACCTTTGGGTTTCAGGTGCAGTTAGTGGGCCAGCCAGGGCAGTCCATGGGCAGCAAGAGCTCTCTGTGCTGGCACCTTTGGTCTGGGAGGAATCTTCATCCGTATGCCATGTTGGGACTTGGACTGGCACTTTCAGGACAGGGCTGAAAAAAACAACAACAGCCATTTTCCCGAAGAAACAAACCCTGGAACCTCTGGCTTTCAGGTGCAGTTGGTGGGCCAGCCTGGGCACTGCATGGGCAGCAAGAGCTCTGTGCTGGCACCTTTTGTCTGGGAGGAATCCTCGTCTGTATTCAATTCTGGGACTTGGACTGGCAATTTCAGTGCAGGACTCCTGCAAGCGAACAACAGCCCTTTCTCCCAGGCAAGAAAGTGCTTACCCTCAAGGTCTCAGGTGCAGTTGGTGGGCCAGCCAGGGCAGTCCATGGGCAGCAAGAGCTCTCTGTGCTGGCACCTTTGGTCTGGGAGGAATCCTCGTCTGTATTCAATTCTGGGACTTGGACTGGCAATTTCAGTGCAGGACTCCTGCAAGCGAACAACAGCCCTTTCTCCCAGGCAAGAAAGTGCTTTCCCTCAGGGTTTCAGGTGCAGTTGGTGGGCCAGCCTAGGAACTCCATGGGCAGCAAGAGCTTTCTGTGGTGGCACATTTATCTTGGTGGAATCCTCCTCCGTATTCAATTCTGGGAGTCGGACTGGAAATTGAAGCGCAGGACTCCTGCCCGTGAACTACAGCCCTTTTCCCCAAGAAAAAAGGTCCTTACCTTTGGGGTCTCAGGTGCAGTTGGTGGGCCAGCCAGGGCAGTCCATGGGCAGCAAGAGCTCTCTGTGCTGGCACCTTTGGTCTGGGAGGAATCCTCGTCTGTATTCAATTCTGGGACTTGGACTGGCACTTTCAGGATAGGGCTGAAAAAAAAAACAACAGCCATTATCCCGAGGAAAAAAACCCTGGAACCTCTGGCTTTCAGGTGCACTTGGTGGGCCAGCCTGGGCACTGCATGGGCAGCAAGAGCTCTCTGTGCTGGCACCTTTGGTCTGGGAGGAATCCTCGTCTGTATTCAATTCTGGGACTTGGACTGGCACTTTCAGGATAGGGCTGAAAAAAAAAACAACAGCCATTATCCCGAGGAAAAAAACCCTGGAACCTCTGGCTTTCAGGTGCACTTGGTGGGCCAGCCTGGGCACTCCTTAAGCAGCAAGAGCTTTCTGGTGTGCTACCTTTTGTCTGGGAGGAATCCTCATCCGTATTCAATTTTGGGAGCTGGACTGCCCCTTTCGGCTCGAGGAGTCCTGCAAGGACACATCAACCCTTTTCCCCTGGAAGGAAAGCCCTTACCTTCTTGGTTTCAGGTGCAGTTGGTGGGCCGGCCTGGACACTCGCTGGGCAGCAAGAGCTTTGTGTGCTGTCACCTTTAGTCTGGGAGGAATCTTCGTCCGTATGGAATTTTGGGAGCTGGACTGCCCATTTCGGCAGTAGGATTGCTGCAAGGTAACAACAGCCCTTATGGCCAGGACAGAAAGCCTGAAACCTTTGGGTTTCAGGTGCAGTTGGTGGGCCAGCCTAGGCACTCCATGGGCAGCAAGAGCTTTCTGTGCTGGCACCTTTTATCTTGGTGGAATCCTCCTCCGTATTCAATTCTGGGAGTCGGACTGGCAATTGCAGCGCAGGACTCCTGCACGTGAACTACAGCCCTTTTCCCCAAGAAAAAAGGTCCTTACCTTTGGGGTCTCAGGTGCAGTTGGTGGGCCAGCCAGGGCAGTCCATGGGCAGCAAGCGCTCTCTGTGCTGACACCTTTTGTCTGGGAGCAATCCTCGTCTGTATTCAATTCTGGGACTTGGACTGGCAATTTCAGTGCAGGACTCCTGCAAGCGAACAACAGCCCTTTCTCCCAGGCAAGAAAGTGCTTACCCTCAGGGTCTCAGGTGCAGTTAGTGGGCCAGCCTAGGCACTCCATGGGCAGCAAGAGCTTTCTGTGGTGGCACCTTTTATCTTGGTGGAATCCTCCTCCGTATTCAATTCTGGGAGTCGGACTGGCAATTGCAGCGCAGGACTCCTGCCCGTGAACTACAGCCCTTTTCCCCAAGAAAAAAGGTCCTTACCTTTGGGGTCTCAGGTGCAGTTGGTGGGCCAGCCAGGGCAGTCCATGGGCAGCAAGAGCTCTCTGTGCTGGCACCTTTGGTCTGGGAGGAATCCTTATCCGTATGCCACGTTGGGACTTGGACTGGCACTTTCAGGACAGGGCTGAAAAAAACAACAACAGCAATTATCCCGAGGAAACAAACCCTGGAACCTCTGGCTTTCAGGTGCAGTTGGTGGGCCAGCCTGGGCACTGCATGGGCAGCAAGAGCTCTGTGCTGGCACCTTTTGTCTGGGAGGAATCCTCGTCTGTATTCAATTCTGGGACTTGGACTGGCAATTTCAGTGCAGGACTCCTGCAAGCGAACAACAGCCCTTTCTCCCAGGCAAGAAAGTGCTTACCCTCAGGGTCTCAGGTGCAGTTGGTGGGCCAGCCAGGGCAGTCCATGGGCAGCAAGAGCTCTCTGTGCTGGCACCTTTTGTCTGGGAGGAATCCTCGTCTGTATTCAATTCTGGGACTTGGACTGGCAATTTCAGTGCAGGACTCCTGCAAGCGAACAACAGCCCTTTCTCCCAGGCAAGAAAGTGCTTACCCTCAGGGTCTCAGGTGCAGTTGGTGGGCCAGCCAGGGCAGTCCATGGGCAGCAAGAGCTCTCTGTGCTGGCACCTTTTGTCTGGGAGCAATCCTCGTCTGTATTCAGTTCTGGGACTTGGACTGGCAATTTCAGTGCAGGACTCCTGCAAGCGAACAACAGCCCTTTCTCCCAGGCAAGAAAGTGCTTACCCTCAGGGTTTCAGGTGCAGTTGGTGGGCCAGCCTAGGAACTCCATGGGCAGCAAGAGCTTTCTGTGGTGGCACATTTATCTTGGTGGAATCCTCCTCCGTATTCAATTCTGGGAGTCGGACTGGAAATTGCAGCGCAGGACTCCTGCCCGTGAACTACAGCCCTTTTCCCCAAGAAAAAAGGTCCTTACCTTTGGGGTCTCAGGTGCAGTTGGTGGGCCAGCCAGGGCAGTCCATGGGCAGCGAGAGCTCTCTGTGCTGGCACCTTTGGTCTGGGAGGAATCCTCGTCTGTATTCAATTCTGGGACTTGGACTGGCAATTTCAGTGCAGGACTCCTGCAAGCGAACAACAGCCCTTTCTCCCAGGCAAGAAAGTGCTTACCCTCAGGGTCTCAGGTGCAGTTGGTGGGCTAGCCTAGGCACTCCATGGGCAGCAACATCTCTCTGTCCTGGCACCTTTTGTCTTGCAACAATCTTCATACGGATGAAATTTTGGGAGTCGGACTGCCAGTTTCAGCGCAGGATTCCTAACAACAGCCCTTTTCCACAGCAAAGCGAGCACCGACCCTTTTAATTTCAGGTGCCGGTGGTGGGCCAGCCTGGGCACTCCTTAAGCAGCAAGAGCTTTCTGGTGTGCTACCTTTTGTCTGGGAGGAATCCTCATCCGTATTCAATTTTGGGAGCTGGACTGCCCCTTTCGGCTCGAGGAGTCCTGCAAGGACACATCAACCCTTTTCCCCTGAAAGGAAAGCCCTTACCTTCTTGGTTTCAGGTGCAGTTGGTGGGCCGGCCTGGACACTCGCTGGGCAGCAAGAGCTTTGTGTGCTGTCACCTTTAGTCTGGGAGGAATCTTCGTCCGTATGGAATTTTGGGAGCTGGACTGCCCATTTCGGCAGTAGGATTGCTGCAAGGTAACAACAGCCCTTATGGCCAGGACAGAAAGCCTGAAACCTTTGGGTTTCAGGTGCAGTTGGTGGGCCAGCCTAGGCACTCCATGGGCAGCAAGAGCTTTCTGTGCTGGCACCTTTTATCTTGGTGGAATCCTCCTCCGTATTCAATTCTGGGAGTCGGACTGGCAATTGCAGCGCAGGACTCCTGCACGTGAACTACAGCCCTTTTCCCCAAGAAAAAAGGTCCTTACCTTTGGGGTCTCAGGTGCAGTTGGTGGGCCAGCCAGGGCAGTCCATGGGCAGCAAGCGCTCTCTGTGCTGACACCTTTTGTCTGGGAGCAATCCTCGTCTGTATTCAATTCTGGGACTTGGACTGGCAATTTCAGTGCAGGACTCCTGCAAGCGAACAACAGCCCTTTCTCCCAGGCAAGAAAGTGCTTACCCTCAGGGTCTCAGGTGCAGTTAGTGGGCCAGCCTAGGCACTCCATGGGCAGCAAGAGCTTTCTGTGGTGGCACCTTTTATCTTGGTGGAATCCTCCTCCGTATTCAATTCTGGGAGTCGGACTGGCAATTGCAGCGCAGGACTCCTGCCCGTGAACTACAGCCCTTTTCCCCAAGAAAAAAGGTCCTTACCTTTGGGGTCTCAGGTGCAGTTGGTGGGCCAGCCAGGGCAGTCCATGGGCAGCAAGAGCTCTCTGTGCTGGCACCTTTGGTCTGGGAGGAATCCTTATCCGTATGCCACGTTGGGACTTGGACTGGCACTTTCAGGACAGGGCTGAAAAAAACAACAACAGCAATTATCCCGAGGAAACAAACCCTGGAACCTCTGGCTTTCAGGTGCAGTTGGTGGGCCAGCCTGGGCACTGCATGGGCAGCAAGAGCTCTGTGCTGGCACCTTTTGTCTGGGAGGAATCCTCGTCTGTATTCAATTCTGGGACTTGGACTGGCAATTTCAGTGCAGGACTCCTGCAAGCGAACAACAGCCCTTTCTCCCAGGCAAGAAAGTGCTTACCCTCAGGGTCTCAGGTGCAGTTGGTGGGCCAGCCAGGGCAGTCCATGGGCAGCAAGAGCTCTCTGTGCTGGCACCTTTTGTCTGGGAGGAATCCTCGTCTGTATTCAATTCTGGGACTTGGACTGGCAATTTCAGTGCAGGACTCCTGCAAGCGAACAACAGCCCTTTCTCCCAGGCAAGAAAGTGCTTACCCTCAGGGTCTCAGGTGCAGTTGGTGGGCCAGCCAGGGCAGTCCATGGGCAGCAAGAGCTCTCTGTGCTGGCACCTTTTGTCTGGGAGCAATCCTCGTCTGTATTCAGTTCTGGGACTTGGACTGGCAATTTCAGTGCAGGACTCCTGCAAGCGAACAACAGCCCTTTCTCCCAGGCAAGAAAGTGCTTACCCTCAGGGTTTCAGGTGCAGTTGGTGGGCCAGCCTAGGAACTCCATGGGCAGCAAGAGCTTTCTGTGGTGGCACATTTATCTTGGTGGAATCCTCCTCCGTATTCAATTCTGGGAGTCGGACTGGAAATTGCAGCGCAGGACTCCTGCCCGTGAACTACAGCCCTTTTCCCCAAGAAAAAAGGTCCTTACCTTTGGGGTCTCAGGTGCAGTTGGTGGGCCAGCCAGGGCAGTCCATGGGCAGCGAGAGCTCTCTGTGCTGGCACCTTTGGTCTGGGAGGAATCCTCGTCTGTATTCAATTCTGGGACTTGGACTGGCAATTTCAGTGCAGGACTCCTGCAAGCGAACAACAGCCCTTTCTCCCAGGCAAGAAAGTGCTTACCCTCAGGGTCTCAGGTGCAGTTGGTGGGCTAGCCTAGGCACTCCATGGGCAGCAACATCTCTCTGTCCTGGCACCTTTTGTCTTGCAACAATCTTCATACGGATGAAATTTTGGGAGTCGGACTGCCAGTTTCAGCGCAGGATTCCTAACAACAGCCCTTTTCCACAGCAAAGCGAGCACCGACCCTTTTAATTTCAGGTGCCGGTGGTGGGCCAGCCTGGGCACTCCTTAAGCAGCAAGAGCTTTCTGGTGTGCTACCTTTTGTCTGGGAGGAATCCTCATCCGTATTCAATTTTGGGAGCTGGACTGCCCCTTTCGGCTCGAGGAGTCCTGCAAGGACACATCAACCCTTTTCCCCTGAAAGGAAAGCCCTTACCTTCTTGGTTTCAGGTGCAGTTGGTGGGCCGGCCTGGACACTCGCTGGGCAGCAAGAGCTTTGTGTGCTGTCACCTTTAGTCTGGGAGGAATCTTCGTCCGTATGGAATTTTGGGAGCTGGACTGCCCATTTCGGCAGTAGGATTGCTGCAAGGTAACAACAGCCCTTATGGCCAGGACAGAAAGCCTGAAACCTTTGGGTTTCAGGTGCAGTTAGTGGGCCAGCCAGGGCAGTCCATGGGCAGCAAGAGCTCTCTGTGCTGGCACCTTTGGTCTGGGAGGAATCTTCATCCGTATGCCATGTTGGGACTTGGACTGGCACTTTCAGGACAGGGCTGAAAAAAACAACAACAGCCATTTTCCCGAAGAAACAAACCCTGGAACCTCTGGCTTTCAGGTGCAGTTGGTGGGCCAGCCTGGGCACTGCATGGGCAGCAAGAGCTCTGTGCTGGCACCTTTTGTCTGGGAGGAATCCTCGTCTGTATTCAATTCTGGGACTTGGACTGGCAATTTCAGTGCAGGACTCCTGCAAGCGAACAACAGCCCTTTCTCCCAGGCAAGAAAGTGCTTACCCTCAAGGTCTCAGGTGCAGTTGGTGGGCCAGCCAGGGCAGTCCATGGGCAGCAAGAGCTCTCTGTGCTGGCACCTTTTGTCTGGGAGGAATCCTCGTCTGTATTCAATTCTGGGACTTGGACTGGCAATTTCAGTGCAGGACTCCTGCAAGCGAACAACAGCCCTTTCTCCCAGGCAAGAAAGTGCTTTCCCTCAGGGTTTCAGGTGCAGTTGGTGGGCCAGCCTAGGAACTCCATGGGCAGCAAGAGCTTTCTGTGGTGGCACATTTATCTTGGTGGAATCCTCCTCCGTATTCAATTCTGGGAGTCGGACTGGAAATTGAAGCGCAGGACTCCTGCCCGTGAACTACAGCCCTTTTCCCCAAGAAAAAAGGTCCTTACCTTTGGGGTCTCAGGTGCAGTTGGTGGGCCAGCCAGGGCAGTCCATGGGCAGCAAGAGCTCTCTGTGCTGGCACCTTTGGTCTGGGAGGAATCCTCGTCTGTATTCAATTCTGGGACTTGGACTGGCACTTTCAGGATAGGGCTGAAAAAAAAAACAACAGCCATTATCCCGAGGAAAAAAACCCTGGAACCTCTGGCTTTCAGGTGCACTTGGTGGGCCAGCCTGGGCACTGCATGGGCAGCAAGAGCTCTCTGTGCTGGCACCTTTGGTCTGGGAGGAATCCTCGTCTGTATTCAATTCTGGGACTTGGACTGGCACTTTCAGGATAGGGCTGAAAAAAAAAACAACAGCCATTATCCCGAGGAAAAAAACCCTGGAACCTCTGGCTTTCAGGTGCACTTGGTGGGCCAGCCTGGGCACTCCTTAAGCAGCAAGAGCTTTCTGGTGTGCTACCTTTTGTCTGGGAGGAATCCTCATCCGTATTCAATTTTGGGAGCTGGACTGCCCCTTTCGGCTCGAGGAGTCCTGCAAGGACACATCAACCCTTTTCCCCTGGAAGGAAAGCCCTTACCTTCTTGGTTTCAGGTGCAGTTGGTGGGCCGGCCTGGACACTCGCTGGGCAGCAAGAGCTTTGTGTGCTGTCACCTTTAGTCTGGGAGGAATCTTCGTCGGTATGGAATTTTGGGAGCTGGACTGCCCATTTCGGCAGTAGGATTGCTGCAAGGTAACAACAGCCCTTATGGCCAGGACAGAAAGCCTGAAACCTTTGGGTTTCAGGTGCAGTTGGTGGGCCAGCCTAGGCACTCCATGGGCAGCAAGAGCTTTCTGTGCTGGCACCTTTTATCTTGGTGGAATCCTCCTCCGTATTCAATTCTGGGAGTCGGACTGGCAATTGCAGCGCAGGACTCCTGCCCGTGAACTACAGCCCTTTTCCCCAAGAAAAAAGGTCCTTACCTTTGGGGTCTCAGGTGCAGTTGGTGGGCCAGCCAGGGCAGTCCATGGGCAGCAAGCGCTCTCTGTGCTGACACCTTTTGTCTGGGAGCAATCCTCGTCTGTATTCAATTCTGGGACTTGGACTGGCAATTTCAGTGCAGGACTCCTGCAAGCGAACAACAGCCCTTTCTCCCAGGCAAGAAAGTGCTTACCCTCAGGGTCTCAGGTGCAGTTAGTGGGCCAGCCTAGGCACTCCATGGGCAGCAAGAGCTTTCTGTGGTGGCACCTTTTATCTTGGTGGAATCCTCCTCCGTATTCAATTCTGGGAGTCGGACTGGCAATTGCAGCGCAGGACTCCTGCCCGTGAACTACAGCCCTTTTCCCCAAGAAAAAAGGTCCTTACCTTTGGGGTCTCAGGTGCAGTTGGTGGGCCAGCCAGGGCAGTCCATGGGCAGCAAGAGCTCTCTGTGCTGGCACCTTTGGTCTGGGAGGAATCCTTATCCATATGCCACGTTGGGACTTGGACTGGCACTTTCAGGACAGGGCTGAAAAAAACAACAACAGCCATTATCCCGAGGAAACAAACCCTGGAACCTCTGGCTTTCAGGTGCAGTTGGTGGGCCAGCCTGGGCACTGCATGGGCAGCAAGAGCTCTGTGCTGGCACCTTTTGTCTGGGAGGAATCCTCGTCTGTATTCAATTCTGGGACTTGGACTGGCAATTTCAGTGCAGGACTCCTGCAAGCGAACAACAGCCCTTTCTCCCAGGCAAGAAAGTGCTTACCCTCAGGGTCTCAGGTGCAGTTGGTGGGCCAGTCAGGGCAGTCCATGGGCAGCAAGAGCTCTCTGTGCTGGCACCTTTTGTCTGGGAGGAATCCTCGTCTGTATTCAATTCTGGGACTTGGACTGGCAATTTCAGTGCAGGACTCCTGCAAGCGAACAACAGCCCTTTCTCCCAGGCAAGAAAGTGCTTTCCCTCAGGGTTTCAGGTGCAGTTGGTGGGCCAGCCTAGGAACTCCATGGGCAGCAAGAGCTTTCTGTGGTGGCACATTTATCTTGGTGGAATCCTCCTCCGTATTCAATTCTGGGAGTCGGACTGGAAATTGCAGCGCAGGACTCCTGCCCGTGAACTACAGCCCTTTTCCCCAAGAAAAAAGGTCCTTACCTTTGGGGTCTCAGGTGCAGTTGGTGGGCCAGCCAGGGCAGTCCATGGGCAGCAAGAGCTCTCTGTGCTGGCACCTTTGGTCTGGGAGGAATCCTCGTCTGTATTCAATTCTGGGACTTGGACTGGCACTTTCAGGATAGGGCTGAAAAAAAAAACAACAGCCATTATCCCGAGGAAAAAAACCCTGGAACCTCTGGCTTTCAGGTGCACTTGGTGGGCCAGCCTGGGCACTGCATGGGCAGCAAGAGCTCTCTGTGCTGGCACCTTTGGTCTGGGAGGAATCCTCGTCTGTATTCAATTCTGGGACTTGGACTGGCACTTTCAGGATAGGGCTGAAAAAAAAAACAACAGCCATTATCCCGAGGAAAAAAACCCTGGAACCTCTGGCTTTCAGGTGCACTTGGTGGGCCAGCCAGGGCAGTCCATGGGCAGCAAGAGCTCTCTGTGCTGGCACCTTTGGTCTGGGAGGAATCCTCGTCTGTATTCAATTCTGGGACTTGGACTGGCAATTTCAGTGCAGGACTCCTGCAAGCGAACAACAGCCCTTTCTCCCAGGCAAGAAAGTGCTTACCCTCAGGGTCTCAGGTGCAGTTGGTGGGCCAGCCAGGGCAGTCCATGGGCAGCAAGAGCTTTCTGTGGTGGCACATTTATCTTGGTGGAATCCTCCTCCGTATTCAATTCTGGGAGTCGGACTGGCAATTGCAGCGCAGGACTCCTGCCCGTGAACTACAGCCCTTTTCCCCAAGAAAAAAGGTCCTTACCTTTGGGGTCTCAGGTGCAGTTGGTGGGCCAGCCAGGGCAGTCCATGGGCAGCAAGAGCTCTCTGTGCTGGCACCTTTGGTCTGGGAGGAATCCTTATCCATATGCCACGTTGGGACTTGGACTGGCACTTTCAGGACAGGGCTGAAAAAAACAACAACAGCCATTATCCCGAGGAAACAAACCCTGGAACCTCTGGCTTTCAGGTGCAGTTGGTGGGCCAGCCTGGGCACTGCATGGGCAGCAAGAGCTCTGTGCTGGCACCTTTTGTCTGGGAGGAATCCTCGTCTGTATTCAATTCTGGGACTTGGACTGGCAATTTCAGTGCAGGACTCCTGCAAGCGAACAACAGCCCTTTCTCCCAGGCAAGAAAGTGCTTACCCTCAGGGTCTCAGGTGCAGTTGGTGGGCCAGTCAGGGCAGTCCATGGGCAGCAAGAGCTCTCTGTGCTGGCACCTTTTGTCTGGGAGGAATCCTCGTCTGTATTCAATTCTGGGACTTGGACTGGCAATTTCAGTGCAGGACTCCTGCAAGCGAACAACAGCCCTTTCTCCCAGGCAAGAAAGTGCTTTCCCTCAGGGTTTCAGGTGCAGTTGGTGGGCCAGCCTAGGAACTCCATGGGCAGCAAGAGCTTTCTGTGGTGGCACATTTATCTTGGTGGAATCCTCCTCCGTATTCAATTCTGGGAGTCGGACTGGAAATTGCAGCGCAGGACTCCTGCCCGTGAACTACAGCCCTTTTCCCCAAGAAAAAAGGTCCTTACCTTTGGGGTCTCAGGTGCAGTTGGTGGGCCAGCCAGGGCAGTCCATGGGCAGCAAGAGCTCTCTGTGCTGGCACCTTTGGTCTGGGAGGAATCCTCGTCTGTATTCAATTCTGGGACTTGGACTGGCACTTTCAGGATAGGGCTGAAAAAAAAAACAACAGCCATTATCCCGAGGAAAAAAACCCTGGAACCTCTGGCTTTCAGGTGCACTTGGTGGGCCAGCCTGGGCACTGCATGGGCAGCAAGAGCTCTCTGTGCTGGCACCTTTGGTCTGGGAGGAATCCTCGTCTGTATTCAATTCTGGGACTTGGACTGGCACTTTCAGGATAGGGCTGAAAAAAAAAACAACAGCCATTATCCCGAGGAAAAAAACCCTGGAACCTCTGGCTTTCAGGTGCACTTGGTGGGCCAGCCAGGGCAGTCCATGGGCAGCAAGAGCTCTCTGTGCTGGCACCTTTGGTCTGGGAGGAATCCTCGTCTGTATTCAATTCTGGGACTTGGACTGGCAATTTCAGTGCAGGACTCCTGCAAGCGAACAACAGCCCTTTCTCCCAGGCAAGAAAGTGCTTACCCTCAGGGTCTCAGGTGCAGTTGGTGGGCCAGCCAGGGCAGTCCATGGGCAGCAAGAGCTTTCTGTGGTGGCACATTTATCTTGGTGGAATCCTCCTCCGTATTCAATTCTGGGAGTCGGACTGGCAATTGCAGCGCAGGACTCCTGCCCGTGAACTACAGCCCTTTTCCCCAAGAAAAAAGGTCCTTACCTTTGGGGTCTCAGGTGCAGTTGGTGGGCCAGCCAGGGCAGTCCATGGGCAGCAAGAGCTCTCTGTGCTGGCACCTTTGGTCTGGGAGGAATCCTTATCCGTATGCCACGTTGGGACTTGGACTGGCACTTTCAGGACAGGGCTGAAAAAAACAACAACAGCCATTATCCCGAGGAAACAAATCCTGGAACCTCTGGCTTTCAGGTGCAGTTGGTGGGCCAGCCTGGGCACTGCATGGGCAGCAAGAGCTCTGTGCTGGCACCTTTTGTCTGGGAGGAATCCTCGTCTGTATTCAATTCTGGGACTTGGACTGGCAATTTCAGTGCCGGACTCCTGCAAGCGAACAACAGCCCTTTCTCCCAGGCAAGAAAGTGCTTACCCTCAGGGTCTCAGGTGCAGTTGGTGGGCCAGCCAGGGCAGTCCATGGGCAGCAAGAGCTCTCTGTGCTGGCACCTTTGGTCTGGGAGGAATCCTCGTCTGTATTCAATTCTGGGACTTGGACTGGCAATTTCAGTGCAGGACTCCTGCAAGCGAACAACAGCCCTTTCTCCCAGGCAAGAAAGTGCTTTCCCTCAGGGTTTCAGGTGCAGTTGGTGGGCCAGCCTAGGAACTCCATGGGCAGCAAGAGCTTTCTGTGGTGGCACATTTATCTTGGTGGAATCCTCCTCCGTATTCAATTCTGGGAGTCGGACTGGAAATTGAAGCGCAGGACTCCTGCCCGTGAACTACAGCCCTTTTCCCCAAGAAAAGAGGTCCTTACCTTTGGGGTCTCAGGTGCAGTTGGTGGGCCAGCCAGGGCAGTCCATGGGCAGCAAGCGCTCTCTGTGCTGACACCTTTTGTCTGGGAGCAATCCTCGTCTGTATTCAATTCTGGGACTTGGACTGGCAATTTCAGTGCAGGACTCCTGCAAGCGAACAACAGCCCTTTCTCCCAGGCAAGAAAGTGCTTACCCTCAGGGTCTCAGGTGCAGTTAGTGGGCCAGCCTAGGCACTCCATGGGCAGCAAGAGCTTTCTGTGGTGGCACCTTTTATCTTGGTGGAATCCTCCTCCGTATTCAATTCTGGGAGTCGGACTGGCAATTGCAGCGCAGGACTCCTGCCCGTGAACTACAGCCCTTTTCCCCAAGAAAAAAGGTCCTTACCTTTGGGGTCTCAGGTGCAGTTGGTGGGCCAGCCAGGGCAGTCCATGGGCAGCAAGAGCTCTCTGTGCTGGCACCTTTGGTCTGGGAGGAATCCTTATCCGTATGCCACGTTGGGACTTGGACTGGCACTTTCAGGACAGGGCTGAAAAAAACAACAACAGCCATTATCCCGAGGAAACAAACCCTGGAACCTCTGGCTTTCAGGTGCAGTTGGTGGGCCAGCCTGGGCACTGCATGGGCAGCAAGAGCTCTGTGCTGGCACCTTTTGTCTGGGAGGAATCCTCGTCTGTATTCAATTCTGGGACTTGGACTGGCAATTTCAGTGCAGGACTCCTGCAAGCGAACAACAGCCCTTTCTCCCAGGCAAGAAAGTGCTTACCCTCAGGGTCTCAGGTGCAGTTGGTGGGCCAGTCAGGGCAGTCCATGGGCAGCAAGAGCTCTCTGTGCTGGCACCTTTTGTCTGGGAGGAATCCTCGTCTGTATTCAATTCTGGGACTTGGACTGGCAATTTCAGTGCAGGACTCCTGCAAGCGAACAACAGCCCTTTCTCCCAGGCAAGAAAGTGCTTTCCCTCAGGGTTTCAGGTGCAGTTGGTGGGCCAGCCTAGGAACTCCATGGGCAGCAAGAGCTTTCTGTGGTGGCACATTTATCTTGGTGGAATCCTCCTCCGTATTCAATTCTGGGAGTCGGACTGGAAATTGAAGCGCAGGACTCCTGCCCGTGAACTACAGCCCTTTTCCCCAAGAAAAAAGGTCCTTACCTTTGGGGTCTCAGGTGCAGTTGGTGGGCCAGCCAGGGCAGTCCATGGGCAGCAAGAGCTCTCTGTGCTGGCACCTTTGGTCTGGGAGGAATCCTCGTCTGTATTCAATTCTGGGACTTGGACTGGCACTTTCAGGATAGGGCTGAAAAAAAAAACAACAGCCATTATCCCGAGGAAAAAAACCCTGGAACCTCTGGCTTTCAGGTGCACTTGGTGGGCCAGCCTGGGCACTGCATGGGCAGCAAGAGCTCTCTGTGCTGGCACCTTTGGTCTGGGAGGAATCCTCGTCTGTATTCAATTCTGGGACTTGGACTGGCACTTTCAGGATAGGGCTGAAAAAAAAAACAACAGCCATTATCCCGAGGAAAAAAACCCTGGAACCTCTGGCTTTCAGGTGCACTTGGTGGGCCAGCCTGGGCACTGCATGGGCAGCAAGAGCTCTCTGTGCTGGCACCTTTGGTCTGGGAGGAATCCTCGTCTGTATTCAATTCTGGGACTTGGACTGGCAATTTCAGTGCAGGACTCCTGCAAGCGAACAACAGCCCTTTCTCCCAGGCAAGAAAGTGCTTACCCTCAGGGTCTCAGGTGCAGTTGGTGGGCCAGCCAGGGCAGTCCATGGGCAGCAAGAGCTTTCTGTGGTGGCACATTTATCTTGGTGGAATCCTCCTCCGTATTCAATTCTGGGAGTCGGACTGGCAATTGCAGCGCAGGACTCCTGCCCGTGAACTACAGCCCTTTTCCCCAAGAAAAAAGGTCCTTACCTTTGGGGTCTCAGGTGCAGTTGGTGGGCCAGCCAGGGCAGTCCATGGGCAGCAAGAGCTCTCTGTGCTGGCACCTTTGGTCTGGGAGGAATCCTTATCCGTATGCCACGTTGGGACTTGGACTGGCACTTTCAGGACAGGGCTGAAAAAAACAACAACAGCCATTATCCCGAGGAAACAAATCCTGGAACCTCTGGCTTTCAGGTGCAGTTGGTGGGCCAGCCTGGGCACTGCATGGGCAGCAAGAGCTCTGTGCTGGCACCTTTTGTCTGGGAGGAATCCTCGTCTGTATTCAATTCTGGGACTTGGACTGGCAATTTCAGTGCCGGACTCCTGCAAGCGAACAACAGCCCTTTCTCCCAGGCAAGAAAGTGCTTACCCTCAGGGTCTCAGGTGCAGTTGGTGGGCCAGCCAGGGCAGTCCATGGGCAGCAAGAGCTCTCTGTGCTGGCACCTTTGGTCTGGGAGGAATCCTCGTCTGTATTCAATTCTGGGACTTGGACTGGCAATTTCAGTGCAGGACTCCTGCAAGCGAACAACAGCCCTTTCTCCCAGGCAAGAAAGTGCTTTCCCTCAGGGTTTCAGGTGCAGTTGGTGGGCCAGCCTAGGAACTCCATGGGCAGCAAGAGCTTTCTGTGGTGGCACATTTATCTTGGTGGAATCCTCCTCCGTATTCAATTCTGGGAGTCGGACTGGAAATTGAAGCGCAGGACTCCTGCCCGTGAACTACAGCCCTTTTCCCCAAGAAAAAAGGTCCTTACCTTTGGGGTCTCAGGTGCAGTTGGTGGGCCAGGCAGGGCAGTCCGTGGGCAGCAAGAGCTCTCTGTGCTGGCACCTTTGGTCTGGGAGGAATCCTCGTCTGTATTCAATTCTGGGACTTGGACTGGCAATTTCAGTGCAGGACTCCTGCAAGCGAACAACAGCCCTTTCTCCCAGGCAAGAAAGTGCTTACCCTCAGGGTTTCAGGTGCAGTTGGTGGGCCAGCCTAGGAACTCCATGGGCAGCAAGAGCTTTCTGTGGTGGCACATTTATCTTGGTGGAATCCTCCTCCGTATTCAATTCTGGGAGTCGGACTGGAAATTGAAGCGCAGGACTCCTGCCCGTGAACTACAGCCCTTTTCCCCAAGAAAAAAGGTCCTTACCTTTGGGGTCTCAGGTGCAGTTGGTGGGCCAGCCAGGGCAGTCCATGGGCAGCAAGAGCTCTCTGTGCTGGCACCTTTGGTCTGGGAGGAATCCTCGTCTGTATTCAATTCTGGGACTTGGACTGGCACTTTCAGGATAGGGCTGAAAAAAAAAACAACAGCCATTATCCCGAGGAAAAAAACCCTGGAACCTCTGGCTTTCAGGTGCACTTGGTGGGCCAGCCTGGGCACTGCATGGGCAGCAAGAGCTCTCTGTGCTGGCACCTTTTGTCTGGGAGGAATCCTCGTCTGTATTCAATTCTGGGACTTGGACTGGCAATTTCAGTGCAGGACTCCTGCAAGCGAACAACAGCCCTTTCTCCCAGGCAAGAAAGTGCTTACCCTCAGGGTCTCAGGTGCAGTTGGTGGGCTAGCCTAGGCACTCCGTGGGCAGCAACATCTCTCTGTCCTGGCACCTTTTGTCTTGCAACAATCTTCATACGGATGAAATTTTGGGAGTCGGACTGCCAGTTTCAGCGCAGGATTCCTAACAACAGCCCTTTTCCACAGCAAAGCGAGCACCGACCCTTTTAATTTCAGGTGCCGGTGGTGGGCCAGCCTGGGCACTCCTTAAGCAGCAAGAGCTTTCTGGTGTGCTACCTTTTGTCTGGGAGGAATCCTCATCCGTATTCAATTTTGGGAGCTGGACTGCCCCTTTCGGCTCGAGGAGTCCTGCAAGGACACATCAACCCTTTTCCCCTGAAAGGAAAGCCCTTACCTTCTTGGTTTCAGGTGCAGTTGGTGGGCCGGCCTGGACACTCGCTGGGCAGCAAGAGCTTTGTGTGCTGTCACCTTTAGTCTGGGAGGAATCTTCGTCCGTATGGAATTTTGGGAGCTGGACTGCCCATTTCGGCAGTAGGATTGCTGCAAGGTAACAACAGCCCTTATGGCCAGGACAGAAAGCCTGAAACCTTTGGGTTTCAGGTGCAGTTGGTGGGCCAGCCTAGGCACTCCATGGGCAGCAAGAGCTTTCTGTGCTGGCACCTTTTATCTTGGTGGAATCCTCCTCCGTATTCAATTCTGGGAGTCGGACTGGCAATTGCAGCGCAGGACTCCTGCCCGTGAACTACAGCCCTTTTCCCCAAGAAAAAAGGTCCTTACCTTTGGGGTCTCAGGTGCAGTTGGTGGGCCAGCCAGGGCAGTCCATGGGCAGCAAGCGCTCTCTGTGCTGACACCTTTTGTCTGGGAGCAATCCTCGTCTGTATTCAATTCTGGGACTTGGACTGGCAATTTCAGTGCAGGACTCCTGCAAGCGAACAACAGCCCTTTCTCCCAGGCAAGAAAGTGCTTACCCTCAGGGTCTCAGGTGCAGTTAGTGGGCCAGCCTAGGCACTCCATGGGCAGCAAGAGCTTTCTGTGGTGGCACCTTTTATCTTGGTGGAATCCTCCTCCGTATTCAATTCTGGGAGTCGGACTGGCAATTGCAGCGCAGGACTCCTGCCCGTGAACTACAGCCCTTTTCCCCAAGAAAAAAGGTCCTTACCTTTGGGGTCTCAGGTGCAGTTGGTGGGCCAGCCAGGGCAGTCCATGGGCAGCAAGAGCTCTCTGTGCTGGCACCTTTGGTCTGGGAGGAATCCTTATCCGTATGCCACGTTGGGACTTGGACTGGCACTTTCAGGACAGGGCTGAAAAAAACAACAACAGCCATTATCCCGAGGAAACAAACCCTGGAACCTCTGGCTTTCAGGTGCAGTTGGTGGGCCAGCCTGGGCACTGCATGGGCAGCAAGAGCTCTGTGCTGGCACCTTTTGTCTGGGAGGAATCCTCGTCTGTATTCAATTCTGGGACTTGGACTGGCAATTTCAGTGCAGGACTCCTGCAAGCGAACAACAGCCCTTTCTCCCAGGCAAGAAAGTGCTTACCCTCAGGGTCTCAGGTGCAGTTGGTGGGCCAGTCAGGGCAGTCCATGGGCAGCAAGAGCTCTCTGTGCTGGCACCTTTTGTCTGGGAGGAATCCTCGTCTGTATTCAATTCTGGGACTTGGACTGGCAATTTCAGTGCAGGACTCCTGCAAGCGAACAACAGCCCTTTCTCCCAGGCAAGAAAGTGCTTACCCTCAGGGTTTCAGGTGCAGTTGGTGGGCCAGCCTAGGAACTCCATGGGCAGCAAGAGCTTTCTGTGGTGGCACATTTATCTTGGTGGAATCCTCCTCCGTATTCAATTCTGGGAGTCGGACTGGAAATTGCAGCGCAGGACTCCTGCCCGTGAACTACAGCCCTTTTCCCCAAGAAAAAAGGTCCTTACCTTTGGGGTCTCAGGTGCAGTTGGTGGGCCAGCCAGGGCAGTCCATGGGCAGCAAGAGCTCTCTGTGCTGGCACCTTTGGTCTGGGAGGAATCCTCGTCTGTATTCAATTCTGGGACTTGGACTGGCACTTTCAGGATAGGGCTGAAAAAAAAAACAACAGCCATTATCCCGAGGAAAAAAACCCTGGAACCTCTGGCTTTCAGGTGCACTTGGTGGGCCAGCCTGGGCACTGCATGGGCAGCAAGAGCTCTCTGTGCTGGCACCTTTGGTCTGGGAGGAATCCTCGTCTGTATTCAATTCTGGGACTTGGACTGGCAATTTCAGTGCAGGACTCCTGCAAGCGAACAACAGCCCTTTCTCCCAGGCAAGAAAGTGCTTACCCTCAGGGTCTCAGGTGCAGTTGGTGGGCCAGCCAGGGCAGTCCATGGGCAGCAAGAGCTTTCTGTGGTGGCACATTTATCTTGGTGGAATCCTCCTCCGTATTCAATTCTGGGAGTCGGACTGGCAATTGCAGCGCAGGACTCCTGCCCGTGAACTACAGCCCTTTTCCCCAAGAAAAAAGGTCCTTACCTTTGGGGTCTCAGGTGCAGTTGGTGGGCCAGCCAGGGCAGTCCATGGGCAGCAAGAGCTCTCTGTGCTGGCACCTTTGGTCTGGGAGGAATCCTTATCCGTATGCCACGTTGGGACTTGGACTGGCACTTTCAGGACAGGGCTGAAAAAAACAACAACAGCCATTATCCCGAGGAAACAAATCCTGGAACCTCTGGCTTTCAGGTGCAGTTGGTGGGCCAGCCTGGGCACTGCATGGGCAGCAAGAGCTCTGTGCTGGCACCTTTTGTCTGGGAGGAATCCTCGTCTGTATTCAATTCTGGGACTTGGACTGGCAATTTCAGTGCCGGACTCCTGCAAGCGAACAACAGCCCTTTCTCCCAGGCAAGAAAGTGCTTACCCTCAGGGTCTCAGGTGCAGTTGGTGGGCCAGTCAGGGCAGTCCATGGGCAGCAAGAGCTCTCTGTGCTGGCACCTTTGGTCTGGGAGGAATCCTCGTCTGTATTCAATTCTGGGACTTGGACTGCACTTTCAGGACAGGGCTGAAAAAAAAAACAACAGCCATTATCCCGAGGAAACAAACCCTGGAACCTCTGGCTTTCAGGTGCAGTTGGTGGGCCAGCCTGGGCACTGCATGGGCAGCAAGAGCTCTCTGTGCTGGCACCTTTTGTCCGGGAGGAATCCTCGTCTGTATTCAATTCTGGGACTTGGACTGGCAATTTCAGTGCAGGACTCCTGCAAGCGAACAACAGCCCTTTCTCCCAGGCAAGAAAGTGCTTACCCTCAGGGTCTCAGGTGCAGTTGGTGGGCTAGCCTAGGCACTAGACTAGGTGGGCAGCAACATCTGTCTGTCCTGGCACCTTTTGTCTTGCAACAATCTTCATCCGGATGCAATTTTTGGAGTCAGACTGCCCGTTTCAGCACAGGATTCTTAACAACAGCCCTTTTCTACAGCAAAGCGAGCACCGACCCTTTTAATTTCAGGTGCCGGTGGTGGGCCAGCCTGGGCACTCCTTAAGCAGCAAGAGCTTTCTGGTGTGCTACCTTTTGTCTGGGAGGAATCCTCATCTGTATTCAATTTTGGGAGCTGGACTGCCCCTTTCGGCTGGAGGAGTCCTGCAAGGTCAACATCAACCGTTTTCCCCTGGAAGGAAAGCCCTTACCTTCTTGGTTTCAGGTGCAGTTCTTGGGCCGGCCTAAAAATCTTAAAATCAGGAGAGGAGCCTAAGAGAATAAAAATCTAGAGAGGAGCCTAAAAAAACTTAAATCAGGAGAGGAGCCTAAAAAAATGAACACAAGGAGAGGAGCCTAAAATAACTAAAATCAGGAGAGGAGCCTTCAAAAATGAAAACAAGGAGAGGAGCCTAAAATAACTAAAATCAGGAGAGGAGCCTACAAAAATGAAAACAAGGAGAGGAGCCTAAAAAAATTAAAATCAGGAGAGGAGCCTAAAAATCTAAAAATCACGAGAGGAGCCTAAAAAATTTAAAATCAGGAGATGAGCCAAAAAAATTTCAAATCAAGAAATGAGCCTAAAAATCTTAAAATCAGGAGAAGAGCCTAAGAGAATAAAAATAAGGAGTGCAGTCTTAAGAAGTTAAAATCAGGAGGGGAGCCTAAAAAAATTAAAATCAGGAGGGGAGCCTAAAAAAATTAAAATCAGGAAAGGAGCCTACAAAATTAAAATCAGGACAGGAGCCTACAAAAACTAGAATCATGAGAGGAGCCAAAAAAAATTAATATCAGGAGAGGAGCCTAAAAAAATAAAAATCAGGACAGGAGCCCAAAAAAAATTTAAATCAGGAAAGGAGCCTAAAAATATTAAAATCAGGAGAAGAGCCTAAGAGAATAAAAATCAAAAGAGCAGACTAAAAAAATTAAAATCAGGAGAGGAGCCTAAAAAAATTAAAACCAGGGGAGGAGCCCAAAAAAAATTTAAATCAGGAAAGGAGGCTAAAAATATTAATATAAGGAGAAGAGCCTAAGAGAATAAAAATCAAGAGAACAGCCAAAAAAAATTAAAATAAGGAGAGGAGACTAAGTAAATAAAAACCAGGAGAGGAGTCTAAAAAAATTAAAACCAGGAGAGGAGCCTAAAAAAATGAAAATCAGACGAGGGGCCCAAAAAAATTAAAATCAGGAGAGGAGCCTAAAAAAATTAAAATCCGGAGAGGAGCCTAAAAAAATTAAAATCAGGAGAGAAGCCAAAAATCTAAAAATCAGGAGAGGAGCCTAAAAAAATTAAAATCCGGAGAGGAGCCTAAAAAAATTAAAATCAGGAGAGGAGCCTAAAAAAATTAAAATCAGGAGAGGAGCCTAAAAAAATTAAAATCAGGAGAGGAGCCTAAAAAAATTAAAATAAGGAGAGAAGCCAAAAATTCAAAAATCAGGAGAGGAGCCTAAAAAAATTAATATAAGGAGAGGAGCCTAAAAAAATTAAAACCAGGGGAGGAGCCCAAAAAAATTTTAAATCAGGAAAGGAGCCTAAAAAAATTAAAATGAGGAGAGGAGCCTGAAAATCTAAAAATCACGAGAGGGGCCTAATAAAATAAAATTAGGAGAAGAGTCTAAAAAAATTAAAATCAGGAGAGGAGCCTTAAAAAATTATAATCAGGAGAGCAGCCTGAAAAAGTTAAAATCAGTAGAGGAGCCTAAAAATCTTAAAATCAGGAGAGGAGCCTAAAATCCTAAAAATCAGGAGAGGAGCCTAAAAAAATTAAAATCAGGAGAGGAGCCAAAAAAATTTTAAATCAGGAAATGAGCCTAAAAATATTAAAATCAGGAGAAGAGCCTAAGAGAATAAAAATAAGGAGAGCAGCCTAAAAAAATTAAAATCAAGAGAGGGGCCTAAAAAAATTAAAATCAGGAGAAGAGCCTAAAAAAATTACAATCAGGACAGGAGCCTACAAAAATTAAAATCAGGACAGGAGCCTACAAAAAGTAGAATCATGAGAGGAGCCTAAAAAAATTAATATCAGGAGAGGAGCTTAAAAAAATTAATATCAGGATAGGAGCCTAAAAAAATTAAAACCAGCAGAGGAGCCTAAAAATATTAAAAGCAGGAGAGGAGCCTAAGAGAATAAAAATCAGGAGAGGAGACTAAAAATCTAAAAATCAGGAGAGGAGCCTAAAAAAATTAATATCAGGAGAGGAGCCTAAAAAAATTAAAACTAGCAGAGGAGCCTAAAAAAATTAAAAGCAGGAGAGGAGCCTAAGAGAATAAAAATCAGGAGAGGAGACTAAAAATCTAAAAATCAGGAAAGGAGCTTAAAAAAATTAATATCAGGAGAGGAACCTAAAAAAACTAAAATCATGAGAGGAGCCTAAAAAAACAAAAATCAGGAGAGGAGCCTAAAAAAATTAAAATCAGGAGAGAAGCCAAATATCTAAAAATCAGGAGAGGAGCCTATATAAAAATTAAAATAAGGAGAGAAGCCAAAAATTCAAAAATCAGGACAGGAGCCTAAAAAAATTAATATAAGGAGAGGAGCCTAAAAAAATTAAAACCAGGGGAGGAGCCCAAAAAAATTTTAAATCAGGAAAGGAGCCTAAAAAAATTAAAATCAGGAGAGGAGTATAAAAATCTAAAAATCAGGAGAGGGGCCTAATAAAATAAAATCAGGAGAAGAGTTTAAAAAAATTAAAATCAGGAGAGGAGCCTTAAAAAATTATAATCAGGAGAGGAGCCTGAAAAAATTAAAATCAGGAGAGGAGCCTAAAAAAATTAAAATCGGGAGAGGAGCCTAAGAAAATTAAAATCAGGAGAAGAGCCTAAAAAAATTGAAATCAAGACAGGAGCCTACAAATATTAAAATCAGGACAGGAGCCTAAAAAATCTAGAATCAGGAGAGGAGCCCAAAAAAGTTAAAATCAGGAGAGGAGTCTAAAAAAATCAAAAGCAGGAGAGGAGCCTAAAAAAATGGAAAACCAGGAGAAGAGCCTAAAAAAATTAAAATCAGGACAGGAGCCTACAAAAACTAGAATCAGGAGAGGAGCCTAAAAAAATTAATATCAGGAGAGGAGCCTAAAAAAATTAAAACCAGCAGAAGAGCCTAAAAAAATTAATATCAGCAGAGGAGCCTAAAAAAATTAAAAGCAGGAGAGGAGCCTAATAGAATAAAAATCAGGAGAGGAGACTAAAATCTTAAAAATCAGGAGAGGAGCCTAAAAAAATTAATATCAGGTGAGGAACCTAAAAAAACTAAAATCAGGAGAGGAGCCTAAAAAAACAAAAATCAGGAGAAGAGCCTAAAAATATTAAAACCAGCAGAGGACCCTAAAAAAATAAAAATCAGGACAGGAGCCCGAAAAAATTTTAAATCAGGAAAGGAGCCTAAAAATATTAAAATCAGGAGAAGAGCCGAAGAGAATAAAAATCAAGAGAGCAGCCTAAAAAAATTAAAATCAGGAGGGGACACTAAACAAATTAAAATCAGGAGAGGAGCCTAAAAAAATTAAAATCAGGAGAGGACTATAAAAATCTTAAAATCAGGAGACGAGCCTAAAAATCTAAAAATCAGGAGAGCAGCGTAAAAAAACTAAAATCAGGAGAGGAGCCTAAAAAAATTAAAATCAGACGAGGAGCCCAAAAAAATTAAAATCAGGAAAGGAGTCTAAAAAAATTAAAATCAGGAGAGGAGCCAAAAAAATTTTTAAATCAGGAAAGGAACCTAAACATATTAAAATCAGGAGAAGAGCCTAAGAGAATAAAAATCAAGAGAGCAGCCTAAAAAAATTAAAATCAGGAGAGGAGACTAAAAAAATTAAAATCAGGAGAGGAGTCTAAAAAAATTAAAACCAGGAGAGGAGCCTAAAAATCTTAAAATCAGGAGAAGAGCATAAAAATCTAAAAATCAGGAGAGGAGCCTAAAAAAACAAAACTCAGGAGAGGAGCATAAAAAATTAAAATCAGGAGAGGAGCCTTAAAAAAATATAATCAGGAGAGGAGCATAAAAAAATTAAAATCAGGAGAGGAACCTAAAAATCTTAAAATCAGGAGACGAGCCTAAAACCCTAAAAATCAGGAGAGGAGCCTAAAAAAACAAAAATAAGGAGAGGAGCCAAAAAAATTTAAATCAGGAAATAAGCCTGAAAAGCTTAAAATCAGGAGAAGAGCCTAAGAGAATAAAAATAAGGAGAGCAGCCTAAAAAAATTAAAATCAGGAGAGGAGCCTAAAAAAATTAAAATCAGGAGACGACCCTAAAAAAATTAAAATCAGGAGAGGAGTATAAAAATCTTAAAATCAGGACAGGAGCCTAAAAAATTAAAATCAGGAGAGGAGCCTAAAAAATTAAAATCAGGAGAGGAGCCTTAAAAAATTATAATCAGGAGAGGAGCCTAAAAAAATTAAAATCAGGAGAGGAACCTAAAAATCTTAAAGTCAGGAGACGAGCCTAAAACCCTAAAAATCAGGAGAGGAGCCTAAAAAAATTAAAATAATGAGAGGAGCCAAAAAAATTTAAATCAGGAAATGAGAATAAAAATCTTAAAATCAGGAGAAGAGCCTAAGAGAATAAAAATAAGGAGAGCAGCCTAAAAAAATTAAAATCAGGAGAGGAGCCTAAAAAAATTAAAATCAGGAGACGACCCTAAAAAAATTAAAATCAGAAGAGGAGTATAAAAAAAAACAAAAATCAGGAGAGGAGCCTAAAAAAATTATAATCGGACGAGGAGACCAAAAAAATTAAAATCAGGAGAGGAGTCTAAAAAAATCAAAAGCAGGAGAGGAGCCTAAAAAAATGGAAAACCAGGAGAAGAGCCTAAAAAAATTAAAATCAGGACAGGAGCCTACAAAAATTAAAATCAAGACAGGAGCCTACAAAAACTAGAATCAGGAGAGGAGCCTAAAAAAATTAATATCAGGAGAGGAGCCTAAAAAAATTAAAACCAGCAGAAGAGCCTAAAAAAACTAAAAGCAGGAGAGGAGCCTAAGAGAATAAAAATCAGGAGAGGAGACTAAAAATCTAAAAATCAGGAGAGGTTCCTAAAAAAATTAAAATCAGCAGAGGAGTATAAAAATCTTAAAATCAGGAGATGAGCCTAAAAATCTAAAAATCAGGAGAGGAGCCTAAAAAAAACAAAAATCAGGAGAGGAGCCTAAAAAATTTAAAATCAGGAGAGGAGCCTAAAAGAATTAAAATCAGAAGAGTCTAAAAAATTTAAAATCAGCAGACGAGCCTAAAAATCTGAAAATCAGGAGAGGAGCCTAAAAATCTTAAAATCAGGAGACGAGCCTAAAATCATAAAAATCAGGAGAGGAGCCTAAAAATCTTAAAATCAGGAGACGAGCCTAAAATCATAAAAATCAGGAGAGGAGCCTAAAAAAATTAAAATCAGGAGAGGAGCCAAAAAAATTTTAAATCAGGAAATCAGCCTAAAAATCATAAAATCAGGAGAAGATCCTAAGAGAATAAAAATAAGGAGAGCAGCCTAAAAATCTTAAAATCAGGACAGGAGCCTACAAAATCTAGAATCATGAGAGGAGCCTAAAAAAATTAATATCAGGAGAGGAGCCTAAAAAAATTAAAACCAGCAGAGGAGCCTAAAAAAATTAAAAGCAGGAGAGGAGACTAAAAATCTAAAAATCAGGAGAGAAGCCTAAAAAAATTAATATCAGGAGAGGAACCTAAAAAAATAAAAATCAGGACAGGAGCCCAAAAAAATTTTAAATCAGGAAAGGAGCCTAAAAATATTAAAATAAGGAGAAGAGCCTAAGAGAATAAAAATGAAGAGAGCAGCATAAAAAAATTAAAATCAGGAGAGGAGCCTAAAAAAATCAAAATCAGACGAGGAGCCCAAAAAAATTAAAATCAGGAGAGGAGCCTAAAAAAATTAAAATCAGGAGAGGAGCCTAAAAAAATTAAAATCAGGAGGGGAGCCTAAGAGAATAAAAAGTAGGAGAGGAGACTAAAAATCTAAAAATCAGGAGAGGACCCTAAAAAAAAAAAATCAGGAGAGGAGTATAAAAATGTTAAAATCAGGAGAATAGTCTGAGAGAATAAAAATCTGGAGAGGAAACTAAAAATTTAAAAATCAGGAAAGGAGCCTAAAAAAACAAAAATCAGGAGAGGAGCCTAAAAAAATTAAAATCAGGAGAGAAGACAAATATCTAAAAATCAGGAGAGGAGCCTAAAAAAATTAAAATCAGGAGAGAAGACAAATATCTAAAAATCAGGAGAGGAGCCTAAAAAAATTAAAATCAGGAGAGAAGACAAATATCTAAAAATCAGGAGAGGAGCCTAAAAAAATTAAAATCAGGAGAGAAGACAAATATCTAAAAATCAGGAGAGGAGCCTAAAAAAATTAAAATCTGGAGAGGAGCCTAAAAAAATTAAAATCAGGAGAGAAGACAAATATCTAAAAATCAGGAGAGGAGCCTAAAAAAATTAAAATCAGGAGAGGAGCCTAAAAATCTTAAAATCAGGGGAGGGGACTAAAAAAATAAAAATCAGGAGAGGGGCCTAATAAAATAAAATCAGGAGAGGAACCTAAAACAATAAAAATCAGGAGAGGAGTATAAAAATGTTAAAATCAGGAGAATAGTCTAAGAGAATAAAAATCTGGAGAGGAGACTAAAAATTTAAAAATCAGGAAAGGAGCCTAAAAAAATTAAAATCAGGAGAGGAGCCTAAAAAAATTAAAATCAGGACAGGAGCCTACAAATATTAAAATCAGGACAGGAGCATACAAAAACTAGAATCATGAGAGGAGCCTAAAAAAATTAATATCAGGAGAGGAGCCTTAAAAAATTAAAACCAGCAGAGGAGCCTAAAATAATTAAAAGCAGGAGAGGAGCCTAAGAGAATAAAAATCAGGAGAGGAGATTAAAAATCTAAAAATCAGGAGAGGAGCCTAAAAAAATTAATATCAGGAGAGGAACCTAAAAAAACTAAAATCAGGAGAGGAGACTAAAACAACAAAAATCAGGAGAGGAGCCTAAAAAAATTGAAATCAGAAGAGGAGCCTAAAAATCTAAAAATCAGGAGAGGAGCCAAAAAAAATTAAAACTAGCAGAGGAGCCTAAAAAGAAAAATCAGGACAGGAGCCCAAAAAAATTTTAAATCAGGAAAGGAGCCTAAAAACATTAAAATCAGGAGAAGAGCCTAAGAGAATAAAAATCAAGAGAGCAGCCTAAAAAAATTAAAACCAGGAGAGGAGTGTAAAAAAATAAAAAAATCAGGACACGAGACCAAAAAAATTTTAAATCAGGAAAGGAGCCTAAAAATATTACAATCAGGAGAAGAACCTAAGAGAATAAAAATCAAGAGAGCAGCCAAAAAAAATTAAAATCAGGAGAGGAGCCTAAAAAAATTAAAATCAGGAGGGGAGCCTAAGTGAATAAAAATTAGGAGAGGAGACTAAAAATCTAAAAATCAGGAGAGGAGCCTAAAAAAACAAAAATCAGGAGAGGAGTATAAAAATGTTAAAATCAGGAGAATAGTCTAAGAGAATAAAAATCAGGAGAAAAGACTAAAAATTTAAAAATCACGAAAGGAGCCTAAAAAAATTAAAATGAGGAGAGGAGCCTAAAAAAATTAAAATCAGGAGAGGAGCCTAAGAAAATTAAAACCAGGAGAGGAGCCCAAAAAAATTTTAAATCAGGAAAGCAGCCTAAAAAAATTAAAATCAGGAGAGGAGCCTAAAAAAATTAAAATCAGGAGAGGAGTATAAAAATCTTAAAATCAGGAGAAGAGCCTAAAAATCTAAAAATCAGGAGAGGAGCAAAAAAAAAACAAAAATCAGGAGAGGAGCCTAAAAAAATTAAAATCAGGAGAAGAGTCTAAAAAAATTAAAATCAGGAGAGGAGCCTTAAAAAATTATAATCAGGAGAGGAGCCTAACAAAATGAAAATCAGGAGAGGAGCCTAACAAAATGAAAATCAGGAGAGGAGCCTAAAAAAATTAAAATCAGGAGGGGAGCCTAAGAGAATAAAAATCAGGAGAGGAGACTAAAAAAATTAAAATCAGGAGAGGAGCCTAAAAAAATTAAAACCAGGAGAGGAGCCCAAAAAAATTTTAAATCAGGAAAGGAGCCTAAAAAAATTAAAATCAGGAGAGGAGCCTAAAAATCTAAAAATCAGGAGAGGGGCCTAATAAAATAAAATCAGGAGAAGAGTCTAAAAAAATTAAAATCAGGAGAGGAGCCTGAAAAAACTAAAATTAGGAGAGGAGCCTAAAAATCTAAAAATCAGGAGAGGAGCCTAAAAATCTTAAAATCAGGAGATGAGCCTAAAATCCTTAAAATCAGGAGAGGAGCTTAAAAAAATTAAAATCAGGAGACGAGCCAAAAAAATTTTAAATCAGGAAATGAGCCTAAAAATCTTAAAATCAGGAGAAGAGCCTAGGAGAATAAAAATAAGGAGAGCAGCCTAAAAAAATTAAAATCAGGAGAGGAGCCTAAAAAAATTAAAATCAGGAGAAGGGCCTAAAAAAATTAAAATCAGGACAGGAGATTAAAAATCTAAAAATCAGGAGAGGAGCCTAAAAATCTAAAAATCAGGACAGGAGCCTAAAAAACTGAAAACCAGCAGAGGAGCCTAAAAAAATAAAAATCAGGACAGGAGCCCAAAAAAATTTTAAATCAGGAAAAGAGCCTAAAAATATTAAAATCAGGAGAAGAGCCTAAGAGAATAAAAATCATGAGAGCAATCTAAAAAAATTAAAATCAGGAGAGGACACTAAACAAATTAAAATCAGGAGAGGAGTCTAAAAAAATTAAAACCAGGAGAGGAGCCAAAAAAAATGAAAACCAGGAGAGGAGCTTAAAAAAATAAAATCAGGAGAGGAGCCTAAGAGAATAAAAATCAGGAAAGGAGCCTAAAAAAACTAAAACCAGGAGAGCTGCCTAAAAAAATTAAAATCAGGACAGGAGACTAAAAATCTAAAAATCAGGAGAGGAGCCTAAAAAGACTAAAATTAGGAGAGGATCCTAAAAATCAAAAAATCAGGACAGGAGCCTAAGAGAATAAAAATCAGGAGATCAGTCAAAAAAATTAAAATCAGGAGAGGAGCCTAAAAAAATTAAAATCAGGAGAGGAGCCTAAAAAAACAAAAATCAGGAGAGGAGCCTAAAAATTAAAATCAGGAGACGAACCTAACAAAATTAAAATCAGGAGAGGAGCCTATGAAAATGAAAATCAGGAGAGGAGCCTAAAAAACCTAAAATTAGGCGAGGAGCCTTAAAAAACTAAAATCAGGAGAGGAGCCTAAAAATCGAAAAATCAGGAGAGGAGTATAAAAATCTTAAAATCAGGAGAAGAGCCTAAGAGAATAAAAATCAGGAGAGGAGCCTAAAAAAATTAAAACCAGGAGAGGAGCCTAAAAATCTTAAAATCAGAAGAGCATAAGAGAATAAAAATCAATATAGGACCCTAAAAAAATTAATATCAGGAGAGGAGCCTGAAAAAATTAAAATCAGGAGAGGAGCCTAAAAAATTAAAATCAGGACAGGGGACTAGTACAATAAAAATCAGGAGAGGAGCCTAAAAATCTTAAAATCAGGAGAAGGAGACTGAAAAAATTAAAATCAGGAGAGGAACCTGAAAAAAATAAAATCAGGAGAGGAACCTGAAAAAAATAAAATCAGGAGAGGAACCTGAAAAAATTAAAAATCAGGAGAGGAACCTGAAAAAATTAAAATCCGGAGAGGAGCCTAAAACTTTTAAAATCAGAAGAGCCTAAGAAAATAAAAATCAGAAGAGGAGACTAAAAACCTTAAAATCAGGAGAGGAACCTAAAAAAACTAAAACCAGGAGAGGAGACTAAAAATCTAAAAATCAGGAGAGGAGTCTAAAAATCTTAAAATCAGGAGAGGAGCCTGAAAAAATTCAAACCAGGAGAGGAGCCTGAAAAAATTAAAATCAGGACAGGGGACTAATACAATAAAAATCAGGAGAGGAGCCTGAAAAAATTAAAATCAGGAGAGGAGCCTGAAAAAATTACAATCAGGAGAGGAGCCTGAAAAAATTACAATCAGGAGAGACCCAGAACTCACCCAAGTCTCCCCAGAAAACTACCAGAAACTGATTTAAATCTCACCAAAAATGACCCAGAGCTCACCCAAATCTCCCTAAAAAATGACCAGAAACTGATTCAAATCTCCCCAAAAAATGACACAAAAATTGATCCAATTCACCCCTAAAATTGACACAAAACTGGCCCAAATCACCTCAAAAACTAACTCCAAATTGGCCCAAAACCTGACCTAAAAATGCAAAAAACCCCCCCCAAAACTGACCCAAAATGATACAAAATCAGCCCCAAATATGACCAGAAACTGACCCCAAAACCCCAAAACACTGATACCAAGACTCACCCAAATCTCCCCAAAAAATGACCCAAAAGTCAGCCCAATCACCCCAAAAAATGACCAGAAATTGACCCAAAATTACCGCAAAAATAGACCCAAAACTCACCCAAATCACCCCAAAAAGCGACCAGAAAGTCAGCCAAATCACCCCATAAAATGACCCAGAACTCACCCAAATCTCCCCAAAAAATCACCCACAAGTCAGCCAAATCACCCCATAAAATTACCAGAAACTGACCCAAATCACCCCCCAAAATGACCCAGAACTCACCCAAATCTCCCCAAAGAATGACCAGAAACTTAGCAAAAAAAACCCCAATAAATGACACAAAACTGACCCAAATCTGCCCTAAAAAATGATCCGTCACCCAAATCTCCCCAAAAAATGACCAGAAACTGACCCAAATCTCCCCCAAAAATGACTAGAAACTCACAAAAAATAACCCCCAAAAATGATCAGAAACTGACACAAATCTCCCCAACAAATGACCCAAACTTTATTTCTTTTATTAGCAACAAATCCCTTCCTTTGCTCCCCTCTGGCCCTGCCCACACGGCCCCAGTTCAGCTCTCAGTGAGTTCTTGCTTCTGGGCAGCGACTCCTCTGCCTCTTGCTGGGGCGGCAGCAGCTCCTGTGCCGGCAGGGAGAGGGACCCCGAGCCAGGAGAGGGACCCCGAGCCAGGAGAGGGACCCCAGAGCCCCTACAGAGACCCCAGAGCCATTACAGGGACCCCAGAGCCCCTATAGAGACCCCCGAGCCCCTATAGAGACCCCAGAGCCCCTATAGAGACCCCAGAGCCATTACAGAGACCCCAGAGCCCTCCAGAGCCCCTTGCTGGGTCACAGCCCCTCTTCTCCCGCCCAAACCCACCTTTCTGGCTGCAGCTGCTTTTCTTCTCTGGCTCCCCCTTCCTTCCCCAGGGAGCTTTGCCTTGTTCTTTGGCCAGGCTCCAGCTGCAGCTCAAGGGCAAAGCTGCAACTACAATTCCCCCTTCGGGTTTTTCACCTGAAAAACAAAGGCTTGGGCCAAACTCTGACCAGTCACTCGCTGAACACGAGACATCAAACAGGGCACACAGAATAAAATGCATCGAACTCTAAATCATGTTACAATGACTGTCCACCCCAATCCAGCACTGACATTAAAAACCTTCAAGCAATCAAAAAGACCTCCAAACATCCCTTAGATAGAGAAAAGCACACCAGGAACGAATGCAAAAAGAAAAATTCCAAACAATGCTCAATTAAATAACCATGGACTGATATAAAACATGTTTAGTTAACTTAAACCACTTCTTCCCATTATTCTCCATCAGAAATTACCCTTATTTAAGTTCTCCTTTTAACACTTCATTAAAACTGACTTATTAGGAAATGGTTTGAACCAAACTTCATAACTTGATGATTCCAGGGTTTGTGCTCCTTGACTTTGGCCTGAAGAGGTTTGGAACACAGGCTTTGTTCTGGAGAGCTTTTCCCCAATCTAAAAACCCTTCTGCAAATGGGACTCCCTTCCCTCAGGGTTCGGTGGCCTCTGGTTTTCCTGAAGGCTGGGGGGGATCTGGGAGCCAAATCCCAAGGGATCCAGCCCAGCTCTGCACACACACACACACATTTCCAGCTGGTCACAGTCTCACGGGGGCCACCACCACTCAGCACAGTTGCACACAAACACCCCTCTGAGTTCCTGGCACTGGGCTTGATGGACTAAGAAATGATCAGTCTGGTGGTTTGCCCTCAGAGGAGTAAGATCCAATGATGCATTTCTATTTTCATGACAATATAACCTGGAAAACACAAACATATTTCTGCTTCATGTGCAATTTAAAATTCAAAGACACAGAAACATTCCTAGAGTTCAAGTCCCCAGGTTTGGTTCCAAATGTCACTCGGTCCCCCTGGGACAAGAACAGTGGCACACACGGACTCAACAGCCCTGCACAAGCCCAGGAGTGGGGGGGAAATATCCTTGAGAGCACTGCTGCATTTCAAAAAGAAGTCAGTCACATCAACTCTGTAACCAATAAAAAAGAGAAGCCAAAATAAATAACTGTAGACAGGGTATTAAGTACCTTGAGAATACCAATAAGAAAAAACTAAGAATAAAGGCATCTATTTGAAGTACAAAGAGTTTGGGAGACACCATTTGTTTGCCACGAAGCCTTTATTTTGTTGGCTCTTCTATAGTTAGAACCCAAACCTTACCCTCCCACAAAAAGCAGAAAACCTCTTCAGAGAGTTAGGAGATGGAGTCAGTTTGGATTAACGGGAAGAACATCTCTGGAGACAAAATAAAGCAGAGAAAATAACCCCATCCTCAACAACAGAGCTGCCTCCCCACTGCCTGCCCCTGGACACTTGCTCTGGGGGTGACAGAGCCTGAAGTCTCCTGCCTAGTCCTGGGCAATACTTCCTGGGGACCACAGCACCACCGAGTTCCTAAAAATATCACAGGTTGGGCAGGTGCTTGGATTTTGTCTGGATTAACTCCCCCTTTCCTTTCCAGGTGCTGCCCTACTCATTGTAATGGTGCTTGTACTCCCTGAGCCATTCCCTCCCCCATCCAACCATCCCTTGTGCCTTCTCTGACAAGGACAGTGGGTCCAGGTGTTCTGCCACGCTCCCAGGGCACAGGGGGGGGACTGTGGAGCCACCCTCGAGGGGGGAAACGTGCCCTGCCTGCCCTGCCCAGGGAAAGGGAACTGCCCCAGTGTTCCCCAGCACAAGGCACCCTTGGAAATATCCACTGCAATGGGACACTCAGGGACAGCAACAAGCACTGCACGAGGCTGCTCTGGCACAGGACCAATTTTAGCCTCAGCTTTTCTCTGGACCACTTCACTTTGTTTGCCACCTCATCCTGCAGTCAGAACTTGCTGTCCTTGCAACCTTTCAGGGTGACCATAAATGACAGAGGCCTCTGCTCCAGCACCCACAAGGGCCTGATCCATCTGACAGGATCCATTTTTCCAGGGAATTCAAAGCTCCACCTGAGGACCAGGGTCTTTTCTCACCCATCCCTGTGCTGCAGCTTGGCCTCCATCTCCCTGTGCTTTCAGTTCCCTCCATGGTTGAACACTGGCAGCCCTGGCCCTGGGCGGAGCTCGGCATCCTGATCCCATCCCTCCTGGCCCCCGGAACCGCTGACTCAGCAATGGGGGGCCCTCCATTGCCAAGGGCACGGGCCCGTCGGGGCTCACAGGGGGAGCAGGAGGGCGAAGGCTCCAGCCCTGCTGCTACAACCTTCCACCACTACAGCCAACAGAGGAGCCTCTCCAGCCCTGCCTCCCAAGGCATCCTCAACAAACCCAGCCCAGCTCCACAGGACAAACTGCTCCCTGTCTGCCCAGGCCAGTCTAATCCCAGAGGCTGCCAGATCATGCAAAACAACTGCCCAGGAGATCAGAGACCCCAGTCCATCTCTTCCTAGCACAGGTTTGGGTTAGTTTGGCAAACAGACCAACTGAGGAATTCCCCAGTGTTTTCCCAGTTTGACCCCTGTCACACCAATCACCTTAACAGTGCCAGTCCATAATTCTCCCTCTCTTGGGTTAAGGACTGAGCAAGTTGGACATGTGTCTGAGCAGGACATGTGCAAACCAAATGCTGGGGACTGGAACACACACCTGGCACTCCTGCAGCTCTCACAGTCACATTCCAGAGAAAACAGCCAATTGCACCCTCACTGCTCATTTCTTAATCCCAATCCCACACTTGTTTGGCACTTGGAGCACCACTTTTAGAACCCAATTACAGCCCATTAGAGAGCTCCATGTCTAGCAGGGACAGGGACCCCTGGGATACTCTCAGCAATGCCTGAATCCATGGCAGGGACCTTGCTTTGAGCTCCCCAGGGCCGGGCACCCCGAGGATCTCCCCGAATAATCCTTTCGGTGCGCGCTGGAGTCCTCGGGGTGCCCCAACCCGGGGGGCACCAACAGCACTGTCCCTCCAGGGGCCAATTTGGTCCCAAAATGCAGGGGGACCTTGCCTGTGTCCCAGACTGGTCCGGGGATCTGAGGCCCTTCCCGAGAAAATCTCGGTGCCGGCGTGAAGGGCCAGAGATCCCTTGGAGTCACGGGAGAGCAGGCACAGAGTCCCTCCTGGGGGGCAATTTGCCTGCCTGAAATCAGCTCTTCAAAGGAGCCTCTAAAACTCAGCTGGTGAGGTTTAGAAGCCAGGCATTCCTTGCTTACAACACCCTGCCATGATCCCAGCCCTCCAGGTGCCCTGGCAATCCGCTCCCAAAGGGCACACACAGGTGTCTCCACTGCAGCTGATGGGAGGGGTCAGCATGACAGGAGGGCTCATTTTCCTTCCCTGCATTCCTGTTCCACATTCAGGACATTTCCCAACACTTATTACCATACACACCTACCCTTAGAAGGTTTCCAAGGGGCTTCACCGACGGCCTTCCCAGGTCTGCTCTGTCTGGAGCCCTCCAAGTCCTCAGTGCCTGCCTGAGGAACCTCAACACAACTCACCTGCTTACACAGCAACTTGGTGCTGCTTGCCTGCTGCCTCACTTCCCTTCTTCCTTCTTTCTTCACCTCCCTTGCTTGGTCCCTTTCAATCCCTGGGCTCAGCTCTGTGCACTTTCCAGGCTCCATCCCACTGCAAAAAGGATTAGCCCTTGTTACATCTCAACACTCAGACATCATTCCCCCTTTTTCTTAACACTGGGCCATCAAGCCAGGGTCTCATTATTTAAAGCACAGTTTGACTGCTCAGTGACAACAACAGCTACAGCCCTGAATCCTAACACAGGCTGAGACACAAACACGGATGGGAACTCTTAAGGATCCACTTTGTCCTGCTCACCAATCAAAAGGAGCTTTCTGAACTCAAGAATAACAGACCCCAGGTCCTTTTACTGCAACTTTACCTGCTATAAATGTGACCCACAAGACCTGCAAAGGCCCTTCCCACTTCACCTGCAGGGCTGGCAGTGCCACCACTGGACACGGCCCCAGTGGCTGGGCAGGAACGGAGGGGCTGGGGCGTCCAATCCATCGGCCCAGGCGGCACCAGGAGTTCCTGCAGTTCCTGAGGGGAGAGCCTCAAGCCAACAAAGGGTTAGGGAGAGCATTTGAAACTTTAATATGTAGATCTCCTGGAAGATGGGGAGGTGGACAAGGCCTACTGGGGCAACAAGGATACACTCAAGGTTATCAAAAGGATCTACCAGCACTCAAAAGCTATCACTGTCCTTCTGTCAGGGGGAACTCAGCAAACTCTCTTTGCCAAGAGCCTCCAGGAGGATTTCCAGCTTTCGTGGCTCTTTTTCAACTGTTCTTCACATCCCTGGAGCTGGGACTATCACCTGCCCTACAGGGGGAACAGCCCACAAAGTTCACCATTAGGGATGCCATTAACTCAAAGTCCCTTCTCAGGGGGGTCACTGCACACCTTGGCCTTTGTTTGCCCTCCCCACCAAAGATGCTTCCAACAGTTCTGACACATCTGGCAGACCCAGAGCTCTCCTCAGGGAATGCTTCAGCTGCTTAAAGGCTGCCCTTGCACCATCTAGCCAAGGCAGCAAATGCTTTCAGGCTGTTGGAAAAGTTGCCATAACAGTCTTACCACACATCCCGAGGGAGCAATGCAGAGTCCAGCCCGTCCCACCATTCCCAGCAAGGCAGTTCATGGGCTGTCTGGGGCTCAGGGAGGAGTCACGGGGCTTCTCTTCTTCCTGCCTGCTTGCCCCGTTTTCTCCTGCAAAAGCAAAGCTTTCTTGGCTTTCCTTGCTCAAGGAGATGCAAAGGCCATCTTTTAAATCCAATACTGGAAACTCCTCCAGGTTGTCACTTACAGGGGTTCTCTCAGGTCCTGCACTAATCAATCCCCTTGGCCATTGGTTTTCTTGGCAGATTCTGGCATTCACCTTCTACAAGCAAACCAGGAGGAGCAAATTCAGCTGTTCCTGCAACCAATCCAAGCTGGCATTCTGATTTTAAAGGATACTGGTTTGGCCTTACCTGGAGAGATCCCACATCAGGGGTAATACCTACAGGTTCTGCCCTCTTCCACTCTCCTGCAGCTCCACTGGCCCACACCACAGGAACAACTGCAGCTGCCACTTCAGTGGGGGCCTTGCTGCTGACAGGAGTTATTCCCTGCACAACAAGAGCTGCTGCTTGGACACATTTAGTTACAGCAATTACAGTGTCAAGAGCCCCAGTTTTCAATTCCATTTCTGCCTCAACTTTTCCAGCCCATCACTTCCTAGCAGAGGTTTGGGTGAGTTTTGCAAAAACACAAACTGAGGAATTCCCCAATGTTTTCCCAGTTTGACCCCTGTCACACCAATCACCTTAACACTGCCAGTCCATAATTCTCATTCTGCTGTGTTCAGGACTGAGGAAATTGTACTTGTGTCTGAGCAGGACATGTGCAAACCAAATGCTGGGGACTGGAACACACACCTGGCACTCCTGCAGCTCTCACAGTCACATTCCAGAGAAAACAGCCAATTGCACCCTCACTGCTCATTTCTTAATCCCAATCCCACACTTGTTTGGCACTTGGAGCACCACTTTTAGAACCCAATTACAGCCCATTAGAGAGCTCCCTGTCTAGCAGGGACAGGGACTCCTGGGATACTCTCAGCAATGCCTGAATCCATGGCAGGGACCTTGCTTTGAGCTCCCCAGGGCCGGGCACCCCGAGGATCTCCCCGAATAATCCTTTCGGTGCGCGCTGGAGTCCTCGGGGTGCCCCAACCCGGGGGGCACCAACAGCACTGTCCCTCCAGGGGCCAATTTGGTCCCAAAATGCAGGGGGACCTTGCCTGTGTCCCAGACTGGTCCGGGGATCTGAGGCCCTTCCCGAGAAAATCTCGGTGCCGGCGTGAAGGGCCAGAGATCCCTTGGAGTCACGGGAGAGCAGGCACAGAGTCCCTCCTGGGGGGCAATTTGCCTGCCTGAAATCAGCTCTTCAAAGGAGCCTCTAAAACTCAGCTGGTGAGGTTTAGAAGCCAGGCATTCCTTGCTTACAACACCCTGCCATGATCCCAGCCCTCCAGGTGCCCTGGCAATCCGCTCCCAAAGGGCACACACAGGTGTCTCCACTGCAGCTGATGGGAGGGGTCAGCATGACAGGAGGGCTCATTTTCCTTCCCTGCATTCCTGTTCCACATTCAGGACATTTCCCAACACTTATTACCATACACACCTACCCTTAGAAGGTTTCCAAGGGGCTTCACCGACGGCCTTCCCAGGTCTGCTCTGTCTGGAGCCCTCCAAGTCCTCAGTGCCTGCCTGAGGAACCTCAACACAACTCACCTGCTTACACAGCAACTTGGTGCTGCTTGCCTGCTGCCTCACTTCCCTTCTTCCTTCTTTCTTCACCTCCCTTGCTTGGTCCCTTTCAATCCCTGGGCTCAGCTCTGTGCACTTTCCAGGCTCCATCCCACTGCAAAAAGGATTAGCCCTTGTTACATCTCAACACTCAGACATCATTCCCCCTTTTTCTTAACACTGGGCCATCAAGCCAGGGTCTCATTATTTAAAGCACAGTTTGACTGCTCAGTGACAACAACAGCTACAGCCCTGAATCCTAACACAGGCTGAGACACAAACACGGATGGGAACTCTTAAGGATCCACTTTGTCCTGCTCACCAATCAAAAGGAGCTTTCTGAACTCAAGAATAACAGACCCCAGGTCCTTTTACTGCAACTTTACCTGCTATAAATGTGACCCACAAGACCTGCAAAGGCCCTTCCCACTTCACCTGCAGGGCTGGCAGTGCCACCACTGGACACGGCCCCAGTGGCTGGGCAGGAACGGAGGGGCTGGGGCGTCCAATCCATCGGCCCAGGCGGCACCAGGAGTTCCTGCAGTTCCTGAGGGGAGAGCCTCAAGCCAACAAAGGGTTAGGGAGAGCATTTGAAACTTTAATATGTAGATCTCCTGGAAGATGGGGAGGTGGACAAGGCCTACTGGGGCAACAAGGATACACTCAAGGTTATCAAAAGGATCTACCAGCACTCAAAAGCTATCACTGTCCTTCTGTCAGGGGGAACTCAGCAAACTCTCTTTGCCAAGAGCCTCCAGGAGGATTTCCAGCTTTCGTGGCTCTTTTTCAACTGTTCTTCACATCCCTGGAGCTGGGACTATCACCTGCCCTACAGGGGGAACAGCCCACAAAGTTCACCATTAGGGATGCCATTAACTCAAAGTCCCTTCTCAGGGGGGTCACTGCACACCTTGGCCTTTGTTTGCCCTCCCCACCAAAGATGCTTCCAACAGTTCTGACACATCTGGCAGACCCAGAGCTCTCCTCAGGGAATGCTTCAGCTGCTTAAAGGCTGCCCTTGCACCATCTAGCCAAGGCAGCAAATGCTTTCAGGCTGTTGGAAAAGTTGCCATAACAGTCTTACCACACATCCCGAGGGAGCAATGCAGAGTCCAGCCCGTCCCACCATTCCCAGCAAGGCAGTTCATGGGCTGTCTGGGGCTCAGGGAGGAGTCACGGGGCTTCTCTTCTTCCTGCCTGCTTGCCCCGTTTTCTCCTGCAAAAGCAAAGCTTTCTTGGCTTTCCTTGCTCAAGGAGATGCAAAGGCCATCTTTTAAATCCAATACTGGAAACTCCTCCAGGTTGTCACTTACAGGGGTTCTCTCAGGTCCTGCACTAATCAATCCCCTTGGCCATTGGTTTTCTTGGCAGATTCTGGCATTCACCTTCTACAAGCAAACCAGGAGGAGCAAATTCAGCTGTTCCTGCAACCAATCCAAGCTGGCATTCTGATTTTAAAGGATACTGGTTTGGCCTTACCTGGAGAGATCCCACATCAGGGGTAATACCTACAGGTTCTGCCCTCTTCCACTCTCCTGCAGCTCCACTGGCCCACACCACAGGAACAACTGCAGCTGCCACTTCAGTGGGGGCCTTGCTGCTGACAGGAGTTATTCCCTGCACAACAAGAGCTGCTGCTTGGACACATTTAGTTACAGCAATTACAGTGTCAAGAGCCCCAGTTTTCAATTCCATTTCTGCCTCAACTTTTCCAGCCCATCACTTCCTAGCAGAGGTTTGGGTGAGTTTTGCAAAAACACAAACTGAGGAATTCCCCAATGTTTTCCCAGTTTGACCCCTGTCACACCAATCACCTTAACACTGCCAGTCCATAATTCTCATTCTGCTGTGTTCAGGACTGAGGAAATTGTACTTGTGTCTGAGCAGGACATGTGCAAACCAAATGCTGGGGACTGGAACACACACCTGGCACTCCTGCAGCTCTCACAGTCACATTCCAGAGAAAACAGCCAATTGCACCCTCACTGCTCATTTCTTAATCCCAATCCCACACTTGTTTGGCACTTGGAGCACCACTTTTAGAACCCAATTACAGCCCATTAGAGAGCTCCATGTCTAGCAGGGACAGGGACCCCTGGGATACTCTCAGCAATGCCTGAATCCATGGCAGGGACCTTGCTTTGAGCTCCCCAGGGCCGGGCACCCCGAGGATCTCCCCGAATAATCCTTTCGGTGCGCGCTGGAGTCCTCGGGGTGCCCCAACCCGGGGGGCACCAACAGCACTGTCCCTCCAGGGGCCAATTTGGTCCTAAAATGCAGGGGGATCTTGCCTGTGTCCCAGACTGGTCCGGGGATCTGAGGCCCTTCCCGAGAAAATCTCGGTGCCGGCGTGAAGGGCCAGAGATCCCTTGGAGCCACGGGAGAGCAGGCACAGAGTCCCTCCTGGGGGGCAATTTGCCTGCCTGAAATCAGCTCATCAAAGGAGCCTCAAAGACTCAGCTGGTGACTTTTAGAAGCCAGGCATTCCTTGCTTACAACACCCTGCCATGATCCCAGCTCCACGGGGGTCCTGGCAATCCGCTCCCAAAGGGCACACACAGGTGTCTCCACTGCAGCTGATGGGAGGGGTCAGCATGACAGGAGGGCTCATTTTCCTTCCCTGCATTCCTGTTGCACATTCAGGACACTCCCAACACCTGTTCCCATCTACACAAACCCTTATAAGTTCTCTGAGGGGCTCCATCGGGGGTCTCTGGTGGTCACCTGTGCCTGCAGACCCCAAAGTTCTCAGTGACCACCTTATCAACTTCAAGACAACTCACCTGGTTGTAGAGGAGCTTGGTGCTGCTTGGCTGCTGCCTCAGTTCCCTTCTTCATTCTTTCTTGACTTTGCTTGCTCAGTCCCTTTAAGTTCCTTGGCTCAGCTCCATGCACTTTCTAGGGAACATCCCACTGCAAAAACTACCAGTTCTTGGTACATCTCCTAACTCAGATATCAGGGAGTGAGGCAGAAATCAACTCATCCAGGGCACTGCCTCCAAATATTGGGACAAAAACACCATAACATTCCACGGCCTCCCTTGGCAAATCAACCCCAAACTGCTCAGACACAAACAACACACCCTGCACACTACAACAATCTGGCACTGCTGGTTCAACCCGGCCAAGTCAGTTGGGAAACTACACAAGGTCAACTTCCTTCCAAGTTTCAGTTATGACACAAAAATCAGGGAGATCACAGACTCCCCCACAGAGTTTTACTCTGAGGAGAGAAGGAAACCAAAGCCATCCCCAGGGCTGCAATAGCTCAGGCGCCCCAAAAGGCCCAGGGGCTTCAGGTTTCTGAGGGGCTTCACCGAGGGCCTTCCCAGGTCTGCTCTGTCTGGAGCCCTCCAAGTCCTCAGTGCCTGCCTGAGGAACCTCAACACAACTCACCTGCTTACACAGCAACTTGGTGCTGCTTGCCTGCTGCCTCACTTCCCTTCTTCCTTCTTTCTTCACCTCCCTTGCTTGGTCCCTTTCAATCCCTGGGCTCAGCTCTGTGCACTTTCCAGGCTCCATCCCACTGCAAAAAGGATTAGCCCTTGTTACATCTCAACACTCAGAGAGCATTCCACCTCTTGCCTTGACACTGGGCCATCAGGCCAGGGTCTCATTATTTAAAGCATAGTTTGACTCCTCAGTGACAACAACTGACAGCGCTGCTGGGGCCGGGGAAGGGCGGGTGGGAGAATAAAAATCAGGAGAGGAGACTAAAAATCTAAAAATCAGGAGACGAGCCTAAAAGAATTACAATCAGAAGAGGAGCCTAAAAAAATTAAAAACAGGAGAAGAGCCTGAAAAAATTAAAATCAGGACAGGGGACTAATACAATAAAAATCAGGAGAGGAGCTTAAAAAAATTAAAAACAGGAGGGGATCCTGAAAAAATTAAAATCAGGAGGGGAGCCTGAAAAAATTAAAATCAGGAGGGGAGCCTGAAAAAATTAAAATCAGGAGGGGAGCCTGAAAAAATTAAAATCAGGAGGGGAGCCTGTAAAAATTAAAATCAGGAGAGACCCAGAACTCACCCAAGTCTCCCCAAAAAACTACCAGAAACTGATTCAAATTTCCCCAAAAAAGACACAAAAACTGATCCAATTCACCCCAAAAATTGATCCAGAACTGACCCAAAACTGGCCCAAATCACCTCAAAAACTAACTCCAAATTGGCCCAAAACCTGACCTAAAAATGCAAACCCCCCCCCCCAAAACTGACCCAAAATGATACAAAATCAGCCCCAGATATGACCAGAAACTGACCCCAAAACCCTGACACCAAGACTCAGCCAAATCTCCCCAAAAAATGACCCAGGTCAGCCCAATCACCCCCAAAAATGATCAGAAACTGACACAAATCTCCCCAACAAATGACCCAAACTTTATTTCTTTTCTTAGCAACAAATCCCTTCCTTTGCTCCCCTCTGGCCCTGCCCACACAGCCCCAGTTCAGCTCTCAGTGAGTTCTTGCTTCTGGGCAGCGACTCCTCTGCCTCTTGCTGGGGCGGCAGCAGCTCCTGTGCCAGCAGGGAGAGGGACCCCGAGCCAGGAGAGGGACCCCGAGCCAGGAGAGGGACCCCAGAGCCCCTACAGAGACCCCAGAGCCATTATAGAGACCCCCGAGCCCCTATAGAGACCCCAGAGCCCCTATAGGGACCACAGAGCCATTACAGGGACCCCAGAGCCCCTACAGAGACCCCAGAGCCCCTATAGAGACCCCAGAGCCCCTACAGAGACCCCAGAGCCCTCCAGAGCCCCTTGCTGGGTCACAGCCCCTCTTCTCCCGCCCAAACCCACCTTTCTGGCTGCAGCTGCTTTTCTTCTCTGGCTCCCCCTTCCTTCCCCAGGGAGCTTTGCCTTGTTCTTTGGCCAGGCTCCAGCTGCAGCTCAAGGGCAAAGCTGCAACTACAATTCCCCCTTCGGGTTTTTCACCTGAAAAACAAAGGCTTGGGCCAAACTCTGACCAGTCACTCGCTGAACACGAGACATCAAACAAGGCACACAGAATAAAATGCATCGAACTCTAAATCATGTTATAATGACTGTCCACCCCAATCCAGCACTGACATTAAAAACCTTCAAGCAATCAAAAAGACCTCCAAACATCCCTTAGATAGAGAAAAGCACACCAGGAACGAATGCAAAAAGAAAAATTCCAAACAATGCTCAATTAAATAACCATGGACTGATATAAAACATGTTTAGGGAACTTAAACCACTTCTTCCCATTATTCTCCATCAGAAATTACCCTTATTTAAGTTCTCCTTTTAACACTTCATTAAAACTGACTTATTAGGAAATGGTTTGAACCAAGAGAATTAAAATCAGGACAAGAGCCTTAAAAAAATTAAATTTAGGAGAAGAGCCTTCAAAAAATTAAAATCAGGACAAGAGCCTTCAAAAAATTAAAATCAGGACAAGAGCCTTCAAAAAATTAAAATCAGGACAAGAGCCTTCAAAAAATTAAAATGAGGACAAGAGCCCAAGAGAATTAAAATCAGGAGAAATTCACGTTATTCCCCCCACACACACCCCGGGACAGACGGGAGGCCGCGAGTCCCGCCCTGTCGCCGGAACCGGCCCTTAACTCGAGCAGGGAGCGCTGCACCGGCACGAGAGCCACTGCGCATGCGTCGCCGGTCCCTCTCCTGCCTGCCCTTACTTACCACGTGATCGCCGGCGTCTTGCCAACGACTGCGCATGCGCTTCCCCCCCCCACCCCGCCGCCCGACCGCCCGGCTTCGCTTTCTTACTGCGGCTCCCCCTCCACTTTTCCGGCTCCCTGGGGTTCCCTCACCCACATTTCGGGGTCCCCTTCTCACATTTTAGGGGTGATGACCCCGCAATTTACGGTTCGGGGGGGGGGGAGGAGAGGAAACGGGGTGCCCAAGAAGGGGTTTCTTTTTTTTTTTTCTCTCTTTTATTTCATTTTCATTTTATTTCCTTTTTAGTTTTTTTGCCTTTTTTTTAAATTTTCTTTTTTATATTTCCTTCTTTACTTCGTTTATTTTTTATTCTCTTTATTTTTCATTTTCTCTCCCAGTGCTCCCCAGTAACACCCAGTGCTCCCCAACAACCCTCAGTAACACCCAGTGCTCCCCAGTACACCCCAGTAACACCCAGTGCTCCTCAACAACCCCCAGTAACACCCAGTGCTCCCCAAAAATTGACCCAAAACCGACCCAAATCACCCCAAAAGCTGACCCAAAACTGACCCCAAAACCTGACCCCAATCATCCCAAAAGCTGACCCAAATCACCCCAAACAATGACCCCAAACTGACCCCAAAAACTGACCCAAATCATCCCCAAAACTGACCCAAAACTCTGCATTTCTTTGGCATCATTTCCTCTCAAAAACAACATCTGCGATTTAGTTGATTGCTAAAGCCATCATTTTAAAATCATCCCAGGAATCCAAAGGGACTGGAAAACACACAGAAATCATTCCTGCACCCACCAAAGCATTAGGAATTGGAACCCGATTCCCTCATCTCTCTCCTTGTTCTTCTTGGCTGGAAAACCTGATGATCCCCACTGGCTGTTTTTAGGCTGCTTTTCTTCCACAGCTCCTTTCCTCCCGGCTGAAACCTCCTGGCATCTTCAGGCCTTATCTGGAGGGAAGCCCCTCTGAAGTATTTCCTCTCGTGGCAATTCTGTGGGATGAAGAAGTAAAAAAAGCACATCAAGAGCTCCTTCTACCCCCTTCCCTCGCAAACACCCTCCCAGCTTGTCCTTGGCAGCTCCATCCCCCCGGCAGCGGCACCCGACGCTTCGGCTCCGCTGGGAAAGGGACAGCAAGTGCAGAAGCAAGTTCAGGTCTGGGCAGGGGCTCCCTGGGGAACGGCACTTCAGTGCTTTAGTCCGTGGTCTTTCCTGCTGCCCTCCCTCCTGGAGGCAGAGGATGACCCGTCCCTTGTTTCTCCCACGCTGGTAGACCCAGGTCCTGCTCCTTTGGCCCCACTTTTCTTGGCAGACCCGGCATCATTTCCCAGGGTCCCCAGGAAACTTCTGCACTTGACCCACTGCTAAGTGCAGAGCACAGGGCGAGGGAAGGACAAATTTCTCGGCACCCACCCCCTGGAATTTCCCTCCTCCGCAGCACGCTCCCGTTCCCGCTGTCTCTGGAGGTGCCCGCACGAGTCCTCCTTCTCCCAGCACCTCAGAGAATGTCCTTTTCACCCAGGTCCTGCTTACCGTCGTCCAACAAAACACGCTGACAACATTTTTCACGATGCCAGTGGAGAGCTATTAGAGCACACTGCACAGGGAAGCTGAGCCTGCCCCATCCCTGCAAGTGTTCCAGGCCAGGCTGGACGGGACTCGCAGCAACCGGGGACAGTGGGAGGTGTCCCTGCCCACGGAAGACAGGCTGGCCTTTGAAGGTCCCCTTCAAACCAAATCGCTCTGGGATTCCCCTCCAAAATCACTCCCAAAGAGACACAGCAACCAAAGCAGAGGGACTGCACTCCCAGCTTTTCTTACCTGCAGGCACACACAGCACAGCACGTTGGACATAAAAGCCACAGGGTCAGTCCTGCCAGAGGCGTCCGGCACACCCACGGCGACCGAAGGGAAAGAGGCAGCCTGGGAACACGGAGTAAAAGACACCTTAATTAGGACTACACTGAGCCATAGCCAGGTCATTCCCACAGACAGCTTCACCGTCCAGTCGTCCAAAAAGCACTCACCGAGGCCTCAGGTAGGATGGTTCCTGACGCTGACCAGGTGAATACCTCCCTGGAAGCCCGCTCTGCTCCTGCCAGGCACTGGGGCTCACCCAGAGGGGCTTTGCCAAGCATCCAAGGGAAATTAAAATTACAGCCTGGGCAAAGGCGCTTCCCGCAGGACCGCTCCTGGCCAAGGCCACCGGTCCGTGCAAGTCAGACCACTGACCACCCAGGGCTGGGGATTTTCAGGGGCACGCTTCCAGCTTTTATTCTCCAGAAACTCCAGTTCTTCCTGGCACCGCTTGCCAGAAAGTCTTCCCCTGTTGGAAGAGGTCACTTAGTCTTTCGAGGGGCCAGATTGCCAAAGCCCGGCCAGTCCGTTCCCACGAGGAAAGGTAGCTTTGTCTTGTACAAGATACTGGGGGGGAGACACAAAAGTTTAATTTAAAAGAACTGCCTAGAATAGAAAGCAATTCAAACATAAGTCAGACAAGACTCGTGCAAAACTGAATTACATTGGACTTCAAAGGAGAATTCTTTCCCTCTGCACCTCAGAGAACCCCAATTTTCACCCAGGTCCCGCTTACCATTGTCACACAAAACGTGCTGACAAAATTTTTCAGGATGCCAGTGGAGAGATATCAGAGCACACTGCACAGGGAAGCTGAGCCTGCCCCATCCCTGCAAGTGTTCCAGGCCAGGCTGGACGGGACTCGCAGCAACCGGGGACAGTGGAAGGTGTCCCTGCCCACGCAAGACAGGCTGGCCTTTGAAGGTCCCCTTCAAACCAAATCGCTCTGGCATTCCCCTCCAAAATCACTCCCAAAGAGACACAGCAACCAAAGCAGAGGGACTGCACTCCCAGCTTTTCTTACCTGCAGGCACACACAGCACAGCACGTTGGACATAAAAGCCACAGGGTCAGTCCTGCCAGAGGCGTCCGGCACACCCACGGCGACCGAAGGGAAAGAGGCAGCCTGGGAACACGGAGTAAAAGACACCTTAATTAGGACTACACTGAGCCATAGCCAGGTCATTCCCACAGACAGCTTCACCGTCCAGTCACACAAAAAGCACTGACCTCCCAGGGCCTCAGTTAGGATGGCTCCTGACGCTGACACCTCCGTTTGCCCCGGGGGGTCAAGAATAACATGCCTGGGAAGAAGTCACCCCCAACAACAAAAAGGGAAAATTAGTGAAACACGGGGTCCTCTTCTGACTAGATTGCCACCAGCATTCCATAGCAGATGACACGACTGTTCTGTTACAGACGAGAAAAGCCTGTTCTCCCAAACAAACAGCGAGGAGATTTATGGGCACGCCTGAAAATTTCCTGTGAGGAACTTTTTGTAACTAAGGAGCAGGTGCTGTCTTGAGTTGAAGGCATCAATTTGACAGACACTTAGGACAGCAAACTCTTCAGCAGAGCAATTAACTGCTGCCTATTTGAACAGCAGGGGAGAGAAAATGACAGTCGAAGGGAAGACAAGAAAAGCAGAACTGGAATCAGCAGACTTTTCTTCCATCTCTCCCGAGGAAGTCTAGTTTGTCTGTTCTAATAATTCTATGCCCTTTTCTACATGAAACTTAGAGCAAGGCTGAAAAAACAACTAGAAAACACGGAGAGAAGCTTTTTAGAATTTCACGTGATTTTCCCAAACCGATGCCAGAAAAGCAGAACTCGGTAGAATGTACTCACCTCGAGGCCTTTGGTCTTTTCTTCCATAAGCTTCGTCACCTGATTGAAAAAGCAGAGTAGACTCGGTATTTAGGCTCCCAACAGGAAAACTTCCCCTTCATTTCCTAAAAGAAACTACATTAATCTGCACAGCTGCAGGCGCGTGTCCAGCTGTTAAAGCCTTTCAGCTTTTCGGAGGGTGAGAATGCCCTGCTAAGGAAGGCTGAAAACTGCTCGGAGCCTGCACAGGTCCAAGAGCCCCTTGATTTTGTCTGTGTTCCAGTCCCGGGCTAAAGAAAGGGCAGAACAAGCGCAGTTGTTCCTTGCCTTTTCCCTAAGAGGTTCGGCCAGGTGCTGGGCCAGCCCGGGCACTCCGGGGGAAGGCCGGCAGTGCCCAAGCAGCGCCGCTTTGCCAGGGGCGTCGCTTGCAAGAGCGCCGCCGAGCGCCGGGCCCTGCCTCACAGTCGCCGCCTGGCGGACACGGCCGGGAGCGGCACTGCAGCCGCGCGCCTCCCCCCCCCCCCCCTCCCCTCCTTGGCGAGACCCGCGGCGCCTTTGGACGCGCCCAGCTTACCCCGGGGCCGATCTCCGTCGAATCTGCCGCCGTGGGTCGCTTCCGGCGGGGGAAGGCGGCGGCGCAGCCCCGATAGCATCTCCAGGGCACGGCGGGAGCGAGCGGGGCAGAAGCGGGGGCAGGGGCGGGAGCGGGAGCGGAGCGGGGCGAGAGGGCGGAACGACGTGCGCGCCATGCGGTCCTCGCGCGCCGCAGCCCCGAGACGGGGGCTGCCGGCGCCGGTGCCTGCCGCCGCCCACGAACCTGCCGCCCGCGCCCGGCGCCGCCGAGCGCCCCGCCCTGTCCCCGCAGCGGGAAGCAGCGCGGCGAGACGGCGCTGCGGGCGCGGGGTGGGGGTCCGGGTCGCGGCGGAGGCCTCTCGCCGCCATCTTTAGTGTGGTCGTTCCGGTCCTGGCGGCGCCATCTTTACTGTGGGCTTGGCGAACTTCCGGGCCGGGGCCGCCATCTTTAGTGTGGTCGTTCCGGTCCTGGCGGCGCCATCTTTACTATGGGCTTGGCGGACTTCCGGGCCGGGGCCTTGAAAGACTTCCGGTCGCTCACTACTTCCGGTGACCGAGTTTACCCAAATTAGCGTCCCTCCTCGCTAATTTCTGCGCTTTCACCCCAAGAAATCTTCACGTTATTCCCCCCCCGCACACCCCGGGACAGACGGGAGACCGCGAGTCCCGCCCTGCCGCCGGAACCGGCCCTTAACTCGAGCAGGGAGCGCTGCACCGGCACGAGAGCCACTGCGCATGCGTCGCCGGTCCCTCTCCTGCCTGCCCTTACTTACCACGTGATCGCCGGCGTTTTGCCAACGACTGCGCATGCGCTGTTCAAAATTTTTTCAATGCAGTTCCTGTTTTCCGTCAGCAGGTGGCAGTATTTCATCTCAAATATATGTGCAATTCCTTTTCTCTGTCACCAGGGGGCAGTGTTGCTATGCGATTTTTTACTTATGGCATTTTTTTTTTTCTTTTATAACCGTATTTGTTCGTGTAGTTCTTTTGGGAAATCGGATAATTGGCTTGTAATTGCTGGTGGTTTGAAAATTTACTTGTGTAATTAGGCTCTTCTCCTGGTTTTAATTCTCTAGGCTCTTCTCCTAAGAGAATTAAAATCAGGAGAAGAGCCTAAAAAAAAAATGAAAATCAGGGGAAGAGCCTAAAAAAAATGAAAATCAGGAGAAGAGTCTAAAAATATAAAAATCAGGAGGAGAGCCCAAGAGAATTAAAATCAGGAGAAGAACCTAAGAGAATTAAAATCAAGAGAAGAGCCTAAAAAAATTACAATCAGGAGAAGAACCTAAAAAAATTAAAAACAGGAGAGGAGCCTGAAAAAATTAAAATCAGGACACGGGACTAATACAATAAAAATCAGGAGAGGAGCCTAAAAAAATTAAAATCAGGAGAGGAGCCTGAAAAAATTAAAATCAGGAGAGGGGACTAAAAAAATTAAAATCACAAGGGGAGCCTGAAAAAATAAAAACCTGGAGAGGATCCTGAAAAAATTAAAATCAGGAGAGGAGCCTGAAAAAAATAAAATCAGGAGAGGGGACTGAAAAAATTAAAATCAGGAGAGGAGCCTGAAAAAAATTAAAATCAGGAGAGGAGCCTGAAAATCTTAAAATGAGGAGAGGAGACGAAAAAAATTAAAATCAGGAGAGGAGCCTGAAGGAATTACAATCAGGAGAGACCCAGAACTCACCCAAGTCTCCCCAAAAAACTACCAGAAACTGATTCAAATCTCCCCAAAAATGACCCAGAACTCACCCAAATCTCCCCAAAAAGTGACACAAAAACTGATCCAATTCACTCCAAAAATTGATCCAGAACTGACACAAAACTAGCCCAAATCACCTCAAAAACTAACTCCAAATTGGCCCAAAACCTGACCTAAAAATGCAAAACCCCCCCCCAAACTGACCCAAAATGATACAAAATCAGCCCCAAATATGACCAGAAACTGACCCCAAAATCCCAAAACACTGATACCAAGACTCACCCAAATCTCCCCAAAAAAATGACCCAAAAGTCAGCCCAATCACCCCAAAAAATGATCAGAAACTGACCCAAAATTACCACAAAAATAAACCCAAAACTCACCCAAATCATCCCAAAAAATGACCAGAAACTGACCCAAATCTCCCCAAAAATGACCAGAAACTCACAAAAAATAACCCCAAAAATGATCAGAAACTGACACAAATCTCCCCAACAAATGACCCAAACTTTATTTCTTTTCTTAGCAACAAATCCCTTCCTTTGCTCCCCTCTGGCCCTGCCCACACGGCCCCAGTTCAGCTCTCAGTGAGTTCTTGCTTCTGGGCAGCGACTCCTCTGCCTCTTGCTGGGGCGGCAGCAGCTCCTGTGCCGGCAGGGAGAGGGACCCCAAGCCAGGAGAGGGACCCCGAGCCAGGAGAGGGACCCCAGAGCCATTACAGGGACCCCAGAGCCATTACAGGGACCCCAGAGCCATTATAGAGACCCCAGAGCCCCTACAGAGACCCCAGAGCCATTATAGGGACCCCAGAGCCATTATAGGGACCCCAGAGCCCCTACAGAGACCCCAGAGCCCCTACAGAGACCCCAGAGCCACGATAGAAACCCCAGAGTCCCTACAGAGACCCCAGAGCCATTATAGGGACCCCAGAGCCCTCCAGAGCCCCTATAGACACCCCAGAGCCCCTATAGAGACCCCAGAGCCCCTATAGAGACACCAGAGCCATTATAGGGACCCCAGAGCCCTCCAGAGCCCCTATAGAGACCCCAGAGCCCCTATAGAGACCCCAGAGCCCCTATAGAGACCCCAGAGCCATTATAGGGACCCCAGAGCCCTCCAGAGCCCCTTGCTGGGTCACAGCCCCTCTTCTCCCACCCAAACCCACCTTTCTGGCTGCAGCTGCTTTTCTTCTCTGGCTCCCCCTTCCTTCCCCAGGGAGCTTTGCCTTGTTCTTTGGCCAGGCTCCAGCTGCAGCTCAAGGGCAAAGCTGCAACTACAATTCCCCCTTCGGGTTTTTCACCTGAAAAACAAAGGCTTGGGCCAAACTCTGACCAGTCACTCGCTGAACACGAGACATCAAACAAGGCACACAGAATAAAATGCATCGAACTCTAAATCATGTTATAATGACTGTCCACCCCAATCCAGCACTGACATTAAAAACCTTCAAGCAATCAAAAAGACCTCCAAACATCCCTTAGATAGAGAAAAGCACACCAGGAACGAATGCAAAAAGAAAAATTCCAAACAATGCTCAATTAAATAACCATGGACTGATATAAAACATGTTTAGGGAACTTAAACCACTTCTTCCCATTATTCTCCATCAGAAATTACCCTTATTTAAGTTCTCCTTTTAACACTTCATTAAAACTGACTTATTAGGAAATGATTTGAACCAAACTTCATAACTTGATGACTCCAGGGTCTGTGCTCCTTGACTTTGGCCTGAAGGTGTTTGGAACACAGGCTTTGTGCTGGAGAGCTTTTCCCCAATCTAAAAACCCTTCTGCAAATGGGACTCCCTTCCCTCAGGGTTCGGTGGCCTCTGGTTTTCCTGAAGGCTGGGGGGGATCTGGGAGCCAAATCCCAAGGGATCCAGCCCAGCTCTGCACACACACACACACACACACACATTTCCAGCTGGTCACAGTCTCACGGGGGCCACCACCACTCAGCACATTTGCACACAAACACCCCTCTGAGTTCCTGGCACTGGGTCTGATGGACTAAGAAATGATCAGTCTGGTGGTTTGCCCTCAGAGGAGTAAGATCCAATGATGCATTTCTATTTTCATGACAATATAACCTGGAAAACACAAACATATTTCTGCTTCATGTGCAATTTAAAATTCAAAGACACAGAAACATTCCTAGAGTTCAAGTCCCCAGGTTTGGTTCCAAATGTCACTCGGTCCCCCTGGGACAAGAACAGTGGCACACACGGACTCAACAGCCCTGCACAAGCCCAGGAGTGGGGAGGAAATATCCTTGAGAGCACTGCTGCATTTCAAAAAGAAGTCAGTCACATCAACTCTGTAACAACAATAAAAAAGAGAAGCCAAAATAAATAACTGTAGACAGGGTATTAAGTACCTTGAGAATACCAATAAGAAAAAACTAAGAATAAAGGCATCTATTTGAAGTACAAAGAGTTTGGGAGACACCATTTGTTTGCCACGAAGCCTTTATTTTGTTGGCTCTTCTATAGTTAGAACCCAAACCTTACCCTCCCACAAAAAGCAGAAAACCTCTTCAGAGAGTTAGGAGATGGAGTCAGTTTGGATTAACGGGAAGAACATCTCTGGAGACAAAATAAAGCAGAGAAAATAATCCCATCCTCAACAACAGAGCTGCCTCCCCACTGCCTGCCCCTGGACACTTGCTCTGGGGGTGACAGAGCCTGAAGTCTCCTGCCTAGTCCTGGGCAATACTTCCTGGGGACCACAGCACCACCGAGTTCCTAAAAATATCACAGGTTGGGCAGGTGCTTGGATTTTGTCTGGATTAACTCCCCCCTTCCTTTCCAGGTGCTGCCCTACTCATTGTAATGGTGCTTGTACTCCCTGAGCCATTCCCTCACCCATCCAACCATCCCTTGTGCCCTCTCTGACAAGGACAGTGGGTCCAGGTGTTCTGCCACGCTCCCAGGGCACAGGGGGGGACTGTGGAGCCACCCTCGAGGGGGGAAACGTGCCCTGCCTGCCCTGCCCAGGGAAAGGGAACTGCCCCAGTGCTCCCCAGCACAAGGCACCCTTGGAAATATCCACTGCAATGGGACACTCAGGGACAGCAACAAGCACTGCACGAGGCTGCTCTGGCACAGGACCAATTTTAGCCTCAGCTTTTCTCTGGACCACTTCACTTTGTTTGCCACCTCATCCTGCAGTCAGAACTTGCTGTCCTTGCAACCTTTCAGGGTGACCATAAATGACAGAGGCCTCTGCTCCAGCACCCACAAGGGCCTGATCCATCTGACAGGATCCATTTTTCCAGGGAATTCAAAGCTCCACCTGAGGACCAGGGTCTTTTCTCACCCATCCCTGTGCTGCAGCTTGGCCTCCATCTCCCTGTGCTTTCAGTTCCCTCCATGGTTGAACACTGGCAGCCCTGGCCCTGGGCGGAGCTCGGCATCCTGATCCCATCCCTCCTGGCCCCCGGAACCGCTGACTCAGCAATGGGGGGCCCTCCATTGCCAAGGGCACGGGCCCGTCGGGGCTCACGGGGGGAGCAGGAGGGCGAAGGCTCCAGCCCTGCTGCTACAACCTTCCACCACTACAGCCAACAGAGGAGCCTCTCCAGCCCTGCCTCCCAAGGCATCCTCAACAAACCCAGCCCAGCTCCACAGGACAAACTGCTCCCTGTCTGCCCAGGCCAGTCTAATCCCAGAGGCTGCCAGATCATGCAAAACAACTGCCCAGGAGATCAGAGACCCCAGTCCATCTCTTCCTAGCACAGGTTTGGGTGAGTTTGGCAAATAGAGAGACTCAGGAATTCCCCAGTGTTTTCCCAGTTTGACCCCTGTCACACCAATCACCTTAACACTGCCAGTCCTTCATTCTCCCTCTCTTGGGTTAAGGACTGAGTAAGTTGGACCTGTGTCTGAGCAGGACATGTGCAAACCAAATGCTGGGGACTGGAACACACACCTGGCACTCCTGCAGCTCTCACAGTCACATTCCAGAGAAAACAGCCAATTGCACCCTCACTGCTCATTTCTTAATCCCAATCCCACACTTGTTTGGCACTTGGAGCACCACTTTTAGAACCCAATTACAGCCCATTAGAGAGCTCCATGTCTAGCAGGGACAGGGACCCCTGGGATACTCTCAGCAATGCCTGAATCCATGGCAGGGACCTTGCTTTGAGCTCCCCAGGGCCGGGCACCCCGAGGATCTCCCCGAATAATCCTTTCGGTGCGCGCTGGAGTCCTCGGGGTGCCCCAACCCGGGGGGCACCAACAGCACTGTCCCTCCAGGGGCCAATTTGGTCCCAAAATGCAGGGGGACCTTGCCTGTGTCCCAGACTGGTCCGGGGATCTGAGGCCCTTCCCGAGAAAATCTCGGTGCCGGCGTGAAGGGCCAGAGATCCCTTGGAGCCACGGGAGAGCAGGCACAGAGTCCCTCCTGGGGGGCAATTTGCCTGCCTGAAATCAGCTCTTCAAAGGAGCCTCTAAAACTCAGCTGGTGAGGTTTAGAAGCCAGGCATTCCTTGCTTACAACACCCTGCCATGATCCCAGCCCTCCAGGTGCCCTGGCAATCCGCTCCCAAAGGGCACACACAGGTGTCTCCACTGCAGCTGATGGGAGGGGTCAGCATGACAGGAGGGCTCATTTTCCTTCCCTGCATTCCTGTTCCACATTCAGGACATTTCCCAACACTTATTACCATACACACCTACCCTTAGAAGGTTTCCAAGGGGCTTCACCGACGGCCTTCCCAGGTCTGCTCTGTCTGGAGCCCTCCAAGTCCTCAGTGCCTGCCTGAGGAACCTCAACACAACTCACCTGCTTACACAGCAACTTGGTGCTGCTTGCCTGCTGCCTCACTTCCCTTCTTCCTTCTTTCTTCACCTCCCTTGCTTGGTCCCTTTCAATCCCTGGGCTCAGCTCTGTGCACTTTCCAGGCTCCATCCCACTGCAAAAAGGATTAGCCCTTGTTACATCTCAACACTCAGACATCATTCCCCCTTTTTCTTAACACTGGGCCATCAAGCCAGGGTCTCATTATTTAAAGCACAGTTTGACTGCTCAGTGACAACAACAGCTACAGCCCTGAATCCTAACACAGGCTGAGACACAAACACGGATGGGAACTCTTAAGGATCCACTTTGTCCTGCTCACCAATCAAAAGGAGCTTTCTGAACTCAAGAATAACAGACCCCAGGTCCTTTTACTGCAACTTTACCTGCTATAAATGTGACCCACAAGACCTGCAAAGGCCCTTCCCACTTCACCTGCAGGGCTGGCAGTGCCACCACTGGACACGGCCCCAGTGGCTGGGCAGGAACGGAGGGGCTGGGGCGTCCAATCCATCGGCCCAGGCGGCACCAGGAGTTCCTGCAGTTCCTGAGGGGAGAGCCTCAAGCCAACAAAGGGTTAGGGAGAGCATTTGAAACTTTAATATGTAGATCTCCTGGAAGATGGGGAGGTGGACAAGGCCTACTGGGGCAACAAGGATACACTCAAGGTTATCAAAAGGATCTACCAGCACTCAAAAGCTATCACTGTCCTTCTGTCAGGGGGAACTCAGCAAACTCTCTTTGCCAAGAGCCTCCAGGAGGATTTCCAGCTTTCGTGGCTCTTTTTCAACTGTTCTTCACATCCCTGGAGCTGGGACTATCACCTGCCCTACAGGGGGAACAGCCCACAAAGTTCACCATTAGGGATGCCATTAACTCAAAGTCCCTTCTCAGGGGGGTCACTGCACACCTTGGCCTTTGTTTGCCCTCCCCACCAAAGATGCTTCCAACAGTTCTGACACATCTGGCAGACCCAGAGCTCTCCTCAGGGAATGCTTCAGCTGCTTAAAGGCTGCCCTTGCACCATCTAGCCAAGGCAGCAAATGCTTTCAGGCTGTTGGAAAAGTTGCCATAACAGTCTTACCACACATCCCGAGGGAGCAATGCAGAGTCCAGCCCGTCCCACCATTCCCAGCAAGGCAGTTCATGGGCTGTCTGGGGCTCAGGGAGGAGTCACGGGGCTTCTCTTCTTCCTGCCTGCTTGCCCCGTTTTCTCCTGCAAAAGCAAAGCTTTCTTGGCTTTCCTTGCTCAAGGAGATGCAAAGGCCATCTTTTAAATCCAATACTGGAAACTCCTCCAGGTTGTCACTTACAGGGGTTCTCTCAGGTCCTGCACTAATCAATCCCCTTGGCCATTGGTTTTCTTGGCAGATTCTGGCATTCACCTTCTACAAGCAAACCAGGAGGAGCAAATTCAGCTGTTCCTGCAACCAATCCAAGCTGGCATTCTGATTTTAAAGGATACTGGTTTGGCCTTACCTGGAGAGATCCCACATCAGGGGTAATACCTACAGGTTCTGCCCTCTTCCACTCTCCTGCAGCTCCACTGGCCCACACCACAGGAACAACTGCAGCTGCCACTTCAGTGGGGGCCTTGCTGCTGACAGGAGTTATTCCCTGCACAACAAGAGCTGCTGCTTGGACACATTTAGTTACAGCAATTACAGTGTCAAGAGCCCCAGTTTTCAATTCCATTTCTGCCTCAACTTTTCCAGCCCATCACTTCCTAGCAGAGGTTTGGGTGAGTTTTGCAAAAACACAAACTGAGGAATTCCCCAATGTTTTCCCAGTTTGACCCCTGTCACACCAATCACCTTAACACTGCCAGTCCATAATTCTCATTCTGCTGTGTTCAGGACTGAGGAAATTGTACTTGTGTCTGAGCAGGACATGTGCAAACCAAATGCTGGGGACTGGAACACACACCTGGCACTCCTGCAGCTCTCACAGTCACATTCCAGAGAAAACAGCCAATTGCACCCTCACTGCTCATTTCTTAATCCCAATCCCACACTTGTTTGGCACTTGGAGCACCACTTTTAGAACCCAATTACAGCCCATTAGAGAGCTCCATGTCTAGCAGGGACAAGGACCCCTGGGATACTCTCAGCAATGCCTGAATCCATGGCAGGGACCTTGCTTTGAGCTCCCCAGGGCCGGGCACCCCGAGGATCTCCCCGAATAATCCTTTCGGTGCGCGCTGGAGTCCTCGGGGTGCCCCAACCCGGGGGGCACCAACAGCACTGTCCCTCCAGGGGCCAATTTGGTCCCAAAATGCAGGGGGACCTTGCCTGTGTCCCAGACTGGTCCGGGGATCTGAGGCCCTTCCCGAGAAAATCTCGGTGCCGGCGTGAAGGGCCAGAGATCCCTTGGAGCCACGGGAGAGCAGGCACAGAGTCCCTCCTGGGGGGCAATTTGCCTGCCTGAAATCAGCTCTTCAAAGGAGCCTCTAAAACTCAGCTGGTGAGGTTTAGAAGCCAGGCATTCCTTGCTTACAACACCCTGCCATGATCCCAGCCCTCCAGGTGCCCTGGCAATCCGCTCCCAAAGGGCACACACAGGTGTCTCCACTGCAGCTGATGGGAGGGGTCAGCATGACAGGAGGGCTCATTTTCCTTCCCTGCATTCCTGTTCCACATTCAGGACATTTCCCAACACTTATTACCATACACACCTACCCTTAGAAGGTTTCCAAGGGGCTTCACCGACGGCCTTCCCAGGTCTGCTCTGTCTGGAGCCCTCCAAGTCCTCAGTGCCTGCCTGAGGAACCTCAACACAACTCACCTGCTTACACAGCAACTTGGTGCTGCTTGCCTGCTGCCTCACTTCCCTTCTTCCTTCTTTCTTCACCTCCCTTGCTTGGTCCCTTTCAATCCCTGGGCTCAGCTCTGTGCACTTTCCAGGCTCCATCCCACTGCAAAAAGGATTAGCCCTTGTTACATCTCAACACTCAGACATCATTCCCCCTTTTTCTTAACACTGGGCCATCAAGCCAGGGTCTCATTATTTAAAGCACAGTTTGACTGCTCAGTGACAACAACAGCTACAGCCCTGAATCCTAACACAGGCTGAGACACAAACACGGATGGGAACTCTTAAGGATCCACTTTGTCCTGCTCACCAATCAAAAGGAGCTTTCTGAACTCAAGAATAACAGACCCCAGGTCCTTTTACTGCAACTTTACCTGCTATAAATGTGACCCACAAGACCTGCAAAGGCCCTTCCCACTTCACCTGCAGGGCTGGCAGTGCCACCACTGGACACGGCCCCAGTGGCTGGGCAGGAACGGAGGGGCTGGGGCGTCCAATCCATCGGCCCAGGCGGCACCAGGAGTTCCTGCAGTTCCTGAGGGGAGAGCCTCAAGCCAACAAAGGGTTAGGGAGAGCATTTGAAACTTTAATATGTAGATCTCCTGGAAGATGGGGAGGTGGACAAGGCCTACTGGGGCAACAAGGATACACTCAAGGTTATCAAAAGGATCTACCAGCACTCAAAAGCTATCACTGTCCTTCTGTCAGGGGGAACTCAGCAAACTCTCTTTGCCAAGAGCCTCCAGGAGGATTTCCAGCTTTCGTGGCTCTTTTTCAACTGTTCTTCACATCCCTGGAGCTGGGACTATCACCTGCCCTACAGGGGGAACAGCCCACAAAGTTCACCATTAGGGATGCCATTAACTCAAAGTCCCTTCTCAGGGGGGTCACTGCACACCTTGGCCTTTGTTTGCCCTCCCCACCAAAGATGCTTCCAACAGTTCTGACACATCTGGCAGACCCAGAGCTCTCCTCAGGGAATGCTTCAGCTGCTTAAAGGCTGCCCTTGCACCATCTAGCCAAGGCAGCAAATGCTTTCAGGCTGTTGGAAAAGTTGCCATAACAGTCTTACCACACATCCCGAGGGAGCAATGCAGAGTCCAGCCCGTCCCACCATTCCCAGCAAGGCAGTTCATGGGCTGTCTGGGGCTCAGGGAGGAGTCACGGGGCTTCTCTTCTTCCTGCCTGCTTGCCCCGTTTTCTCCTGCAAAAGCAAAGCTTTCTTGGCTTTCCTTGCTCAAGGAGATGCAAAGGCCATCTTTTAAATCCAATACTGGAAACTCCTCCAGGTTGTCACTTACAGGGGTTCTCTCAGGTCCTGCACTAATCAATCCCCTTGGCCATTGGTTTTCTTGGCAGATTCTGGCATTCACCTTCTACAAGCAAACCAGGAGGAGCAAATTCAGCTGTTCCTGCAACCAATCCAAGCTGGCATTCTGATTTTAAAGGATACTGGTTTGGCCTTACCTGGAGAGATCCCACATCAGGGGTAATACCTACAGGTTCTGCCCTCTTCCACTCTCCTGCAGCTCCACTGGCCCACACCACAGGAACAACTGCAGCTGCCACTTCAGTGGGGGCCTTGCTGCTGACAGGAGTTATTCCCTGCACAACAAGAGCTGCTGCTTGGACACATTTAGTTACAGCAATTACAGTGTCAAGAGCCCCAGTTTTCAATTCCATTTCTGCCTCAACTTTTCCAGCCCATCACTTCCTAGCAGAGGTTTGGGTGAGTTTTGCAAAAACACAAACTGAGGAATTCCCCAATGTTTTCCCAGTTTGACCCCTGTCACACCAATCACCTTAACACTGCCAGTCCATAATTCTCATTCTGCTGTGTTCAGGACTGAGGAAATTGTACTTGTGTCTGAGCAGGACATGTGCAAACCAAATGCTGGGGACTGGAACACACACCTGGCACTCCTGCAGCTCTCACAGTCACATTCCAGAGAAAACAGCCAATTGCACCCTCACTGCTCATTTCTTAATCCCAATCCCACACTTGTTTGGCACTTGGAGCACCACTTTTAGAACCCAATTACAGCCCATTAGAGAGCTCCATGTCTAGCAGGGACAGGGACCCCTGGGATACTCTCAGCAATGCCTGAATCCATGGCAGGGACCTTGCTTTGAGCTCCCCAGGGCCGGGCACCCCGAGGATCTCCCCGAATAATCCTTTCGGTGCGCGCTGGAGTCCTCGGGGTGCCCCAACCCGGGGGGCACCAACAGCACTGTCCCTCCAGGGGCCAATTTGGTCCCAAAATGCAGGGGGACCTTGCCTGTGTCCCAGACTGGTCCAGGGATCTGAGGCCCTTCCCGAGAAAATCTCGGTGCCGGCGTGAAGGGCCAGAGATCCCTTGGAGCCACGGGAGAGCAGGCACAGAGTCCCTCCTGGGGGGCAATTTGCCTGCCTGAAATCAGCTCTTCAAAGGAGCCTCTAAGACTCAGCTGGTGACTTTTAGAAGCCAGGCATTCCTTGCTTACAACACCCTGCCATGATCCCAGCCCTCCAGGTGCCCTGGCAATCCGCTCCCAAAGGGCACACACAGGTGTCTCCACTGCAGCTGATGGGAGGGGTCAGCATGACAGGAGGGCTCATTTTCCTTCCCTGCATTCCTGTTCCACATTCAGGACATTTCCCAACACTTATTACCATACACACCTACCCTTAGAAGGTTTCCAAGGGGCTTCACCGACGGCCTTCCCAGGTCTGCTCTGTCTGGAGCCCTCCAAGTCCTCAGTGCCTGCCTGAGGAACCTCAACACAACTCACCTGCTTACACAGCAACTTGGTGCTGCTTGCCTGCTGCCTCACTTCCCTTCTTCCTTCTTTCTTCACCTCCCTTGCTTGGTCCCTTTCAATCCCTGGGCTCAGCTCTGTGCACTTTCCAGGCTCCATCCCACTGCAAAAAGGATTAGCCCTTGTTACATCTCAACACTCAGAGAGCATTCCACCTCTTGCCTTGACATTGGGCCATCAGGCCAGGGTCTCATTATTTAAAGCATAGTTTGACTCCTCAGTGACAACAACTGACAGCGCTGCTGGGGCCAGGGAAGGGCGGGTGGGAGAATAAAAATCAGGAGAGGAGACTAAAAATCTAAAAATCAGGAGACGAGCCTAAAAGAATTACAATCAGAAGAGGAGCCTAAAAAATTAAAAACAGGAAAAGAGCCTAAAAAAATTAAAATCAGGACACGGGACTAATACAATAAAAATCAGAAGAGGAGCTTAAAAAAATTAAAAACAGGAGGGGATCCTGAAAAAATTAAAATCAGGAGGGGAGCCTGAAAAAATTAAAATCAGGAGGGGAGCCTGAAAAAATTAAAATCAGGAGGGGAGCCTGAAAAAATTAAAATCAGGAGAGACCCAGAACTCACCCAAGTCTCCCCAAAAAACTACCAGAAACTGATTCAAATTTCCCCAAAAAAGACACAAAAACTGATCCAATTCACCCCAAAAATTGATCCAGAACTGACCCAAAACTGGCCCAAATCACCTCAAAAACTAACTCCAAATTGGCCCAAAACCTGACCTAAAAATGCAAACCCCCCCCCCCAAAACTGACCCAAAATGATACAAAATCAGCCCCAGATATGACCAGAAACTGACCCCAAAACCCTGACACCAAGACTCAGCCAAATCTCCCCAAAAAATGACCCAGGTCAGCCCAATCACCCCCAAAAATGATCAGAAACTGACACAAATCTCCCCAACAAATGACCCAAACTTTATTTCTTTTCTTAGCAACAAATCCCTTCCTTTGCTCCCCTCTGGCCCTGCCCACACGGCCCCAGTTCAGCTCTCAGTGAGTTCTTGCTTCTGGGCAGCGACTCCTCTGCCTCTTGCTGGGGCGGCAGCAGCTCCTGTGCCGGCAGGGAGAGGGACCCCGAGCCAGGAGAGGGACCCCGAGCCAGGAGAGGGACCCCGAGCCAGGAGAGGGACCCCAGAGCCCCTACAGAGACCCCAGAGCCATTATAGGGACCCCAGAGCCATTATAGAGACCCCCGAGCCCCTATAGAGACCCCAGAGCCCCTATAGAGACCCCAGAGCCATTACAGGGACCCCAGAGCCCCTATAGAGACCCCAGAGCCCCTATAGAGACCCCAGAGCCCTCCAGAGCCCCTTGCTGGGTCACAGCCCCTCTTCTCCCGCCCAAACCCACCTTTCTGGCTGCAGCTGCTTTTCTTCTCTGGCTCCCCCTTCCTTCCCCAGGGAGCTTTGCCTTGTTCTTTGGCCAGGCTCCAGCTGCAGCTCAAGGGCAAAGCTGCAACTACAATTCCCCCTTCGGGTTTTTCACCTGAAAAACAAAGGCTTGGGCCAAACTCTGACCAGTCACTCGCTGAACACGAGACATCAAACAGGGCACACAGAATAAAATGCATCGAACTCTAAATCATGTTACAATGACTGTCCACCCCAATCCAGCACTGACATTAAAAACCTTCAACCAACCAAAATGACCTCCAAACATCCCTTAGATAGAGAAAAGCACACCAGGAACGAATGCAAAAAGAAAAATTCCAAACAATGCTCAATTAAATAACCATGGACTGATATAAAACATGTTTAGGGAACTTAAACCACTTCTTCCCATTATTCTCCATCAGAAATTACCCTTATTTAAGTTCCCCTTTTAACACTTCATTAAAACTGACTTATTAGGAAATGGTTTGAACCAAGAGAATTAAAATCAGGACAAGAGCCTTAAAAAAATTAAATTTAGGAGAAGAGCCTTCAAAAAATTAAAATCAGGACAAGAGCCATCAAAAAATTAAAATCAGGACAAGAGCCTTCAAAAAATTAAAATGAGGACAAGAGCCCAAGAGAATTAAAATCAGGAGAAATTCACGTTATTCCCCCCACACACACCCCGGGACAGACGGGAGGCCGCGAGTCCCGCCCTGCCGCCGGAACCGGCCCTTAACTCGAGCAGGGCGCGCTGCACCGGCACGAGAGCCACTGCGCATGCGTCGCCGGTCCCTCTCCTGCCTGCCCTTACTTACCACGTGATCGCCGGCGTCTTGCCAACGACTGCGCATGCGCTTCCCCCCCCCACCCCGCCGCCCGACCGCCCGGCTTCGCTTTCTTACTGCGGCTCCCCCTCCACTTTTCCGGCTCCCTGGGGTTCCCTCACCCACATTTCGGGGTCCCCTTCTCACATTTTAGGGGTGATGACCCCGCAATTTACGGTTCGGGGGGGGGGAGGAGAGGAAACGGGGGGCCCAAGAAGGGGTTTCTTTTTTTTTTTTCTCTCTTTTATTTCATTTTCATTTTATTTCCTTTTTAGTTTTTTTGCCTTTTTTTTAAATTTTCTTTTTTATATTTCCTTCTTTACTTCGTTTATTTTTTATTCTCTTTATTCTTCATTTTCTCTCCCAGTGCTCCCCAGTAACACCCAGTGCTCCCCAACAACCCTCAGTAACACCCAGTGCTCCCCAGTACACCCCAGTAACACCCAGTGCTCCTCAACAACCCCCAGTAACACCCAGTGCTCCCCAAAAATTGACCCAAAACCGACCCAAATCACCCCAAAAGCTGACCCAAAACTGACCCCAAAACCTGACCCCAATCATCCCAAAAGCTGACCCAAAACTGACCCCAATCATCCCAAAAGCTGACCCAAATCACCCCAAACAATGACCCCAAACTGACCCCAAAAACTGACCCAAATCATCCCCAAAACTGACCCAAAACTCTGCATTTCTTTGGCATCATTTCCTCTCAAAAACAACATCTGCGATTTAGTTGATTGCTAAAGCCATCATTTTAAAATCATCCCAGGAATCCAAAGGGACTGGAAAACACACAGAAATCATTCCTGCACCCACCAAAGCATTAGGAATTGGAACCCGATTCCCTCATCTCTCTCCTTGTTCTTCTTGGCTGGAAAACCTGATGATCCCCACTGGCTGTTTTTAGGCTGCTTTTCTTCCACAGCTCCTTTCCTCCCGGCTGAAACCTCCTGGCATCTTCAGGCCTTATCTGGAGGGAAGCCCCTCTGAAGTATTTCCTCTCGTGGCAATTCTGTGGGATGAAGAAGTAAAAAAAGCACATCAAGAGCTCCTTCTACCCCCTTCCCTCGCAAACACCCTCCCAGCTTGTCCTTGGCAGCTCCATCCCCCCGGCAGCGGCACCCGACGCTTCGGCTCCGCTGGGAAAGGGACAGCAAGTGCAGAAGCAAGTTCAGGTCTGGGCAGGGGCTCCCTGGGGAACGGCACTTCAGTGCTTTAGTCCGTGGCCTTTCCTGCTGCCCTCCCTCCTGGAGGCAGAGGATGACCCGTCCCTTGTTTCTCCCACGCTGGCAGACCCAGGTCCTGCTCCTTTGGCCCCACTTTTCTTGGCAGACCCGGCATCATTTCCCAGGGTCCCCAGGAAACTTCTGCACTTGACCCACTGCTAAGTGCAGAGCACAGGGCGAGGGAAGGCCAAATTTCTCGGCACCCACCCCCTGGAATTTCCCTCCTCCGCAGCACGCTCCCGTTCCCGCTGTCTCTGGAGGTGCCCGCACGAGTCCTCCTTCTCCCAGCACCTCAGAGAATGTCCTTTTCACCCAGGTCCTGCTTACCGTCGTCCAACAAAACACGCTGACAACATTTTTCACGATGCCAGTGGAGAGCTATTAGAGCACACTGCACAGGGAAGCTGAGCCTGCCCCATCCCTGCAAGTGTTCCAGGCCAGGCTGGACGGGACTCGCAGCAACCGGGGACAGTGGGAGGTGTCCCTGCCCACGGAAGACAGGCTGGCCTTTGAAGGTCCCCTTCAAACCAAATCGCTCTGGGATTCCCCTCCAAAATCACTCCCAAAGAGACACAGCAACCAAAGCAGAGGGACTGCACTCCCAGCTTTTCTTACCTGCAGGCACACACAGCACAGCACGTTGGACATAAAAGCCACAGGGTCAGTCCTGCCAGAGGCGTCCGGCGCACCCACGGCGACCGAAGGGAAAGAGGCAGCCTGGGAACACGGAGTAAAAGACACCTTAATTAGGACTACACTGAGCCATAGCCAGGTCATTCCCACAGACAGCTTCACCGTCCAGTCGTCCAAAAAGCACTCACCGAGGCCTCAGGTAGGATGGTTCCTGACGCTGACCAGGTGAATACCTCCCTGGAAGCCCGCTCTGCTCCTGCCAGGCACTGGGGCTCACCCAGAGGGGCTTTGCCAAGCATCCAAGGGAAATTAAAATTACAGCCTGGGCAAAGGCGCTTCCCGCAGGACCGCTCCTGGCCAAGGCCACCGGTCCGTGCAAGTCAGACCACTGACCACCCAGGGCTGGGGATTTTCAGGGGCACGCTTCCAGCTTTTATTCTCCAGAAACTCCAGTTCTTCCTGGCACCGCTTGCCAGAAAGTCTTCCCCTGTTGGAAGAGGTCACTTAGTCTTTCGAGGGGCCAGATTGCCAAAGCCCGGCCAGTCCGTTCCCACGAGGAAAGGTAGCTTTGTCTTGTACAAGATACTGGGGGGGAGACACAAAAGTTTAATTTAAAAGAACTGCCTAGAATAGAAAGCAATTCAAACATAAGTCAGACAAGACTCGTGCAAAACTGAATTACATTGGACTTCAAAGGAGAATTCTTTCCCTCTGCACCTCAGAGAACCCCAATTTTCACCCAGGTCCCGCTTACCATTGTCACACAAAACGTGCTGACAAAATTTTTCAGGATGCCAGTGGAGAGATATCAGAGCACACTGCACAGGGAAGCTGAGCCTGCCCCATCCCTGCAAGTGTTCCAGGCCAGGCTGGACGGGACTCGCAGCAACCGGGGACAGTGGAAGGTGTCCCTGCCCACGCAAGACAGGCTGGCCTTTGAAGGTCCCCTTCAAACCAAATCGCTCTGGCATTCCCCTCCAAAATCACTCCCAAAGAGACACAGCAACCAAAGCAGAGGGACTGCACTCCCAGCTTTTCTTACCTGCAGGCACACACAGCACAGCACGCTGGACATAAAAGCCACAGGGTTAGTCCTGCCAGAGGCGTCCGGCACACCCACGGCGACCGAAGGGAAAGAGGCAGCCTGGGAACACGGAGTAAAAGACACCTTAATTAGGACTACACTGAGCCATAGCCAGGTCATTCCCACAGACAGCTTCACCGTCCAGTCACACAAAAAGCACTGACCTCCCAGGGCCTCAGTTAGGATGGCTCCTGACGCTGACACCTCCGTTTGCCCCGGGGGGTCAAGAATAACATGCCTGGGAAGAAGTCACCCCCAACAACAAAAAGGGAAAATTAGTGAAGCACGGGGTCCTCTTCTGACTAGATTGCCACCAGCATTCCAGAGCAGATGACAGGACTGTTCTGTTACAGACGAGAAAAGCCTGTTCTCCCAAACAAACAGCGAGGAGATTTATGGGCACGCCTGAAAATTTCCTGTGAGGAACTTTTTGTAACTAAGGAGCAGGTGCTGTCTTGAGTTGAAGGCATCAATTTGACAGACACTTAGGACAGCAAACTCTTCAGCAGAGCAATTAACTGCAGCCTATTTGAACAGCAGGGGAGAGAAAACGACAGTCGAAGGGAAGACAAGAAAAGCAGAACTGGAATCAGCAGACTTTTCTTCCATCTCTCCCGAGGAAGTCTAGTTTGTCTGTTCTAATAATTCTATGCCCTTTTCTACATGAAACTTAGAGCAAGGCTGAAAAAACAACTAGAAAACACGGAGAGAAGCTTTTTAGAATTTCACGTGATTTTCCCAAACCGATGCCAGAAAAGCAGAACTCGGTAGAATGTACTCACCTCGAGGCCTTTGTTCTTTTCTTCCATAAGCTTCGTCACCTGATTGAAAAAGCAGAGTAGACTCGGTATTTAGGCTCCCAACAGGAAAACTTCCCCTTCATTTCCTAAAAGAAACTACATTAATCTGCACAGCTGCAGGCGCGTGTCCAGCTGTTAAAGCCTTTCAGCTTTTCGGAGGGTGAGAATGCTCTGCTAAGGAAGGCTGAAAACTGCTCGGAGCCTGCACAGGTCCAAGAGCCCCTTGATTTTGTCTGTGTTCCAGTCCCGGGCTAAAGAAAGGGCAGAAGAAGCGCAGTTGTTCCTTGCCTTTTCCCTAAGAGGTTCGGCCAGGTGCTGGGCCAGCCCGGGCACTCCGGGGGAAGGCCGGCAGTGCCCAAGCAGCGCCGCTTTGCCAGGGGCGTCGCTTGCAAGAGCGCCGCCGAGCGCCGGGCCCTGCCTCACAGTCGCCGCCTGGCGGACACGGCCGGGAGCGGCACTGCAGCCGCGCGCCTCCCCCCCCCGCCCTTGGCGAGACCCGCGGCGCCTTTGGACGCGCCCAGCTTACCCCGGGGTCGATCTCCGTCGAATCTGCCGCCGTGGGTCGCTTCCGGGGGGGGAAGGCGGCGGCGCAGCCCCGATAGCATCTCCAGGGCACGGCGGGAGCGAGCGGGGCAGAAGCGGGGGCAGAAGCGGGGGCAGGGGCGGGAGTGGAGCGGGGCGAGAGAGCGGGGCGAGAGGGCGGCGCGACGTGCGCGCCATGCGGTCCTCGCGCGCCGCGGCCCCGAGACGGGGGCTGCCGGCGCCGGTGCCTGCCGCCGCCCACGAACCTGCCGCCCGCGCCCGCCCTGTCCCCGCAGCGGGAAGCAGCGCGGCGAGACGGCGCTGCGGGCGCGGGGTGGGGGTCCGGGTCGCGGCGGAGGCCTCTCGCCGCCATCTTTAGTGTGGTCGTTCCGGTCCTGGCGGCGCCATCTTTACTGTGGGCTTGGCAAACTTCCGGGCAGGGGCCGCCATCTTTAGTGTGGTCGTTCCGGTCCTGGTGGCGCCATCTTTGCTATGGGCTTGGCGGACTTCCGGGCCGGGGCCTTGGAGGACTTCCGGTCGCTCACTACTTCCGGTGACCGAGTTTACCCAAATTAGCGTCCCTCCTCGCTAATTTCTGCGCTTTCACCCCAAGAAATCTTCACGTTATTCCCCTCCCGCACACCCCGGGACAGACGGGAGACCGCGAGTCCCGCCCTGCCGCCGGAACCGGCCCTTAACTCGAGCAGGGAGCGCTGCACCGGCACGAGAGCCACTGCGCATGCGTCGCCGGTCCCTCTCCTGCCTGCCCTTACTTACCACGTGATCGCCGGCGTTTTGCCAACGACTGCGCATGCGCTGTTCAAAATTTTTTCAATGCAGTTCCTGTTTTCCGTCAGCAGGTGGCAGTATTTCATCTCAAATTTATGTGCAATTCCTTTTCTCTGTCACCAGGGGGCACTGTTGCTATGCGATTTTTTACTTATGGCATTTTTTTTGTTGTTTTATAACCGTATTTGTTCGTGTAGTTCTTTTGGGAAATCGGATAATTGGCTTGTGATTGCTGGTGGTTTGAAAATTTACTTGTGTAATTAGGCTCTTCTCCTGGTTTTAATTCTCTAGGCTCTTCTCCTAAGAGAATTAAAATCAGGAGAAGAGCCTAAAAAAAAAATGAAAATCAGGAGAAGAGCCTAAAAAAAATGAAAATCAGGAGAAGAGTCTAAAAATATAAAAATCAGGAGGAGAGCCCAAGAGAATTAAAATCAGGAGAAGAACCTAAGAGAATTAAAATCAAGAGAAGAGCCTAAAAAAATTACAATCAGGAGAAGAGCCTAAAAAAATTAAAAACAGGAGAGGAGCCTGAAAAAATTAAAATCAGGACACGGGACTAATACAATAAAAATCAGGAGAGGAGCCTAAAAAAATTAAAATCAGAAGAGGAGCCTGAAAAAATTAAAATCAGGACAGGGGACTAATACAATAACAATCAGGAGAGGGGACTAAAAAAATTAAAATCAGGATAGGGGACTAAAAAAATTAAAATCAGGAGAGGAGTCTAAAAAATTAAAATGAGGAGAAGAGCCTAAAAAAATTAAAATCAGGAGAGGAGCCTGAAGGAATTACAATCAGGAGAGACCCAGAACTCACCCAAGTCTCCCCAAAAAACTACCAGAAACTGATTCAAATCTCCCCAAAAATGACCCAGAACTCACCCAAATCTCCCCAAAAAGTGACACAAAAACTGATCCAATTCACTCCAAAAATTGATCCAGAACTGACACAAAACTGGCCCAAATCACCTCAAAAACTAACTCCAAATTGGCCCAAAACCTGACCTAAAAATGCAAAAAACCCCCCCCAAAACTGACCCAAAATGATACAAAATCAGCCCCAAATATGACCAGAAACTGACCCCAAAATCCCAAAACACTGATACCAAGACTCACCCAAATCTCCCCAAAAAAATGACCCAAAAGTCAGCCCAATCACCCCAAAAAATGACCAGAAACTGACCCAAAATTACCACAAAAATAAACCCAAAACTCACCCAAATCATCCCGAAAAATGACCAGAAACTGACCCAAATCTCCCCCAAAAATGACCAGAAACTCACTAAAAATAACCCCCAAAAATGATCAGAAACTGACACAAATCTCCCCAACAAATGACCCAAACTTTATTTCTTTTCTTAGCAACAAATCCCTTCCTTTGCTCCCCTCTGGCCCTGCCCACACGGCCCCAGTTCAGCTCTCAGTGAGTTCTTGCTTCTGGGCAGCGACTCCTCTGCCTCTTGCTGGGGCGGCAGCAGCTCCTGTGCCGGCAGGGAGAGGGACCCCGAGCCAGGAGAGGGACCCCGAGCCAGGAGAGGGACCCCGAGCCAGGAGAGGGACCCCAGAACCAGGAGAGGGACCCCAGAACCAGGAGAGGGACCCCAGAGCCATTACAGGGACCCCAGAGCCATTACAGGGACCCCAGAGCCATTATAGGGACCCCAGAGCCACGATAGAAACCCCAGAGTCCCTACAGAGACCCCAGAGCCATTATAGGGACCCCAGAGCCCTCCAGAGCCCCTATAGAGACCCCAGAGCCCCTATAGAGACCCCAGAGCCATTACAGGGACCCCAGAGCCATTACAGGGACCCCAGAGCCCTCCAGAGCCCCTTGCTGGGTCACAGCCCCTCTTCTCCCGCCCAAACCCACCTTTCTGGCTGCAGCTGCTTTTCTTCTCTGGCTCCCCCTTCCTTCCCCAGGGAGCTTTGCCTTGTTCTTTGGCCAGGCTCCAGCTGCAGCTCAAGGGCAAAGCTGCAACTACAATTCCCCCTTCGGGTTTTTCACCTGAAAAACAAAGGCTTGGGCCAAACTCTGACCAGTCACTCGCTGAACACGAGACATCAAACAGGGCACACAGAATAAAATGCATCGAACTCTAAATCATGTTACAATGACTGTCCACCCCAATCCAGCACTGACATTAAAAACCTTCAAGCAATCAAAAAGGCCTCCAAACATCCCTTAGATAGAGAAAAGCACACCAGGAACGAATGCAAAAAGAAAAATTCCAAACAATGCTCAATTAAATAACCATGGACTGATATAAAACATGTTTAGTTAACTTAAACCACTTCTTCCCATTATTCTCCATCAGAAATTACCCTTATTTAAGTTCTCCTTTTAACACTTCATTAAAACTGACTTATTAGGAAATGGTTTGAACCAAACTTCATAACTTGATGACTCCAGGGTCTGTGCTCCTTGACTTTGGCCTGAAGGTGTTTGGAACACAGGCTTTGTGCTGGAGAGCTTTTCCCCAATCTAAAAACCCTTCTGCAAATGGGACTCCCTTCCCTCAGGGTTCGGTGGCCTCTGGTTTTCCTGAAGGCTGGGGGGGATCTGGGAGCCAAATCCCAAGGGATCCAGCCCAGCTCTGCACACACACACACACACATTTCCAGCTGGTCACAGTCTCACGGGGGCCACCACCACTCAGCACATTTGCACACAAACACCCCTCTGAGTTCCTGGCACTGGGTCTGATGGACTAAGAAATGATCAGTCTGGTGGTTTGCCCTCAGAGGAGTAAGATCCAATGATGCATTTCTATTTTCATGACAATATAACCTGGAAAACACAAACATATTTCTGCTTCATGTGCAATTTAAAATTCAAAGACACAGAAACATTCCTAGAGTTCAAGTCCCCAGGTTTGGTTCCAAATGTCACTCGGTCCCCCTGGGACAAGAACAGTGGCACACACGGACTCAACAGCCCTGCACAAGCCCAGGAGTGGGGGGGAAATATCCTTGAGAGCACTGCTGCATTTCAAAAAGAAGTCAGTCACATCAACTCTGTAACAAATAAAAAAGAGAAGCCAAAATAAATAACTGTAGACAGGGTATCAAGTACCTTGAGAATACCAATAAGAAAAAACTAAGAATAAAGGCATCTATTTGAAGTACAAAGAGTTTGGGAGACACCATTTGTTTGCCACGAAGCCTTTATTTTGTTGGCTCTTCTATAGTTAGAACCCAAACCTTACCCTCCCACAAAAAGCAGAAAACCTCTTCAGAGAGTTAGGAGATGGAGTCAGTTTGGATTAACAGGAAGAATATCTCTGGAGACAAAATAAAGCAGAGAAAATAACCCCATCCTCAACAGCAGAGCTGCCTCCCCACTGCCTGCCCCTGGACACTTGCTCTGGGGGTGACAGAGCCTGAAGTCTCCTGCCTAGTCCTGGGCAATACTTCCTGGGGACCACAGCACCACTGAGTTCCTAAAAATATCACAGGTTGGGCAGGTGCTTGGATTTTGTCTGGATTAACTCCCCTTCTTCCTTTCCAGGTGCTGCCCTACTCATTGTAATGGTGCTTGTACTCCCTGAGCCATTCCCTCCCCCATCCAACCATCCCTTGTGCCCTCTCTGACAAGGACAGTGGGTCCAGGTGTTCTGCCACGCTCCCAGGGCACAGGGGGGGACTGTGGAGCCACCCTCGAGGGGGGAAACGTGCCCTGCCTGCCCTGCCCAGGGAAAGGGAACTGCCCCAGTGCTCCCCAGCACAAGGCACCCTTGGAAATATCCACTGCAATGGGACACTCAGGGACAGCAACAAGCACTGCACGAGGCTGCTCTGGCACAGGGCCAATTTTAGCCTCAGCTTTTCTCTGGACCACTTCACTTTGTTTGCCACCTCATCCTGCAGTCAGAACTTGCTGTCCTTGCAACCTTTCAGGGTGACCATAAATGACAGAGGCCTCTGCTCCAGCACCCACAAGGGCCTGATCCATCTGACAGGATCCATTTTTCCAGGGAATTCAAAGCTCCACCTGAGGACCAGGGTCTTTTCTCACCCATCCCTGTGCTGCAGCTTGGCCTCCATCTCCCTGTGCTTTCAGTTCCCTGCATGGTTGAACACTGGCAGCCCTGGCCCTGGGCGGAGCTCGGCATCCTGATCCCATCCCTCCTGGCCCCCGGAACCGCTGACTCAGCAATGGGGGGCCCTCCATTGCCAAGGGCACGGGCCCGTCGGGGCTCACGGGGGGAGCAGGAGGGCGAAGGCTCCAGCCCTGCTGCTACAACCTTCCACCACTACAGCCAACAGAGGAGCCTCTCCAGCCCTGCCTCCCAAGGCATCCTCAACAAACCCAGCCCAGCTCCACAGGACAAACTGCTCCCTGTCTGCCCAGGCCAGTCTAATCCCAGAGGCTCCCAGGTCATGCAGGACAACTGCCCAGGAGATCAGAGACTCCAGTCCATCTCTTCCTAGCACAGGTTTGGGTGAGTTTGGCAAATAGAGAGACTCAGGAATTCCCCAGTGTTTTCCCAGTTTGACCCCGGTCACACCAATCACCTTAACAGTGCCAGTCCTTAATTCTCCCTCTATTGGGTTAAGGACTGAGCAAGTTGGACCTGTGTCTGAGCAGGACATGTGCAAACCAAATGCTGGGGACTGGAACACACACCTGGCACTCCTGCAGCTCTCACAGTCACATTCCAGAGAAAACAGCCAATTGCACCCTCACTGCTCATTTCTTAATCCCAATCCCACACTTGTTTGGCACTTGGAGCACCGCTTTTAGAACCCAATTACAGCCCATTAGAGAGCTCCCTGTCTAGCAGGGACAGGGACCCCTGGGATACTCTCAGCAATGCCTGAATCCATGGCAGGGACCTTGCTTTGAGCTCCCCAGGGCCGGGCACCCCGAGGATCTCCCCGAATAATCCTTTCGGTGCGCGCTGGAGTCCTCGGGGTGCCCCAACCCGGGGGGCACCAACAGCACTGTCCCTCCAGGGGGCCAATTTGGTCCTAAACTGCAGGGGGATCTTGCCTGTGTCCCAGACTGGTCCGGAGATCTGAGGCCCTTCCCGAGAAAATCTCGGTGCCGGCGTGAAGGGCCAGAGATCCCTTGGAGCCACGGGAGAGCAGGCACAGAGTCCCTCCTGGGGGGGGCAATTTGCCTGCCTGAACTCAGCTCTTCAAAGGAGCCTCTAAGACTCAGCTGGTGACTTTTAGAAGCCAGGCATTCCTTGCTTACAACACCCTGCCATGATCCCAGCCCTCCAGGTGCCCTGGCAATCCGCTCCCAAAGGGCACACGGAGGGGTCTCCACTGCAGCTGATGGGAGGGGTCAGCATTACAGGAGGGCTCATTTTCCTTCCCTGCATTCCTGTTGCACATTCAGGACACTCCCAACACCTGTTCCCATCTACACAAACCCTTATAAGGTCTCTGAGGGGCTCCATCGGGGGTCTCTGGTGGTCACCTGTGCCTGCAGCCCCCAAAGTTCTCAGTGACCACCTTATCAACTTCAAGACAACTCACCTGGTTGTAGAGGAGCCTGATGCTGCTTGGCTGCTGCCTCAGTTCCCCTCTTCATTCTTTCTTGACTTTGCTTGCTTAGTCCCTTTAAGTTCCTTGGCTCAGCTCCATGCACTTTCTAGGGAACATCCCACTGCAAAAACTCCCAGTTCTTGGTACATCTCCTAACTCAGATATCAGGGAGTGAGGCAGAAATCAACTCATCCAGGGCACTGCCTCCAAATATTGGGACAAAAACACCATAACATTCCACGGCCTCCCTTGGCAAATCAACCCCAAACTGCTCAGACACAAACAACACCCTGCACACTACAACAATCTGGCACTGCTGGTTCAACCCGGCCAAGTCAGTTGGGAAACTACACAAGGTCAACTTCCTTCCAAGTTTCAGTTATGACACAAAAATCAGGGAGATCACAGACTCCCCCACAGAGTTTTACTCTGAGGAGAGAAGGAAACCAAAGCCATCCCCAGGGCTGCAATAGCTCAGGCGCCCCAAAAGGCCCAGGGGCTTCAGGTTTCTGAGGGGCTTCACCGAGGGCCTTCCCAGGTCTGCTCTGTCTGGAGCCCTCCAAGTCCTCAGTGCCTGCCTGAGGAACCTCAACACAACTCACCTGCTTACACAGCAACTTGGTGCTGCTTGCCTGCTGCCTCACTTCCCTTCTTCCTTCTTTCTTCACCTCCCTTGCTTGGTCCCTTTCAATCCCTGGGCTCAGCTCTGTGCACTTTCCAGGCTCCATCCCACTGCAAAAAGGATTAGCCCTTGTTACATCTCAACACTCAGAGAGCATTCCACCTTTTGCCTTGACACTGGGCCATCAGGCCAGGGTCTCATTATTTAAAGCATAGTTTGACTCCTCAGTGACAACAACTGACAGCGCTGCTGGGGCCGGGGAAGGGCGGGTGGGAGAATAAAAATCAGGAGAGGAGACTAAAAATCTAAAAATCAGGAGACGAGCCTAAAAGAATTACAATCAGAAGAGGAGCCTAAAAATATTAAAAACAGGAAAAGAGCCTGAAAAAATTAAAATCAGGACAGGGGACTAATACAATAAAAATCAGGAGAGGAGCTTAAAAAAATTAAAAACAGGAGGGGATCCTGAAAAAATTAAAATCAGGAGGGGAGCCTGAAAAAATTAAAATCAGGAGGGGAGCCTGAAAAAATTAAAATCAGGAGGGGAGCCTGAAAAAATTAAAATCAGGAGGGGAGCCTGTAAAAATTAAAATCAGGAGAGACCCAGAACTCACCCAAGTCTCCCCAAAAAACTACCAGAAACTGATTCAAATCTCCCCAAAAATGACCCAGAACTCACCCAAATCTCCCCAAAAAATGACCAGAAACTGATTCAAATCTCCCCAAAAAAGACACAAAAACTGATCCAATTCACTCCAAAAATTGATCCAGAACTGACCCAAAACTGGCCCAAATCACCTCAAAAACTAACTCCAAATTGGCCCAAAACCTGACCTAAAAATGCAACCCCCCCCCCCCAAAACTGACCCAAAATGATACAAAATCAGCCCCAGATATGACCAGAAACTGACCCCAAAACCCCAAAACACTGACACCAAGACTCACCCAAATCTCCCCAAAAAATGACCCAAGTCAGCCAAATCGCCCCCAAAAATGATCAGAAACTGACACAAATCTCCCCAACAAATGACCCAAACTTTATTTCTTTTCTTAGCAACAAATCCCTTCCTTTGCTCCCCTCTGGCCCTGCCCACACTGCCCCAGTTCAGCTCTCAGTGAGTTCTTGCTTCTGGGCAGCGACTCCTCTGCCTCTTGCTGGGGCGGCAGCAGCTCCTGTGCCGGCAGGGAGAGGGACCCCGAGCCAGGAGAGGGACCCCGAGCCAGGAGAGGGACCCCAGAGCCCCTACAGAGACCCCAGAGCCATTATAGGGACCCCAGAGCCACGATAGAAACCCCAGAGTCCCTACAGAGACCCCAGAGCCATTATAGGGACCCCAGAGCCCTCCAGAGCCCCTATAGAGACCCCAGAGCCCCTATAGAGACCCCAGAGCCATTACAGGGACCCCAGAGCCCTCCAGAGCCCCTTGCTGGGTCACAGCCCCTCTTCTCCCGCCCAAACCCACCTTTCTGGCTGCAGCTGCTTTTCTTCTCTGGCTCCCCCTTCCTTCCCCAGGGAGCTTTGCCTTGTTCTTTGGCCAGGCTCCAGCTGCAGCTCAAGGGCAAAGCTGCAACTACAATTCCCCCTTCGGGTTTTTCACCTGAAAAACAAAGGCTTGGGCCAAACTCTGACCAGTCACTCGCTGAACACGAGACATCAAACAGGGCACACAGAATAAAATGCATCGAACTCTAAATCATGTTACAATGACTGTCCACCCCAATCCAGCACTGACATTAAAAACCTTCAAGCAATCAAAAAGACCTCCAAACATCCCTTAGATAGAGAAAAGCACACCAGGAACGAATGCAAAAAGAAAAATTCCAAACAATGTTCAATTAAATAACCATGGACTGATATAAAACATGTTTAGGGAACTTAAACCACTTCTTCCCATTATTCTCCATCAGAAATTACCCTTATTTAAGTTCTCCTTTTAACACTTCATTAAAACTGACTTATTAGGAAATGGTTTGAACCAAGAGAATTAAAATCAGGACAAGAGCCTTAAAATTAAATTTAGGAGAAGAGCCTTAAAAAAATTAAAATCAGGACAAGAGCCTTCAAAAAATTAAAATCAGGACTAGAGCCTTCAAAAAATTAAAATCAGGACAAGAGCCTTCAAAAAATTAAAATGAGGACAAGAGCCCAAGAGAATTAAAATCAGGAGAAATTCACGTTATTCCCCCCACACACACCCCGGGACAGACGGGAGGCCGCGAGTCCCGCCCTGCCGCCGGAACCGGCCCTTAACTCGAGCAGGGAGCGCTGCACCGGCACGAGAGCCACTGCGCATGCGTCGCCGGTCCCTCTCCTGCCTGCCCTTACTTACCACGTGATCGCCGGCGTCTTGCCAACGACTGCGCATGCGCTTCCCCCCCCCACCCCGCCGCCCGACCGCCCGGCTTCGCTTTCTTACTGCGGCTCCCCCTCCACTTTTCCGGCTCCCTGGGGTTCCCTCACCCACATTTCGGGGTCCCCTTCTCACATTTTAGGGGTGATGACCCCGCAATTTACGGTTCGGGGGGGGGGGAGGAGAGGAAACGGGGGGCCCAAGAAGGGGTTTCTTTTTTTTTTTTTCTCTCTTTTATTTCATTTTCATTTTATTTCCTTTTTAGTTTTTTTGCCTTTTTTTTTAAATTTTCTTTTTTATATTTCCTTCTTTACTTCGTTTATTTTTTATTCTCTTTATTTTTCATTTTCTCTCCCAGTGCTCCCCAACAACCCTCAGTAACACCCAGCGCTCCCCAGTACACCCCAGTAACACCCAGTGCTCCTCAACAACCCCCAGTAACACCCAGTGCTCCCCAAAAATTGACCCAAAACCGACCCAAATCACCCCAAAAGCTGACCCAAAACTGACCCCAAAACCTGACCCCAATCATCCCAAAAGCTGACCCAAAACTGACCCCAATCATCCCAAAAGCTGACCCAAATCACCCCAAACAACGACCCCAAACTGACCCCAAAAACTGACCCAAATCATCCCCAAAACTCTGCATTTCTTTGGCATCATTTCCTCTCAAAAACAACATCTGCGATTTAGTTGATTGCTAAAGCCATCATTTTAAAATCATCTCAGGAATCCAAAGGGACTGGAAAACACACAGAAATCATTCCTGCACCCACCAAAGCATTAGGAATTGGAACCCGATTCCCTCATCTCTCTCCTTGTTCTTCTTGGCTGGAAAACCTGATGATCCCCACTGGCTGTTTTTAGGCTGCTTTTCTTCCACAGCTCCTTTCCTCCCGGCTGAAACCTCCTGGCATCTTCAGGCCTTATCTGGAGGGAAGCCCCTCTGAAGTATTTCCTCTCGTGGCAATTCTGTGGGATGAAGAAGTAAACAAAGCACATCAAGAGCTCCTTCTACCCCCTTCCCTCGCAAACACCCTCCCAGCTTGTCCTTGGCAGCTCCATCCCCCCGGCAGCTGCACCCGACGCTTCGGCTCCGCTGGGAAAGGGACAGCAAGTGCAGAAGCAAGTTCAGGTCTGGGCAGGGGCTCCCTGGGGAACGGCACTTCAGTGCTTTAGTCCGTGGCCGTTCCTGCTGCCCTCCCTCCTGGAGGCAGAGGATGACCCGTCCCTTGTTTCTCCCACGCTGGCAGAGTCAGGTCCTGCTCCTTTGGCCCCACTTTTCTTGGCAGACCCGGCATCATTTCCCAGGGTCCCCAGGAAACTTCTGCACTTGACCCACTGCTAAGTGCAGAGCACAGGGCGAGGGAAGGACAAATTTCTCGGCACCCACCTCCTGGAATTTCCCTCCTCCGCAGCACGCTCCCGTTCCCGCTGTCTCTGGAGGTGCCCACACGAGTCCTCCTTCTCCCAGCCCTGCCAAACTGACACACACACAGGAGAAATAACAAGTCTTGCTTGCACAATTCCCCACCCTAACCCTTGCCTGTCCTGCCCAGAGCTGAGGGAAATCTGACGGAATATTAATAAACCACCTTTGTTAAGAGCAGTCATCAGCCCGGTCCTTCAGGCTTTGCAGGAGTTTGTAGGGAACAGCCCCAAATTCCAGTCCTACCTCTAAATTTGTAACAGCTTTCCTCGGAGAGATTCTGGACAGTAACACATACAACAGAAAGAAAAGACTGCACAAGGAGTAACAGAAGGTTTGCCATGAAGAATAGAGGTTCCTGTTCTCCCTCATCAGGCTGGGACTGGAGGACCCAGTCTTTGCCATCAAGAGACCAGAGTGTTGTCATTAAGACTTAAACCTCTCCCCCACGGGTGTTTCTCAGAGAACTGGGCCAGCACTGAGCTACTCCCATGTGCCTGCAGTGCTTTGGGGAGGGACAAGACAACCTTCCACTTGTGCTTGGAAGAGAATGAAAAGTCATTCCCCTTCTCTCTCTCTGACCCAGCACCAAAGCAGTCCTGTAGGACAACACTGGACTAGGCCTGATTCAACTGGGAAAGAAAAAAATCCTAAACAAACAAACAAAACCACCCTGAATTTCAGGTAAAAATACGCTGCTTCCTGAACAGGAGCACACAAAATGCATTGAAGCCAAACAGAAAATGACAAACCAGAAAAAAAAAAGAGCCAAAAGAAATGCTCTGCCTGCCTTGATACGCTCTCTGTTTGACCATTCCAAAGGGAATTCTCCACAGATCAGAAGCAATTACCAATCATTTTTCCTCTGTAACAAATGAACAACTTGGGTTTCTGCTGAGGGGCTGGACATGTCCAGTGACGGTTCAGGGTCTGGTGGGTTGTTTATGGCAGATCCTGACCGGCCCAGGCCAAACCCAACCACCCCCATTGCTGCTCCATCCCACATGGAGAATATTGATACTGTATAGAAATACTCCCCTTCCCTGCTACTCCATCCTTCCTTACACATGCGTGGAGCAGGTTTTCTCCACCCTTTGTTCCCAGCAACAGCTCTCCAGCCCGAATCCCAGCTCCCACAGACACAAACTAAACACACCTAAGGTGATGGTTCCATCAGCACCTGGAATTCCAAGCTCCCTGTTCGCTGGAATGCTCATCCCAACACTCACAGCAATCTCACCTCAGCCCACAGGCTCTCTGTCCTCAGAGGCAAGCACAGCCTGCTCTGGCACCATGTTTCCTCTCATTCCTGATCTCCTGCAAACCCCCAGGGAAATCCAATCCCTCAGACCCTGCATCCCTGGACACGAGGGGAACTGGAGTTTGACCCGGATCCCAGCACCCTGGATAAGTGTGTTCCCACGAGCACGTGCCTGTGGCTCCATCCAGCCCATCCATCCCTCCTTTCCCCCAGGGAGTCCCAAACCCTCCCCCAGCTCCCCTGCGTCTGTCCCCCGGCCCAGCCCAGCTCCAGGCTCTCCCCCAGCACTGTGTCAGCCCCAGCCCTGGCAGAGCTGCAAACACCCCCCCAAGCTCGGCTCCCCGGGCTCCTGAACCCCCAAGCCAAGGCTCGGGCTCACCAACGGGGACCCACCTGCCCCTCTCAGCACAGCCCAACCCCACAGCTCGGGGACCCCACGCTCACCCAGCCCTTCACCCCTTCCCAGCACGGCAAGGACCAACCTGCAGTGGAAACAGAGCCAGTGCCCAGGGAGCAAATGCCAACAGGCAGGAGGAGAGAAACGTGTCCCTCTGACTTACCTCACCCCACGGGCTGCACCAGGTGCCCCCAGCGCCGGTCGGTGGGGCTGCAGCCTGTTGCCTTTGGCTGCTCACACCCCAACACATTCGGCATTGCTGGACCCAAGTCAACGATTTTCCCTGTCCTGAAAGAGAGGAGAACAAGAAAATTAAGTGCACCGGGGAAGTCAAAGGCCCTTGGCTTTCACCCTTCTCTTCTGATTACTCACCACAGGCGTTTCTTCCCTAAAACCTGCTCTTACCCCGCACCCCCCGCCCCGGCCGGTCGCCGCCACTGCCCTGCGCGGTGGCCCCGAGCGCTTCAGGCCCGGCCCGGCCAACGCCTCGCTCTGCGCAGGCGCCGCTTCCCGGCCCGCCCCGACCGCCGGGCGCTGCCTCGCGGTGGCCGCCTGGCGGACACGGCCGGGAACGGCACTGCAGCCGCGCCCCCCCCTTGCGAGACCCGCGGCGCCTTTCGCGAGGACGGGCCTTTCTTCCCTAAAACCTGCCCTTCCCTAGGAAAAGCTGAGCAATTCACAGAGTTGCTGTTTTTATCCCGGCTTCCCAAAGGACTTCTCTCTCCCGGCGGCGGCGGCAGCAGCAACGCTCCCGGGGAAGCCCTGACCGAGGCTGGGAACTGACACACAACAAGCCAAGAGCATTAACTCGGCCCCAAAACACTCCACAACAGACCAATTTACAGTCCCCTTTGCCTCCTCCCCCCCGCGCAGGCCCAGGCTTTGGGATTCCAAGGCAAACCCCGAGAGGCCCAGAGAGCAGCAGCCCCTCAGCCCCAGCACGGCCTCTCCCGGGCTCCCCCGGCCGGGAACCGGCCCAGCCAGCCCCTGCTGTGCAGCACAGCAGGCGGGGGGATGACTTTTGGGACCCCTCCCTGGCCGCTGCAATGCAGGCATCGGGGCCAAGTCCTGCCCGGACTCCGGGCACCACAGACAGTTCAGCCCCAGCAGCCCCAGCAGCCCCAGCAGCAGCAGCAGCAGCAGCAGCAGCAGCAGCAGCAGCTGTTCTGCCTCTTGCTCCCCTCTCATTTGGAACCGAACGGTGAGGAACAAGCCCCGGGCACAATCGGCACCGAGCAGCAAGGCCTGGGCTCGCCAGAGGCCCGGGCCTGCCTACTCCAGGCTCTGGGCTTCCTTTGCTTTCTTGCGCCGCAATTCTCCTGCCCCGGCAAGCGTTAAAAGACAGACTGCCCGGTGAGACGTGCCCCGAAACAGCCATCAGTTCCAAGGCCAGAAAATCTCAGGGCCACACTTCGAAACCCTGCCGCGAGGCCCCCGGAGAAGCCAAGGGGAGCTGGGATTCCCTGGAGTCCCAGGGAACCGAGGGGAAGGTGGCAAAGGGGCTGAGAGCAAACCCCCCCCCAGCTGCTTCTCCCTGCAACCCCTCTGGCAGGCGCAGCTGCCCTGGGATTTCATGCCCCTCGTGTCTCTTGCGAGCTCAACGAGCGAACAAAGGGGTTCTGCAAGATCCGCTTCGTCTGTCCCTGAGGCGGCACAGACCCTCCCCGCGGGGGGGTGCGATGCCAGGGCACATCCGAGCCCGGCCCTGCCGCCCGCCGCTCTCGCCGCCCCTTCTCCTGGCGGCGGCACGCAGGTGCGAGTGTCTCCGCAGAGGCGAGAAACCTGCCTGTCGCTTCCCCTGCCTGCAGGCCCCGCTGGCCGCGGCAGAGGCAGAAGAGCTGCCGCCGCCGCCCCCCCGCCGGGCCCCCGCTTACCCCGGCGACGATCTCCTGCAGAGCCCGACGTCGGATCTGCCGCCGTGGGTCGCTTCCGGGGGGGGAAGGCGGCGGCGCAGCCCCGATAGCATCTCCAGGGCACGGCGGGACCGACCGGGAGGGGAGCGGAGCGGGGCGGGCGGCGCGCCGTGTCTGCCTGGGGTCCTCGCGCGTGCGCCGCGCGCCGCGGCGCCGAGAGGGGGCTGCCCGCGCCGGTGCCTGCCGCCGCCCGCGAACCTGCCGCCCGCGCCCGGCGCCGCCGAGCGCCCCGCTCCGTCTCCACCGCGGGAAGCGGCGCGGCGAGACGGCGCTGTGGGCGCGGGGCGGGGGTCTGGGTCGGGGCGGAGGTCAGGCAGTAGGATAGACGCCTCTCTGAGGGAAGGGGGCCTCTCGCCACCATCTTTAGTACGGTCTAGGCTAAAGATGGCGGCGCCATCTTTACTGTGGTCTTGGCGGACTTCCGGGCCGGGGCCGCCATCTTTGTGTACGGTCTTAGAGGACTTCCGGTCCGAGCGCCTCCGTCTTTCTGTGCGGCCTCGAAGGACTTCCGAGGGGGGAGGGCACCATCGTTGGTGCGCCTTTGAAAATAGTTCGGTCGCTCTCACTTCCGGTCCCCGAGTTTACCCCGAGAACGTCCCTCACTAATTTCTGCGCTTTCACCCCAAAAATCTTCATGTTATTCCCCCTACACACCCCGGGAGAGACGGGAGACCGCAAGTCCCGTCGTGCCGCGGGAATCTGCCCTTAAATTGAGCAGGGAGCGCCGCAGCGTCGCAGGAGTCACTGCGCATGCGTCGTCCCTCTCCCGGACGCCCTTAACTACCACGTGATCGCGGGCGTCTCCCTAATGAGTGCGCATGCGCCGAGTCGCCACCTTGGCTGCCCTCCCCACCTGACCTGCTGGCTTCGCTCCCTTACTGCGCATGCCTCACCCACTTTTCTGGGGCCCCTCCCTCCACTTTTTCGGGTCCCTGGGGTTCCCCCACCCACCGTTTGGGGTCCCCTTCTCACATTTTAGGGTTGATCCCCCAAGTTAAATAAAGACAAATAAAATAAATAAAGAGCATTTGTAAAACTTTCCATATACAAAATAACTTCTGCTGGAGGGTGAGTTTCAATTTTTTTTTTTAATTGACAGCCTGAACAAAGATAAACCTTTCACCAGAAATCATTTGAAAATGCTGTTCTCACAAGCAATAACAGGGCACTAATCAAGCCAGTGCCTGAGCAGCCCTTCCATGGAGAAATTCTTCCTGCTGTACAGCCTGAACCTGCTCTGGTACAGCTTGAGGCTATGACTTCTCCTGGTGCTTGTTACCTGGGAGAAGAGGCTGATCCCCACCTGGAAACAACCTCCTTTCAGGTAGAAAACTCAGAGATTATTTGAACTATGTTCTAGAATACTTGTTAGGAACAAGTCGCCCAGATGCTTCTCCGAGTGTGATATCCCTGGCCAGCTGAGTTGCTACAGCAGGAAAACTTGTCCAGGACAGAAAGTCTGTGCTTTTGAGAAATCCCAGCTATGAACTCAGCAGTCCTGGCTTGGGTTCTCACGAGGGAGGTTCTCACTGAGCTCCAAAAAGCTGAATTCCAAAGAATAAGACAATGAAAATGAACAGACAGCCGGGGTGAGCTGGCATGTCACACCCAGGAGATGCACGGCTAAGCTGCAGTACCTTTTAGGGTGTCAGACTGATTTGCCCTCCTCGCTGCACTACCCAAGAACCCAAGGCAAGAAGCTCAGCTTTACAATGAAGAATGTTACACCTTAACCCTCCCTCCATCAGTTCCCGTAAGGACAGAGAGAACAATTAACAGTTCGTGCTGCTTCCAAAATCTCGTATAAAAATAGATCACTGTGTCCTTCTGGCAGTCTGGAAAACCTGCAAATCCCTCCTCCTTCATCTCTCCATTTCCACAGGAACACTCAGGTCCCATCGCCAAGACTCACGTGTTGGTCACGTTCCCAGAGCAATGAAGCTGGTCCTCTCTCCCCTTGGAATCCATTCCATTGCCATCCTCATGGTTTGGATTGGGTCACAGTTTCTTTTCTGTCCCGAGGCAACGCACGGGCAGTGCCACCCAAGCGTGGGTGTGAGGAGAGCCCTGCCCAGCCCCTGCCCCAAACCCGAGCGTTGCCCTCCCGGGGTTATCTGCACGCACACGACTCCACCGTCATGTTGGGGTACACCTTGAGCACCACGTTCCTGTTCTCATCCAAGAACAGGATGCTGAGAGAGGACATTCTGTCAGGGACGCAGCAGGGCTCGGGGACGCCGGGCACGACTCCGACGGCTCGCACGATGCTCTGGATGGTGGCGTGGTTGGACGGCTTCAGGGCCTGCGGGAGACACACAGGGCACAGCAGGTTACTGCACCCACAGTCAGGACTCAAAGAAAGCAAATCATTACCTCCAAACACTGCCAAAGAAGGCAATTCCCACAAGGTGAGCCACCACAGGAACCTGTGATGAGAGCAGATGGCAACAACAGGAACCAGGCCTGGTAAGGCAGACCCAGGTAATGGACCCCAACAAAGATTCCCACCGTGGAAAACTGGGAGAAAGGAAAGTGTTAATCCCAGGTCTAAATCAAGGGGAAGGTTTGAAATCAGCACACGGGACAGAACTCCACTGTGCAAGCTGTGGGGAAGGAAACAACTGGCCGTGCCAAGCTGTGGGAACATCTGAGACAGCCCGTGGATATCCAGGGCTGGGACTGTACAGAAGTGGTGCCCTGGAAACACGACTGGGGGACCCTCAGCACCGAGGAGACCGGCGGAAGGACCGGCAGGACGCCGTCAGAATCCATGTGGTGGTGATACCTTCATCTTTTTACTTCATCTGTCTCATTCTCTCTCTCCCTACCTCATATTTACTGTTAAATAAAATCTGTACTAATGACCTTGGCATATGGTCTCATTGGCACCCTTAATTCAGGCAGAGGCAGCTTTTAATAACTGGATCCTAACAGCCCTACATGACATTGTCCCTGTGGCACGTTCACAACACCAGAATATACTAAGATGCTCATAAAAATAAAGACAAACACATAGAAATGCAAAATACAAAGTTCTACCTCTGACCCACCAAATCCTTCCAGATCCAAGTACCTGTACAAAAATAGGTGGGCATGAAAAATGCAGAAAATGCAGCTTTCAGCCAAAGGCTCTTGGTTTGTTTTTTTAGAGCTGTTCTTACACATAGAACCTGGAATTCAAACCAGTTCCCTGTGCTGCTCCATCACACACCACTGTGAAACGGATGGAACAAGGTCATTGGGGTCAAATGTGCAACCTGCAGTTCTGCTGTGACACAAGATGACTTCTTTCTGGGAAGACAATCAGCCTTAGGGGTAGATCTGCACCAACCTGAGGAGCAAGTCTCAGTGACCTTGCAAGCAAAAAGCACAGGAATACCTGCGAGATTCCAGCTCCTCATGTCATTTGCATAACATGTTAGTACATTTAGTAGGAAGCCTCCATTTGGCAGCTGATCTCAAGAAAGGTATTTCTGTTGGTTTGTCCTTGAATTCAGTGGTAGCCAGGGATTTAAAAATGTGTCTTAGATTATCATACAGTTCCAGTTTTTGGGCTCCATCCCCTTCGGCATGGTTCCTCCTCCCTGGGTTCCTCAAGGCCCTGAAATGCCATCTATATTTTGGAACTAACTGCTCAGGCTTCCCTGGGGCAGGAATAAAGGCTCTGGAATGGGATGCTGCAGTGAGTCCAAGCGCTGCCTTTACTGCAGTGTCCTGCAGGAGTTCCTCACCCCCCCTCATTTTAGGCCAGCCTCCAAACCCACAGCCCACTCTCACCTTTGGAGAGCCTCAGGGGGGTCCCTGCTGCTGAGAAGGGCACGGTACATTTGGAGCCTAGTTCATCCACCTGGGTCACAGGGCCGGGAGCACATCAGCCCTTCCTGGTACTCACATGCCAACTCATGCAAACCAGAGGGCACTCTGAAAGCCAGCGGGCCAGGATCCCTTGCTCTCGGGTCCCCTCGCTCTGTCACAGGAGTAACTCGCCTGACTCTTCTGCAACCCAGGGCTCCCTGCCCCTGTGCCAGCCCTGCCTCACGAGGCACCTGCTCTTCCTGCAGGGTGCCGTGCCCACCAACTGTGGCGTGGGCCTGGCACGTGGGCCTGGCAGCACAGGCTCCTTTGGGGCACAACTGCTGGCTAATCAGCAATTTTCTGGATCTGGCTTGCTTTATGTTTATTAAACCGTTAATAACAAGTTCACACATCGTAAGCACTATTCAGGAAATATTTTGTGGCAATTTGGGTTCTGGACAAAAAACTAACACCAGGTCGTATTTTTTTAATTCCCTTTGCAAGCCTGTCTGTTTGCTGGGTGTCCTAAGCACTGCCCCGTGCAGCAGGAGACAGAGACACCACTCAGGTCCTAGAGCCAAACACACAATGGGACTGGCTGCCTGTACTGCCTCAGGAAAGGAAACACCCAGTTTCCAGTGCAAAGGACTCCCTAAAGCTCGTACCTTTGGGATGGGAAACTGGCATTCCCCCGAGCAGTAATAGGCATCGAAGGACTTGGGGGAAATGATCCACTCGCTCCAGCCGATGTCTGCAAAGTCCACCCTGAGGTAGCGCCGGGCGCAGGACCTGGGCTCGTTCCACTGCTTCCTCCTCGCCTTCTGCAGCGTCCACTCATCGAACTGCAGAGTCTGCCTCTGCTGGCCATCAGGCTTCCTTGGCTTTTTCTTACTCCTGGCCCTCTCTGCTAACTGGGGCTGGAAGGTTTTGTAGGGTTTCCTGCCTCCCCATCTCTCCTTCTGGCCATAGGGGTACTCAGCCCCCGGCAGCTCGTTGTTCTGCAACGGCAACAGGGGGTCTGCAGAGCGTGTCCTCCGGCGTTTCCCCAGGCTGCTCCTCACCCGGCCGTCTGCCTTGGCAAAGGCTCCTGCCAGAGGGTGCCGGTGCCCTCGCAGAGCGGAGACGACGCTCTCTGGTTCTGAGATGGCCGAGTCGTTGGCATAGATCAGGATGTAGGGTTCACAGCAAGGAGGTGCCCTCTCCCAGGGCTGCTGGCTCCTCAGAGCCATTCTGACACCGATCAGCAGTTCCTTGTTTCGCTTCGCTTCATGCAGGAGCCCAGTGATGTCCTCCCACTGCCAGGAAAGGACGTCCTGGGAAGCAGTGGAGACGTTGATTAGGAAATGTCCCAGGCTCCGAGGCTGGGTCCCAACAGAAGGAAAGGTCCAAACCGACAGACATATGTGAATGTCAGGTCTCCTCTGGCTGTGATGAGGGCAGCTGCTGGGCTGGGAGGAGTTCCACTTGACCCGCAGCAGATCTCCAATGTAATAATACACCGAGGCCGACAGGACGTTCTCAGACTCCGTGAGTGACGTCAAGTTAAAAACGTACATCTCCTGCCCTTCCGGCCTCCCTAGAAAAACAAACACTTAGATAAGAGTATGGACATGCAAAAAAGTCCTGGAGCAGACACAGAGGCTGATGTGACAGCCTATGGACATTTAACAAAGTCCTGGAGCAGACACAGAGGCTGATGTGACAGCCTATGGACATTTAACAAAGTCCTGGAGCAGACACAGAGGCTGATGTGGCAGCCTATGGACATTTAACAAAGTCCTGGAGCAGACACAGAGGCTGATGTGGCAGCCTATGGACATTTAACAAAGTCCTGGAGCAGACACAGAGGCTGATGTGGCAGCCTATGGACATTTAACAAAGTCCTGGAGCAGACACAGAGGCTGATGTGACAGCCTATGGACATTTAACAAAGTCCTGGAGCAGACACAGAGGCTGATGTGGCAGCCTATGGACATTTAACAAAGTCCTGGAGCAGACACAGAGGCTGATGTGACAGCCTATGGACATTTAACAAAGTCCTGGAGCAGACACAGAGGCTGATGTGGCAGCCCCCTGGCCAGATCAGACACTGACTGCGCTTTGAGTTTCCCTTGAGAATAATCAATGACACAGGGTCCATGAAATCATTCCACCCAGGACACTTCTTCATTTTTCATGCCAGAGCCAGAGGGAAACAGGTGGGGGACTCCTTTAACCCCCACAGAGTGCAGCAGAAGGGGAGGAGGATTTAATTTTTGTTTTAAAATGTCCTGGTTGGGCTGCAGGTAAGTCCACCCTTCAGAGCGGGAGAAACACACATCCCAATGTCAAGCTGCCAAAGCAGGCTGCATGGAAAAGTCAAATCTAGGAGAGCTAAGGGACACTCTGCAGCCCCCCAAAGGGCTGGGAACAACCCAACACGTTAGAAAAACAAGGGGATTCCAAATTCAATGCTTTTTGGACACCACAGCACGTCAAAGCCCTCCTCGGAGGCTGCAAAGGAGTTCTAGTTTACAGAATTCTGCAAGAGAGTTTTTCTCTGCCAGTATTTGGGGGGAGTGTTTGTTTGTTTGTTTGTTTGTTTGTTTTCCAAGCAATGACAAGCACGGAGATGGCCCTGGACTAGGGATGAACAGATGAACAGCCTCACCAGTCTCACCCTCAAAACACTGGGGAATTCCTGCCCAAGCAAGTGAGAACATGATTTCCAGCACTGATCTGTCAAAGACTTTGACAGCTTCATGTTCCATGTGACATTCTGTGTGACATCCCAGCTGCTGATGCCATTTGGGTAAGTCCAACATATTCCCCCTGTGCTGCCCCATTCCCACCCCAACAATCCCAGCAGCCTCCTCTTCTAAACACTTTTTGGTCATGAATATTTCAACCCATCCATTAAACCAGCAGGAACCGGTCCCATCCCACCAGAAAGACAGAGCCCTTCTCCCCAGATTATCAGATGCATTGCTTCATGGAATTATGGAAAACAACACACGTTTTCCTCAGTGAAACAGGGCCAAAGCAGTGCAAAGGCCAAACCATTTACAGAGGACACCCTTGTTTACACATTCAGCCCAACCTGAGGGCAGAGCACAGAGGGAAGTTCCCAGGAGCTGAAGGCTGATGTCCCAAATCCATCCAGTTTCCAGCTGTTCCATAGTTCCAGGCTAGAACTATGCTAGATAGGAACTAGATTTCCTTCCAATTCAATCCTGCTTTTAATCCCTCAAACCAAAACTGGCTGTTGGTTACACTGGTGCTGAGCACACACGAGGACCTGACATCTGCTTTGTTTATAATCACCAATGGCATAAGGTTAAGGCATAATTTGTCAGAGCACTGAGTACATCAGTCTTAGGAACCAGAATGTGTGGTGTCCCATGAGCACCTGTTAAAGAAGTTATTATTTAAACCATTGCTGTAACTTGAATGACAAGTTTGGATTTTAATTTTTAGTAAGAATTCCACTTAACAAACCCTGCCTGTTCTGAAGTGGAACACTGCAGCACAAAACCAAACGAGTTGCTGTTTTTGTAAAGAAATTCCAGAGGGCATGGACAGACACACGAGGACTCCAAAGTTCTGGGTCAAAGCCCAACTCCAGCAGCCACTCCCAGCCTGTAACCCCATGCCCAGAGAAAGCACTTGCAGCAGATGGTGCTGTTTTCCTACAAAAAGACCTCCAAGCTCCAGCAGCTCTGAGTTCTCAGATCTTTCATCAGCAAAATCATCTCGTGGCCAGCACAGACACCCACGGATTCAACGGCTTCCATCCCAAAAAACCCAATGGTGGGACCTAGGTTTCCATCCCAACTTGGGAATATACTGTGCCAAGGAGGTCCCTCGTGCCACAGGGACACCCAGCTCTGAATGGGAATGTGAAACAAGCGTTCCCCAGCCTTCAAAATGTCAGGCATGGCAAGAAAGAGTCAGCTTAAAAATACCTATAAATGCGCCTTTTCCTCAGGAACATTTCCTTTCCTTTAAACGAAACTTTGCCCTTGAGCTCTGAGGACAGATTCTGCTGGACATCTTTCTGGAGGGTAAGATTTAGGAAGAAAAAAAGCCAAGAAAAAGGGACGTGCAACAGAGCCACCCAGTTGCTACCTTCCACACACCACGGGGCCAGATGTGAGCAGACAGCTCTGCTCCCCTCCCCCCCGTGCTGCTGCCAGCCTGACGAGGACTTTTGGAGACCAAGCTCTGCGTGACAGAGCTCTCTGGAACTGCACCAGGTAGGACACCTGTGTGTGGAGACAGACATGGCCAGCATGAACACATTCCTGCCACAGGGGGCACTTCAAGGCATCACTAAGCTGGAATGAGCCTGTTAACATGTGGTGTATTTATCTTTCTAGAGGATGCCCTGACATTTTTATGGACTGCCAAATCTATCCCACGGGTGAAAAAGGATGCAGTAACGAGGACTGTGTAGTTATACAGTCACCATGAGCCATCATTTCAATAAGATACTGAAAAGTGGTGCCCTCGTGCCAGGGCACCATGAAGAACGTAGCAGTGTTTCCGCTGTGAAATTTGGTTTTTTCTGAGTTCACAGCCCAGCTACAAAAGTTCACTCGGAGCTGGAAATGGGAACAAGTTCCCAAAGAGGAACACAAATTTGGAAGCCAGATTTTCTCTTTTCTCCCACCTTTGCTCTCACTCAACTGCTGCTTCCCAGTTACCAACTCCTGTACTGCCAAGAGAAAGGTGTAGGATGTGGTTCTCTGCTTTGAAAGAGCACAGGACCCGCTGCCAAACTAGTTCTACTAATTCCTTCAGCAAAGCAGGTAAGGTCACATGAGCTAGCAACTTGATCTAAAACAGCAGCAAGTCCACCACTGTGATTAAAGCCAGCAGCTGCTCCAATACAGAACTCCTCTGGAAGCAGCAATGGTGCATGCTGAGGATCTGACTTGCGTGTGGGCTTCACGATCTGAAAACCACAAACCTGCACACTGCACATGGTAAGTGTGCTACACAGTGGGCACAGCAACTGTCTTCTACATGTTTGAAGAGGAAAGACCAGAGCAGGGTGAAAACCAAACCCAGCCTCTAAGGGGAAGCTAGCACAAGCCAAGCAAGTTAAGGGGGTACAGCAAAATAACCCCAAACCAATGTAAAACCCAGCCAAAAAAAAGGCTTAAACCAAAACCAAACCCCAAACCCCCACGCTCTCACTGTCTCCCGACTGACTGTTTTTAAGGCTCTGATTGCAGAAGAGCCCTGCTGTCACTGGTGCTCAGAGGGGCCAGCATTTGGCCCAGACTGGCCCCTGCAGGCTCATGGCAGCTGCTGAGGTGCTGCCTGCCCCGTGCACTGCTCCCTTTGCCCAGTGTGTGTGGGCACCTCACACCACAACAAAGCCAAGAAAGGCCTTTCAAAAGGGAGGAGAACACAGTTGTTCTAAAACCACAAGAATTGGCCTAGGGGCAGGTGTAATAGCTGAAGTTACTTGAAATTCAGTCAATAAAAAAGAGTTTAAAGTAATATCTCTTACTATAACATCATTAGAGGGACCTTCCAACCCAAGTCGAGTTTTTTAAATGACTCATTTGCAAGACACGTTCCTTAAGCGACGCTGGGATTAAAAATGCTTTCAGAAGCAAACCTAGTCTGCTTCTGGGGCTTTTCTCTTTCCCCTCTCTTTCTCTCTCAGGGCTGTTTCTGTCATCCTGGAAATGTCCCTGCAGCAGTGACGAGAGCTGACACAGAAATCACAGCTGAACATCCCGTGACTCAAACACACAGCAACAAATGAGAGCAGGTAAGCCCATGAGAGACAACGGTGCTGCAAGGTAACTAAGTGCCTTGTGCAAGGGGTACATCCTTACTTCACTCCTCTTGGATTTGGGGCCTGGGGTTTCTTTTCAGCGTTGTCAAAGGCAGCAAAGGTTCCTCTTCTGAGCGATTCAAACTGAACAGTTAGGCTACAAGATAATCTAGCAAGATTAATGAAAAACAAACCTGCCAGAATAAATGATCGTGTGAACATTCATCAGAACCAAAGGCCAAACCCCTGAGGCCAAACGAGCAACCTTTGATACTCCAGCCCAGTCACGAAATCTGGTGCACCAGAGATTTCAGGGCAGCGTGGGAGGGAAACTTCCGAGGTGCCACCCAGCGCTGGAGCTCTCACCCCATCCCCCTGGAGGACTGAGCCACAGGGAGAGAAGCTTGCACTGAACAGCTTTTAGGAGGTTTGATTTGATTGTCTCAGTTGGTTTCTGTCAGCTGTGGGTTCCAAGGCTGCAGCTGCCACCCGTGACACCACTGCTCTTCCATCACAAACAGGGATGACTCTCAACAAATCCCACCAACTCCTGGGCTCATCATACAACATCTGTCTTACAGGGTCTCAAAGATTTGTGTGGTGGGTGACCTGGGAGATCTGGGCAAGGCCTTTCCCATGTGCCACATAAGAACCAGCAGCCTTGGAGGGGAAAAGCAAGGACAGAAAGGTTTCACAGACACATTTGAGAGCCCTGTTTCAGAAAAGAAACAGTTTCTCTCCTGAAAGTGTCAGCTTAAATTGCAACATTAAACTGCAAATGAAACCACTAAAGATTTGCTTCAAGGCCTCTTGCTGCAGATGCAGAGGAATCCCCAGATTCTTGGGGAGCTTCTGCTCGTGGCAGACAAAAAGCTGAGTCTGAGGGAGTCAGCAGCAGGGATGGTAAAACACAAAGGAGTAACAGTAACAGGAGGTATTAAATTAACTGATGTAGCCCCATTAAGGACGAAGGGAAGCCCAGGAGAGACTGAAATTTGGAGCCAAGGAGTGCAATGATCAAGACAGAGGATCTGGAGACTAAGCCCCTCAAAAGGGGAATACGGTGAACGTGCCATTTCCATCGCAGGGCTGGCCAGACAGTCGGGCACAAGGAAGAATCAGAGACCAGAAAAAGCCTTTCCACTCCAGCCACCATCCCGAGGAACATCTGATCTAAGGGTTTTCTGGAAATGCGCTTTTCTGCCATCAGTACAACACAAAATGAACGGCTGCTGCCTATGGCAAGAGAAAGACAACAACTCAATTTAGCCCTTGCAGAGCTCAGATGCACAAAAACCAGAACAGAGCAAGGGGATGGAGCACCAAGACAGTGGCCAAGACATCATCTCTTTCTGCTGGGACACTGCTCCTTTGGGATGCTGGCATGGTAAACATTCCCCCCCTCGTTATGGAAAGTGATTTTACGTTTTCACCAATCCACCTGTGCGTGTCAGCCTGTAATCACAGAGATATCTAAGTGCCACTGCCAAAGATGCCAAGATGCAGTATTTACCATGCTCAAATCATGCTTCCACTGAACTCCTCTGTCACTGCCTCTAACTGCCAGTACTATCTCCACTTCCCAACGTGAGAACGCCGCAGACAGTCTCAAGTATCACCAAACCGTGCCACGGCTCCATCGAGTGCAAACCAGCCCTTGGTTCAACAGAAGCTACACATGCAAAACAGCACTAACGGGAGCCTCCGGAGACGATCCGTTAATTACTGCACCTCCCTCACACTGCGCTCGGCAGCGCTGCTACACGCAGAGCAGAAGCAGGAAGGCAGTAACCGAAATCAGGAGCCGAGCGCTGCCCCGCCGGTCCCCCCTCCCGGCGCGGCGCAGCGCACTCACCTGCGGGCAGCGGGCGGAAGGCGCGCACGGTGTTGCCCCGGCGGAGCGGCGGCCCTGCCGCGGCCGGCGGGTCCCGGCTGCCGCGGGACTGCTCGTAGAGCCGCAGCATGTGCTCCGCCACCCCGTCCGCCGCCGGCAGCCGCCCGTGCCCGTGCTCGTGCCGCCGCCGCCCCGGGCCGTCGGCACCCGCGGCCGCCCGGGCGCTGCCGCCGCCCCGCACGGCCCCCGGCGCCGCCCGCCGCCGCAGCCCGGCCCGGCCCGGCCGCGGAGGGTCCGGCAGCGCCAGGCACAGGCAGCACCAGCCCAGGCACAGGCACAGCGCCCAGCGGGCCGGCGCCGCCATCCCGCCCCTCCGCCCCGGCCAGCGGCGCCCGGGGCAGGCGCGGCCCCGGCAGGCGCAGACGGCGCTGCGGGGAAAGCCGCGGACGGGGTGTCCTCCGCTTCTGGGCAAGGGAAAAAAAAGGGAAAAAGCGGGGCGGAGGAAAGCGCCCCGGTCTAAACCGGCCGCCCGCCTGCCCTCCCTCCCTCCCTCCCTCCCTTCCCGGCCTGGAGCGAGGGGTTTTAGTCCCGGTCGCGCAGGTTGCTGTCGGGCAGAGCCGGCGGTGCTGCTCCCTCCCCGCTCCCCGCTGCCGGGCAGAGCCGGCGGTGCTGCTCCCTCCCCGCTCCCCGCTGCCGGGCAGAGCCGGGCGTGAGCCGCCCGGTGCGGGTGTAACCGCGGCGATCGCCCCGCCCGCCCTCGCTCCGGCTGCGGCGGGGGCGAAGCGCGGGGAACCGCCACCCCGGGGGAGCGCGGCGACCGCACGGATGGAGAGGAGGGCAGGCTCTGCCAACTCCATCCCCCCGGGCGGACGGGGAACCAGGCGGGGGACGTTCCCCTGCCCGCCTCCAGCCAGCCCCTCGCAATAAAACAAAAATTCCGAGTCACGCCGCACTCGCCCTTCTCCCTTGGAACGTCTCCCGGCTTGGCCGGGCGCAGAGCACAGTCCGCCGCGGGCAGGTGGGACGAATGCTCCCCGGGCAGGTGGGACGGATGCTCCCCGAGCTGTGCTGGGGCTCTGCTCGCCTCTCCAGAATACCGGGAGTACCAGGTCACGCTCGGTGACCCTCGGCTTCCTTCTCTGTCACCCTCCAACCCAGACAGGGCTGGCATAGGTGTGCCCAGCAGCCTCGAGCCCACCGAGAGGGACACGCGCCCAGGGAAATCCTGCACATGAGGACGACCCCACTCCAGCAGGGAACAGCCAGGTATCCTTACTCGGCTGGGACAATTCCCCGTGCCTCCTGCACGTGCTGCCTTTCAGCACCAAAAGGACAGAAACACCTCACTCCCCTTACCAGTGCCACAACACCCCATCAGATATGACACTGTCCCTTCCGAAATCCTCTTCACAACACAAAGGGTGCCTCACCTGCACATCTGCCTGGCAACGCAGGGGAGGTGGAAGAGGAGCCTCGTTAAATTGTCCCTGTTTATAAATGCATTGGTTTCTGAGCCAGAGAAGGGGAATAATAAGATCAGCCTGCAGATCAGTGCATGGAGCTTCGCACACAGTATTGCCAGCAGAGGCCATTCACATTTTCAACGTGCTACCCAAAGTGTATCATTACCCAGCCCCAAATACAACACTGCAATACATTGGTTATTGCCCCTCAAATTACACTGGGTGGGAATGCCCAGCACCTCCCCCAGGGCGGGGAGTTCCACACTGGGTGACCATGAATGGTGAGGTATTTTTGGAATCCTCGGTGGCCCGTTAGCAGCCATGACCCCTCAGGCTGGGTGTGGAGGTGCCGGTGACTCCCTGAGGGGTGTTATCACCTGTGAGGACAGGAACATCCTTCTGTCCCGTTAGCAGCCATGACCCCTCAGGCTGGGTGTGGAGGTGCCGGTGACTCCCCGAGGGGTGTTATCACCTGTGAGGACAGGAACATCCTTCTGTCTCACAGGCTTCTTAACACCCAGCTTATAGCCTGAGGGGCCAAGAGTGCTCTGGGCAGCTGCTACAACTGTTGTTACCAGTTCCTGGGAAATGACATCGAGGGTGTAGAATACTCAGTTTGAGTCACACTCACACAGTGAGGAACTGGGACAACACACAGCGTCAGCATCAATGCTAACAGTACAATTAACTGTACTTCTCCCTTTCCGGTGTAAGACATGGACATTAGTGCAATACAGAAAACAAACCGCCCAAGTGAACATTCAGAATTAAAACATTAAGGCATGATTGATTTTTTGAACACAAGTAATAAAACCAATGCAGGTCCCTGCAGAAAGAAAACAAAATTATTTGAACTGATAGCTACAAAAATCAGCACAAGCAGCAATCTCTGGCTAATAACCATGGCTGAACTGCCAATCCCAAAGACAACTCTTTATGCATCTGAAATACTGGAATTGCCATTTCAAGCTTCAGTCACGTTATTTCCTACTGCCGAGAAAAGCAATATTTAAAAAAACCCCAATCAACAACACACCACAACTCCGTAAATAAAAGGAACTGAATCCTCTTCTATACCTCCAGTGCCAAACAATACACTCTAAGAATATGATGTTTTGCCATCTCCAACACATCCTCTGAGCTGCGGCCTGACTCTTGAGATCGGGCCATCTGAGAACGACTTTAAAACACAAAATAAGCCCTCAGAGACAGCACGGATTTAACACCATTCTCAAGCAAAGGGGGTTTAGTCAAGAGCTAACGTAAGTTCATCGTGGCAGCTCAAGCACCCTATGGCTGAGCTTTTATTTAAAACCTTTCCAGTGTTAGCAGAAAGCCCTGTTCGTGCAAAATTAAATCCGAATTTGGCTCTCAGAGCCTCGCCCCACCACTTGACCGCGGTTGTTTAAACATCTAAAATAGAAAGTCAGTCCTGTACAACTCTGTTACAGCCCGAGAGGAGAGAGAAAGAGGACTCTGGGAGTGAGGTAGAGAGGAAAGAGTCAGTTCTCGGGGCACGAGAAGCCTTCTCCAAGTCCCCCTTGTCAGATGGCTGCTGCGTTTCCTTAGTGTGAGCCCAAGAACACCTTTGCTTTATGGACTGTCCCAGTGACGTGGCAGGACGCTCATCACACAGAGTTCTGCAGCTCCCAAAGCTTAAAAATACTCCCCTTGCTGCGAGATTTTTGAATGCCAGAGCCCTGTGAGCACACAAAGCAAAGCAAAGCAGAGCACACAGAAGTTCCTCTCCACAGTGAGTGACGGCTGACAAAGGCTCAGTCCTGCCCTCTGAGGGAACAGCGCTTTGGCACCTCTCTGCTATTCATTCTCCACTTCTTCTACACGAGTGCTGCAAACAACAGTTCTCAACAGCTACCCTCCCTCCCAGCCACAGCCTGTGCAGCTCCAGGTGGGTCTGCAGGCCCAGCTTCCTCCCTGCTGGGCCCAAGCATCTCCATGGTAGTGCAGTCCATCCCAATCCACCACAGAGTCTCGACAGGTGAAGCAACCTGGCCTTTTAACACCTTAGTCACAGGCACACAGCAGGCTTCCATGTAAACCAAGTTCATTTAAGTGGTAAGCAACTCCTGTGCCATTGCCAGGGCCAGCCTCACCACCCTCCAGCAGTGCCTTCAAAACCGCTATTTAAAAAACTTCCACCAGAAACCTTCCAGGTTTGTGCTTTTTCAGAGCTTGCCACAAAACACACAACCTGGTAACCTGGCAGTTATTTGTTTCCTTCACATGAGCACTCGGAAGTCCCAGGGAAGAGGAAACCACAAATACTCCTTCGAGGGGAAACGAAATAATTACATATTTGCATAACAAATATGTAATTTTGATATTAGCAAAATCTGTTCGGCATGTGAAGACCAATCCCACATTTGTGCTCTCAGTTGCTTGGCTCTCAGCCTCTGCAGAATTCACTTACCAAAGCCATCTCAGCTGCTGTGGCTCCCACATCCCAGCTCTTCTGGCTGTCATCTGGAGAATTCCCCCCTGCAGCTCTGCCTCAGTTGCCTTGCACCCCCCTCTGCACATCTGCTGGGCTGCCTGAGATGGGCTTCTGTGTGCTCTGCTCTGGCAGGGCTCCTCACACCGAGTCTGAGTCAGTGCCACCAGCTTCGTCCCAGCAGTATGTTCCCAGCCCCACAAAGTCACCTTTTGGCCAGGCAGGGCAGGGGGGGAAGCCCAGAGCAAAGGCCCTTGTGTGCAGCCATTCCCTGTGTCCCCCGGGCTGGCTTTTCAGGGTTCACCAGCCAGGCTGGCTGTTTGCTCAGGTGGCCAGGAGCAGCCTTCCCGCTGCAGGGGCCTTCCAGAAGAATTCCTTCTCTCGGGCCCCAGGATCACATGTTTCTCTCATCACAGGGAACTTGTGCTGGGGGATCTGTAATAACTCTGCCCAGAGCCGAGCTGAAATAAAACAGCCCTCGAGTGAACACCAGCCAAAGAAGAGGAGCGACACTCCCGTGCAGAGCCACGTTCTGCACACGCAGCTCGTCGGCATGGCCACGGTCTGCTCAGCACCTGGGCTTCTGTTTGCTTGGCAGTGGGAACTGGGCCTTGGCCTGCACTGCTTGTCCCTGCCTGCCTCGCAGAGAAGTGCCCAAAGGTCTTAGTCTTCTGTAGTCTGATTGCTGGATGTGGGCAATCTGAGTTCATGGGGCATGTTCCTCAACTGCGTCTTTCACTGATGGTCAAAGGGAGAACATAAAATGACTTTAGTGTTTTATACTAAATACTAACAACTTTTCTGTGATTCTGCTGGTGGCTCGAGATGGAGCAGTTCACCACCAATCTCATGCTACTTTCCAGCTTCATTCTGTGATCCAAAACAACCACCACAAGAGCTCCCAAAGCTGATGCAAGACCAAAGATCCAGAGTCCACATAAAAAGAACAAAACTATGATTGTGGAGGGGTGCTAAGGAAACATAAAAGACTACAAAACATACACAGGTTATTAAAATCTGTAGACCCTAACTCATGCACACAGTTCAGATGTGCTGCAAAAACACCCACAGCTCTCTCCCCTGGCCCAAAATCTCAAGATGCTCAGTCTGGGTTCCCTTAGGGCAGCGTGCAAACTCTGTACTCGCAGTAAATGTCACAGTCGGTGGTGACACCAAAATCTCCTCTAAGGAGAGAATGGAGGCACTTCCATTCACCTTATATTTACAGAGAGCAATAATTTTGGGCTGGACAGTTTGCATTTGTTTTGCTAAAAAGCCACAGGGCCTAAGAACACACGGGGGAAGCTTTCCTGTGGTTATCAGTCCCTGGAACACTTCTCTCCTGATTACCACGTGTTCGGCATGCCCACCTCACTCGTGTCTGCTCAGGGCTGAGCAGTGAGGCTGGAGAAGAACATCCTCTAAGACACGGATGATTTATACATAAATACTGTATTTTCCCTGATGAAATCTAAGGCTGAGCAGTGAAATGATTCATCACAAGGCCTTTCCTTACAAAGGAAAATTAACTGGCATCACACAGGAGAAAAGACCAATACATGGTACCACAATAATCCAAAATAAGGGAAAACACAGCGATACTGAACGAGAGCCTTTAACTGAAACACTGTTTTGTATGTAATCAAACTACTTTCAGGCCTCTGCTGCAGCACAGGAGATGAGTAGATTCAGCTCACGGTACTGAGGAATTTTTCAACCAAATGTTTATTTCAAGACCCTGATTGCTTAGACCTCACCAAGGATGTGGGAAATGCAGTTGCAGATCCATCCTTCACTGGATCTTTTAATTACTGACATATCTCAGACAGCAGAGCTTGGAAAATGCAGCCACAAAAGCCAGTAATGGCAGAGTCACCCTGAGCTCATTAGGGGCTGTTCTCTGCTTGCTTCTTCCCACTTAATACTTTAAAGATACCCGGTCTCTTCCAAATAATAGTTCTGGAAGTTTTAGGGAAAGTTTTTCCAAGGAGTTAAAACAGGTCCCTCCCTCGCTATTGGTTCTGGTTCCTGCAAGTTAGTCACCCAGAAAGAGCCTCTGGTCTTTTCAGCCAGGCACAGGCACGGGCTCTCTCTCCCGGGGCCTGGCACTGCCCCCTGCCAAGCCTTAGGCATCAGCTCTGCCTAGGGCAAGAGGTGGCTCTCCAGAGCCAAGGTCACTCCAGCTGCCACCTGTACCTGCAGCACCAGCTCTACCTGCAGCACCAGCTGTACCTGGAGCAGTCAGCTGTACCTGCAGCAGCCACCTGTACCTGCAGCACCAGCTGTACCTGCAGCACCAGCTGTACCTGCAGCACCAGCTGTACCTGCAGCACCAGCACCACGAGCAAGGCCAGCGCTTACCAGCACCACACATGAGGAGCTGGCCATTGTTCTTGCTAGGAAACAGTTGGCAACTGAAGAAAGCACTAGTTATTCCATTTAACCATCCATCAAAAAATCTGGACATAGGGGCTTCGGCCACAGCTATTTCCTGCTTGGAGTCGGAGGCAGAAGCGGTTCCTCAGCCACCCGTGAGTGGCAGCAGTGCCAGGCTGCCCGGGAGCAGCACACACACCCGTGAGTGGTAGCAGTGCCAGGCTGCCCGGGAGCAGCACACACACCCGTGAGTGGCAGCAGTGCCAGGCTGCCCGGGAGCAGCACACACACCTGTCAGTGGCAGCAGTGCCAGGCTGCCCGGGAGCAGCACACACACCCGTGAGTGGCAGCAGTGCCAGGCTGCCCGGGAGCAGCACACACACCCGTGAGTGGCAGCAGTGCCAGGTTGCCCAGGAGCAGCACACACACCCGTGAGTGGCAGCAGTGCCAGGCTGCCCGGGAGCAGCACACACACCCGTGAGTGGCAGCAGTGCCAGGCTGCCCGGGAGCAGCACACACACCTGTCAGTGGCAGCAGTGCCAGGCTGCCCAGGAGCAGCACACACACCCGTGAGTGGCAGCAGTGCCAGGCTGCCCGGGAGCAGCACACACACCCGTGAGTGGCAGCAGTGCCAGGTTGCCCAGGAGCAGCACACACACCTGTCAGTGGCAGCAGTGCCAGGCTGCCCAGGAGCAGCACACACACCTGTCAGTGGCAGCAGTGCCAGGCTGCCCAGGAGCAGCACACACACCTGTCAGTGGCAGCAGTGCCAGGCTGCCCGGGAGCAGCACACAGTTGACGTCTGCCCACGGCACGGCGTGTCCTGAACCCCTGGCACGCTCAGTCACCGAACGAAATGTTAAATAGACAGCGCAACCAACCACAGGATGTGACCCCCGGACCTGCAGAGCTCCCTCCGAGTGAGCCAACACACGGGGAACTACTGCAAAAGCATCCCCTTTATTGTCAGGGAATCAGCAAGAGGAGAAGGACCGACTCTGTTTAGGTCCCTCCTGCATCTGTCTGTACCTCGTAACGCTGTCTTCACGTGCAAACAACTGGGAAGCGTTCCTCATTCCCAAACTGCACACAAAAGGTTCAACCCAAATCACATTCCACACAAGCACTTAGCCAATTTCTGGTTTGCGAGAGATTTTTTTTCCTTCTGTTCTGTTCTTTCTAGAGACAGCAAAAGGAGGGCAGGTTAGCTTTTTCCCCAAGTTACAACTTTTTCTCCCCTGATATTTTAGTGATTTGTAGTTGCCATTTCCCAGTTTAAAATGTCTGTGGTTAGTTTGTTCAAAGCTACAAAAAAGCCCACCTTTCCTCTGAAGAGACTTTCGATCTTTCTTATGAGATCGAAGTTGGAATTGAAAAAAGGAGAGAAATTAAAAGTGAAAAGTAATATTTGCTGCATTTGAACACGAGCCAGATGTGGAACCATCCATCTCCAAATCAAACATTTACAGAGTTGGCAGCAATGAATGTTTCTGCTCACACATGCAAACGTGGAGTCTGAATGTACTCTCCTTCCTACCTACCCATCCCTCTGACACTTGCTCCCCTTTCACACCCAAGGGTTATCCCCCAACTCCTGCACGGCCACTCCTCACGGCAGCACAGCGGCCTTGCTTCACCTCCAAACCATGGCAAGACTGCGACACAAATCCTGGATGTCCAATGTGAGACAGCAACATGCACAGTCAGGAGCCTGCAGGGTGACTGACAGAGCCACGAATACTAACGGACCTATAGTGCAGGTACTGAAAACCCTTCCCCAATCAGGGCACGCCACCTGTGCGTGCGGATACTGAGCGCCGTACACGGGGAGCACCACGATCCAAGGGAAGGACTCTGAATCACACAGATGTGGGGAGAAGATGCTCTTCCCCGTCCGGCTCCAGCCCCATGCCCAGAGCAACAGCAGCCAGCCCTGGCTTCAGTCTCCTTGGGCTCCCCCCTCACCCCTTCACCACCCACTGCTCCAAGGCCTCAGCAGTGACTGGCCTGCTACCATCAGCACCTTGGGCAGCAAACCCAGAACTCAACTGCAACCAAGGGCCCAGGGGGTTTTGTAAACATTAGGTGTGATGACAAACAACTGAAAGAAACTGCATCTACTTTTTGTAAATTACAAAACAGAGCACTGCCCTCCTCACAGCGTTGTAGCTCTTGCCTAAGAGATCCCAGGCAATGTATCAGCCGCGGCAATGTCACTACAAAACTGAGATATTGAAGAGAGACGCTCCAAGTACGTTCGATCGGACGAGAAGGGAACCCAAGCCTTGCTGTGCTGCTTCATTCAGAGAACTTTGTTTTGGTATGGTTCCATAAAGTGAACATTCTCCATTTTCTTTGAACAATTTGTACTACACTTGTTTCTCATCAGATTACATAAATTAGCTGAGAGGGAATGGATTCAATTACAGTCCAGATTCCAGACCTCTTAAGAACTGAATGCCTAACACATTCCTTTCATTTAATAAACTGGAACCAAATGAGGATTATATCATATAAATAATACTCCCTCGATAGAGCAATGCAATAAAATGGCAAAAATACTCTGAGGAACCACGTAGATCAAATACAAGAGCCTCTGATATCACCCTCTGGATTTCAAGTATGAACATCACATAAACTTGATTGTTCAGTATTTTTACTTTGTATTGCGAACAAGAATTCGATTCAAAGGCTATAACTTAAGACCAAGTTTCATATCTTCTGACAGCCTCAGACAGTCAAGGAAAAGATGTGTTGCAGCGAGGTATGGATTTCCACATTGAAAAGATAATTTGCTAGCTCTGCACAGCAGACAAAGCTCTCCTGCAAACTGCCAGATTTACGCTCTCCCGAGTGACTCTGAGCGAGCGTGACCGAGCGGGAGGGCTTCTCAACGCGCCGAGCGAGGCCGTGGCCCAGACACACTTCTTCTGCACAAAGGCAGCATTTTGGAACAACTCAAACCGCTAGGACAGCTTTTAGGAACAACCCCTCTCGACAGAAATACTCCCCCAGCCTTTCAGCCTGAGAAGTAGACAGGCCATCTGCAGTCAGAGGTTTTTATACCCAAACACATCAGCATCCAGGGAAGAAAAATGCAGTGAAAAGCTTTTGATTCAGGGCTTGACAGAGGACTCAAAGCTGAAGGCACAAAATTATACAGACAGTCAAAGTATCCCATTTGCAAACAGCATTTTGAAGGAGCTGGGTAGAAAACAGAGGCAGAGAACAACACCACCAGGGTGAGGGATGCTCATTAAAAGTACAATTACCTGCAGGAAAATGCTTTTTAGATCACTGAAAAATGGCTGGAGACAGTTTTGATGACAGCCCAGGCAATTACAGCTTGTCTAGTCCTCCAGCTTTATTTAACTTGGCATGTGACTACAAATCCAGGATCCAGCAGGAGCACTCCACAGCTGAGACTCCATCCAAGAAACAGGATGGGTTTGCCCACGCAATGAAAAGCTTTGCAGGGGACACGTTCAGTTCTCTGACAACAAGAATGCTTAAATCAGTACAGTAGGAGCCCAAGCCTGTCTTCCTGGGCTTCTTCATTCCTGTCCCTCCATCGGGCCAATAGTTTCTCCACAATATATCAACCTCAGCAAGTACGGCAAACAAGCTGTCCTGGAACTCCGTCTGAACTTCCCTTTCTGTTCAGCAGGAAGGTTCAAGTGCAGTTTTGCAAATGTTACAGTCCAGCTCTAAAACCCCAGATACAAGAGATAATCTACCCCCACTTCCCTCCATTTTTTTACCAAAGAGGTCAAGTGACCCATCACCTGAAGCTACATCCTACCTCCAGAAGGAATGAACATGCTGAGATGTCTGTGAGGTTTGCAGCGTGCCTCAGTTTTGACACAAGGAGCAGAAAAAGAGGTTGAAGCGTACATTAAATGAGGCTTTTCCAACTCGGAGCAGTCAGGACTAAGCACATCTATCGGACACAAGAGGGCTATTTCCTGTTGAGTGTGACAACCATGACTTAAAAAGGCTTATCTGTGAGCAACTACTAAAGTCCTAATACACAGAAAGGACAAATTATGCAAAGCATGCACAGTGTTACCTTCACTCCTGTTCTTAACTGAGTCATGAACAGCAACTGTCTGTTCCCCCCTGCGATTTAAAAGTACAAAATGAGGGTCTTTGCTTCCCATCTCAGGTGTGCTGAGAGATTTCAGTCTCTTCCTGGTGACTGAGCCCTGAACAAAGCACCCAGACTTCTCAACAGCTCCCCTGGCCCACTCAACCTTTGGTCCTGCTTTCGGGCGCCTCTGTAACACACCCCCGGGTTTGGTGGAACAGGCCTGGCAGTGATTTTTACACAAACCACTCACCTGGTTTTAAGCCAGGGGGGTTGGTTTGCCCATCTACGATGCTGCAGTCCATGCACTGACCACCAGGCAAATGGAGAAAGAGCGAGAACACTATTTGATTTGGGATGCACCTCTGCAGACAAAGCTATACTCACTCCAGGTCATATTCCCTGCAGATCTGTAGTTTTTCAGAGGGGTGTTGACTGGGAGCTGCTCACTGCACATCTCTGCTCCGTGCCCTGGCCAGGGGACACAGGGGGCTTCACCAGCCCTTTCTCTGGCAAGACAACCCCTGTACCGCTTCAGTCTGAACAGCTAATGAGTTCCAGAGAAAAATGTGACAATTTAAACACAAGCAAACAAACAGCAGAGCAAAATCTGTGCCCAGAAGCAATGCTGACTAAGGCGAGGCGGCTGAATGGAGATAGGTTGGCAGAAGGCAATTCTTTATCTCACGCTACCACCACTCAGAAAGCAAAAAGGACCAGCAGACAGAAGGGTTGCTGCACCCTGGGATCCACAGAAAACACCCTAAAGGCAGAGCACAGAGGTCACAGAGCAGGTGAGATATAACAGTATCTGTGAGCTGCCCATGTGTTTGTTTTCACTCCACTGAAATCCAGCGATGCTCCTTTTTTTGAACGTGGGGAAATGGAAACAATACCACATGGAACTCTTTCAACAAACATCTTTTATTTTAACAGCAGTAGATTTCTAGAGCGTAATGGTTTATCTGGCAAGCCTTTGTTATACTTGAGACACGTTTCCTTTTCCAATTTCACATTTAATTCCATCAAAACACGTGTTACTCATTTTGCAATTTTGTCCCCTCAAGGCTATGGATGGGAAGAGCCAGAAGAACCTCCTGCAGTACATCTGACCATCTTGAAACACCAATCTCCTGCCTGTCCTCAGCGCTCCCCATTTGGAAGAAGCGATTGATGCACCTGCAGAGCCAGGTCCAAGGCCAGGTCCCATGCCCAGCACACAGCAGGGGCACTGCACACTCAGTCCAAGCCCAGGGGTGTGCCGTGCACCTGAGAGGGATTCCCAGCTGTGAAGGAACGCCCTGGCTCACACGGTGGGACCTGATCCCTGAGAACAGCTGCAGATGTCACAGCACCACGTCAAACACCAGGTCACCACGCGAGGCTCTTTGCTGACAAAATCAACCTCCCAGAAAACTGCTCCGATGTAAACCATGTAAAGCACAGTGGAACTCAGGCAAGTACACGGACTGCCACACCAGTGCTTTACAGGCTCCAGGAGAGCAACCAGGCTAACCACAGTGCCACATGCTACAGGTACCCTCTGAGGCCTCCTCCTCAGCACTAAAGGCCTTGAGCCTTCTCATCTGCCAACACCACTGCTCTTCTTTCCTCACCCATGATTCGTTTCTAATCACCCGGCAGCATTCACTCATGCAACTAGGAATCAGCTGAATTTTCTTGAGTTCTTCCAAACTCTAATTGTGGTGCATTTTTTTGCCCCTGAGAAGACTTGTACAAATTTGCACTTCCCTCCCGAAATGATAAAGTTGTTGACAGAAAAGTAACTGAGAGGATAAAAACACCATAAAACCCATGAATAGGGAAATCCTCTCCTAAAAGTCTCCTCATTACTCTTCTGATTTGTCTCTAGCACAGTGAATTCTATTAAATGTAGAGTTTGTGCTTTACATCCACCCCTGAGTTTTCAGGAATTTCTACGGCAAAAGGTGAAAGAGTTTTTGTTTGAGATGGGGTTGGAAAGATCTAGCAGCTACAGCCAAGTTCTTCTCCAAAAGGAGCAGACCCAGCTCTTTCCCCAGTTCACTCACACCAAGGCATAACTGGGCACAGTTTCCCAAATAACTCTTCTTTTGATGCCAGTTCTGATGGAACCTCGGAGAACAAACGGGAATCAAAGCACCCAGCGAGAACGTGCTCTGACACAAAGCCCCGGAGAGCTGAACTCCACGGACCATGACAGCTGCTGGGACCTGCTGTGGGCTTCACAACCTTTCCTCTGCCAGCACACTTCAACTCTCCTAAAACCAAGTTAGGAGACCTGAAGGATGATGGCAAAAATTCATGCCAAAAAGAACAGACGTTCACTGATGGCTCAAGGTTTATAGATACAGTTAAAAAACAGCTTTACTCAGGTCAGTCAAAACATAACGAAGATCCCTGGCCCGAGACAGGCTCACAAAATGCAACAAGCAGCTCAAATCCCTACCAGAGTCCTCAAACTTCCACAAAAGAGAGAAAAAAAGCACCAAAATTAACTAAAAGGAGAAAGATGGGAAAGGAAGTAAAATCAAAGCAAAGCAGAAGTGTCTTGCTTTTAAGACAGGAAAGTTTTAAAGGCTTTGATCATAAAAAAGCGTACTCATTTTTCCCATCACTGGGCACAGAAGTCAGTTAACTTGTTGATTTTGAAATCCTAATTAAAAATAGGGCTTGCTGTCCATCTGCCTGACTAGGTATGACCTGCTGTGGGGTTAGGACTCCTCAAAGGCACCTCGCCGATGCCACAGAGCTTTCCCTGCGCAGAGGGCAGGCCAAGCCCGACCCAGGCTGTGGCTCCTGTCCTGCCCCTGCAGCACCTCCCTGCAGCCACGCTGCTTCTCCCACAGGACAAAAGGGACTGCAGTCCTCACAGCCTCTGAGTCCTTCTCCGTTTTTTTATTTGGGGAGAGACCTTTGAAAACAACCCACCTGTCTAAAGAACACTCTTTCCCAGTCTCTGTCGAGGTTATTTGAACAGACTGCACTGTAATGAATGTCAGGTCTCCAACCCCTCAACCCAACGAGTCCTTCCCAGACTGACTTTTTTTTTTTCCTTTTTAAAATATTCGTTTACTGAAACACCCGTAAAATCTGCCCAGCAGCCTCAGGGCCTGAACTTCAGCTGTATTCCCTGTGTGTGCTCGATGCTGGCACTGCTGGAAGAGAGCAGGGAGAAGCTCCGACTCTGGTATTGGGTTGGTTACAGGTTTGTTCCCCAGTTCAGGGGAGGGGGACGGGCCAGGGACCACGAGCTCCAGGGACCACGAGCTCCAGGGACCACGAGCTCCAGGGACCACGAGCTCCAGGGACCACGAGCTCCAGGGACCACGAGCTCCAGGGACCACGAGCTCCAGGGACCACGAGCTCCAGGGACCACGAGCTCCAGGGACCACGAGCTCCAGGGACCACGAGCTCCAGGGACCACGAGCTCCAGGGACCACGAGCTCCAGGGACCACGAGCTCCAGGGACCACGAGCTCCAGGGACCACGAGCTCCAGGGACCACGAGCTCCAGGGACCACGAGCTCCAGGGACCACGAGCTCGTGCCTCTGCACAGACGCAGGGCAAGGGCAGGCAGGGCAGGGCTAACACCTCTTGGCAAGCTGCAGAAGCTGTTTGCACATTTTCATTACTAAATGCCACATTTAACACCCAGAGAAGGGGCACACTGGGCATCCAGCACATCTTTGCTGCCGTTTCCCTCGGGAAGAGCGCCCCGATTTCCCTCTGCTCTCAGCAGGTGAGGAAGGCACCTGCAAGCAAAGCAGCTTTCCGGGAAGTTCATTTCTCTCTCAGCATTCCTTCTCCTAAGATTCTGAGTTACGTAACACCCAGATTGATAAAACAGCCTTCAGTTACTTTCAGCACCGCTGAGATGCCCCTGCTTGTGTCATGGCAGGAGAGAAATCCACCCATCAGTCCAAAGGAGCACCCAGAGGGTCAGAAGGGAGAGTACCCCATAGAGGGCACAACCACAGCACCAATTATTAACAAAAACAGAAGGCACAACTGGGACTGAAAAAGCAGCCTAAACTGACCAAGCACCCCAAAAGCTCATGTTGAAAACAAACAAACAAAACAGAAACCAAGGAAAAAACCTGTGACCTGGGAAGACAGCAGTCTGACTTCTTCACTGAACCTGCAGAATGGATGCCCTTCACCGCGGGGGGGGACAGCACGTGGCAACCTTGTGCCTTAGACCTGGGGGGTTTTCTGAAAGAGGATTTTAATCACTGCAGGAACAGTTGCTCACATGGTGAAAGCAGCCCAAGCTGGGTTTGTTTTGCCAGACTGCCGCTCTGTCCCAGGCAGGCACAAGTGCCCTGTCCCTGCTGCCACACTCGGAACGCCCCAGGAACAAATGTCCCAGCGCACTCAGGGGGCGGAGATCCCTCCCCGTGTAATGACAGGGTGGGGCCACTGTGCAGATGGCTGCACGAAGAGCTCCAGCAGCCCACAACCAGCCAGAGGAATCCAGCGGCAAATGTGGTTGAAAGGGGGAGGAAAAAAAAAAAAAAAAGACAAGTTTGCCCTAAATTTGACAGAACTGCCCATAAATCGCCATAGGGGATTGTTGAGCACATCTTTGCCAAAATTTCTCTTCAAATAGCATGTCGGGGGGATTTAGTGCCAGGTGTATATTTTCAATTGGAAAACAGCCTTTGCTTATACATCCTAAAGATGTCTTGCTGCTCTCTGCCTCACATCTGGAAGGTATCCCTGTGGATTTATAAGGCATACACAAAGAGTAACTCAGCGGTTAATCCATCTGATTGTAAATCACGTGACTCTGTCCTGTGACCACATTAAAACTCTGCCATCAAGTAAAAAAGGGAAAACTACAGCTCTCCTGTAATTTGGGCTGACTGACTCAAGCCCGCTCCATGGACTCACACGCACCAGGTCCCAGATCTGCCCTACGAAGGAGAGGCTCGACAGCCACAATCTTTAATGACTCACACGTGCAGCTCACGGGGCAGGCGGGCTGGAGCTGAAGTGCTCCAGAAACCTACACTGTCACTGCTGCCTCACACTCCTCCAAGTTATTTACTTTTAGGTGTCTTTCACAACTATTTCCTGCCCCCGACCACATTTCAGCCCTCTACCTCCCAAGAACATGCATCTCCTGGCAAGCTAAGACCAAAACCAGTAGCGTGTGTTGTGCTGCCAAAAGGTTCCACTGCAGACATGGAAAGCCAATTCCTCTTCGGAAGGGGCTGAGGAAGGCAAAGGATCTAATTCAGCAGGCCTCTTCTTCACATCCTGGAGATTTCCTCCGAGGTTCTTCCAAAGTCACCAGCGCTCTGACATCAAAGCCAAAGGCCAAGCACTGCTGTGCTGCTGCTTGGCTCCTTCCCCAGGGCCACGGGGAGCCTTGTGTTCGTTAGACACCAGCGACACTGGCACAGAACACATCACCCAAGGCTCCATTTGTGGCGCCGCTGCTGCTTCTTCCCAGAGCAGACAGATAACCAGAGAAGGAAGAAAGAAGGGAGGAAGAAGATGACAGAGCTGCTGCCCTGTATCAGTCCCTCACAGCCTCCCCCCATGTGCCCAGCCTGCCTCTAAGGGCTGGGAAGAGACAGACTTCTTAAGGGCAAACAGGCTTTCAAATGCAGAAAACCCCAGACTTCTCCATCTTCCCAGTCCCAGCCTTCTGTTGTGATGGCTCCTGTGATTCAGTCAAACACAGCCTGAGGTCTCAGACCCAGGAACAGCTCCCCTGCACACGGCCACGCTGCCTCTGCCCAGAGCAAGGCCGGGCCCGGGGATGGCTGGGCTCAGCAGCAGCCCACGCTGCCCTTTGTTTTGGGAACTCTTCCGAGTGAGTTCACAGGCCTGGCCCTCTCTTCCGTGCCTCCCTCTCATCTGAAACCCTCTTGCTTCCCCCGTGCTTCTTTGCTGAGCACTGCCTCCCTTTCACTGTTGGCAGCTGCCATTTGCCTTTCCTGACCATCCCCTTCATCCAGAGTGCAGCAAACGGGATCCTGGCCCAACGGTGACCCTCGCCCAGCATTGTTCCCGTTTTCTGACTCCTTTAGGTTTATGAATTTCCAGGCTCTTCTGACAGCCCACTGGAGATGCTGAAGGAGACACCACCACGTGGAATCCCAGTTTTGGGGTGAGGTCTGTGGTACTCTGCGTTGCCCTGGAACCCACAGCACCGATTAATAAAACCCTCAGCTTTCAAGCCAAGAAGCCAATAACCCTCAGCTCTGGAAAGGGTAACTTGGGAACCTGCTCTACTGTGGGGCTCAGCCATGGCCAGCTAAAACCTGATTGCAGACCTGTGTCGGCCACGCTCCATGGGCGTGCCTCAGCCCTGGATGGCTGCAGGGATGAAAGAACACCTTCAGCCTGCAGGAACTTCCCATGTTTGTCATCTTCCTAAGCTGTCCTGTGTGCTCTGCCCCTTGGATGGGAAAAAAACCCATAAGTAGACCAGAAATGTTCTTGATAAAATGATCTATCTGCGTTTCAAAGGAAATCTGACCAGTAACTTCCCTGTCAGTGGGATTCCAGGGCACACCCTGCTTGCTTGTATCAGTCAAACCTCTCAGTCATCTGCCTTGCCTGAAATCCAGCTGGGAATAAAAGCCATGCGTCTCCAAAGACAAGCAGATAAAAGATTTCCTAAGCTGCAGTTTAAGAAGTAGGTGAGTTACTCAGAAATGTTTCCAAATAGCTCACAGAAACACACCTGACATCACACAGGGCACCTTCTCCTCAGGTGCCTTACAGCATTTGTTCCTGAGGGTTTGCTTTCATTTCTCAGCTGAAATCATAAGGGCTGGTGAATCCTGAGCCTTCCCAAAAACCTGCTGAGTCAGGAAGAAGTTCCATTTCCTTGAGCACCACTCCTGACTTATAAACTTTGTCCAAGGGTGATGCTGACAGAGCCAGCTGAGAGCAGCTCAGCTGATCCCCCTCTCCTGTCTTGTAAGAGCCGCTCTAGCTCTTGGAAAAGCTCAGTAATGGCTGTACCTGGACAGGTATTCCCAGCCGTGCCACAGACCAGGTGCAACCCGTGGAGCAACAGCAGGAAATGCCTGCTGTGGAATTACACACTGGGATGGTCTTGATGCTGTTCTCTGATAGTGCCCTGGCACCCTCTGAATAGATTTTCACATCAAAGAATTGCTAATATAAACATACTTCGTTTACACTGCTCCTAAAAATTGTTGTTCAACATCTTCTAAACATCTATAAATCACAGATCAGGCCAACTTCTACAACTCCTAACCCAGCCAGATGCCAAGTTCTGCTTCGAGCTAAATCCCTAACGCTCAGATCACCGCAGTGCTCTGGGACACATGCTGCTGAAGCTTTTCCAGACTACTATGACAGCTTCAAAAGGATCCTACTGAGGAAAAGGTCCAGCAGGTCACTACTCCTCTGAGTTCCTGAGGGCAGAACTACAGTAAACAGCCCTTCAACACAGAACAAGATCCTCACAATCTAGTGCATTTGATTTAAAATACTGATGGTTGAACTAAATCACATATTAATAAGAAAAAAAGCATTGCAGTGCAGACAGAGTAGGAACACACAACTTACTGAAAGCGGATTTCAGCCAGCTGAAACCAAACAGGGAACCTAAGCAGGCAACTCTCTGTGCTAGTGTTTACATGTCCATTATCTGGATACCAAGTGAAGCTTCAAATACAACCTGAGCTGGCCCTTTCCTTCAAGTGCTGGTTGGATGTTGTACATCCAAACCTGTCAAAAGGTCCCCAAAAATTTTCCGTACGAAAGACCTGGAAAAATCCATTACAGATCCCTTCACAAAGCACATTTCCCTCACGAAAGCCACCAACATTAGCACAGGAGCTCAGGAAAATCCTGGTGGTGATGCCCTGCTGTGCCATGGGACGTGTTCTCACATCAAAGGCTTCGCTCTCATTGCTCACGCACTGCACCGACTGCTCGCCCCGAGCCTCATCTGCAAACACAGCTCCCAACCTTGAAACCAAGGGCAGACATGACCAAACTGCTTATGCAAAAGGAGCAGCGGGTCCTCAGTTCCTGCTAAGCCACGTGGTAATCCTAACCAGCAGTATTTTCCAAGTCATTATGGTCTTAGAATAATGATGTTAACGAAAACAACAAATAGGAGGGCACCTGGGATAGTTGTGTCGTGTCTTGGCTGAAATTCCAGTAAACACTTCTGGAATTCATACCAGCAGACAGTTTAGAAAAAATAAACCTCCAAAGTACTTGACAGTTCAGCTAAATCAAAGTGAAGCTGATTCCCCTGAAGTCTGACTCAATGTCAGTTGATGCAAATGAGCATTAGTTGAAGGAGTGAATCCTTCAATGCATTCAGCCTGGGAGCCACAATCACACATTAACTGCAGTCCTCAGCTGGCTCTGTCTTCTGTTCTGGCAGCCTCCTAAAGAAAGGGGATTTTTGGCTACCTCGACAGACCACTGTTCTCCTTGAACACATACTTAAGGAAGCTTGTTTCTTCTCAGTGTTCCCTCAAATATGTTGAACAAGCCAGTGTTCCAAAACACCCCAGCACAGACTGCCATCTCCAGAGGAGGAGGAGAACTCCCAAGTTCTTTCTTTGCCTTTTCCTTCCTTTTTGTCTGTTCCCTGGGGTTTCTGAAGAGTCAAAACCAGCCTCTCCAGAAGGGCCACTGAACACTATTCACCCCGTGATTCCCCACGTGCTGGGCACTTACACAGACCCAGTTACCGCAGAGCCGAAACTGGCAGCGTTTGCCAAGTCTGGGGGCTGCACATACACGTGGCAACAACCAGGGAAGAGAGGAAGGGGTTAAAGATGGATTTTATTCACTGTTCTAACTGCCCCGCCTGTCACTGGCCTGTGGATCACAAGTATAACTGCGAACCCACCATTCCAAATCTTTAAAAATCAGAGATGCCTCTCCCCTGACAAACGTTATTGGAGAGTTCTTCTATATGTCAAATAAAGGTTCAGTTTTACCCTTTACAACTTCAGCAAAGCTCCTGAATGCAGCTGAGCAGCCCAGCTAAGATGAGCTAAGTGGAGAACATTCTTTTACACACTGCTCTAAGCCCAACCCAACCCAACGCAGCCGTCCTTGCCTGCCGCCGACACGACAGCTACACAGTCTGCATTCACCCATTTTAAGCACTTCAGAATGTTTCTGTGAGGCTCTTGACAACCTTCCAGTAAAAGGCAGCTGTCAAAATGTATTGTACAATATCCTAGCAGACCTCCTCCACACTGCTGCTATAATTAGGTGGGGGTTCTTATTTTGGCTTTAAAGCAGCTCGCAGAGAATATAATTTTCGGTTTGACGAAATAAAATGTTCGGAGTACATTGGGTCCATAATTATATTTCAATTTGAGAAGAATGTTTTCCATTTAAAAGAAAGGAAGCAGCAGAGTTGGTGGTAATTCACTTTACCTTTTAAAGCTTCTGAAGTTTCTGAGATTTCTGCAAGCCAAACCCTCAGAGTACCTGCAGTTCACAGGGAATGCGGGAACTGGGAACTCCTTCCGAAGCGCGCAGCGTCCACACGCTTTCAGGGCAGCACTTTTCAGGGAGACACTCAGATGCTTTTGCCCTCCAACTCTCTGCCAACGCTTCTTTGAGTGTCACTGACTTAGGAATTCAAGTTCCCCGTCCCAAGGGCCAGGACCAATTACGGACAACAGGGCCCATCTCCTGTCCCAGCCTGGCTGATCGTGGTGCTTGTGTGACACAAAACTCCAAGAAATAAGGTTAATTGCCCTTAGGGACACTCTGTGTCAATCCAACCGTGCAAAACAGGCAGTGTTCAACGAGGAGCCCGGTTCCAAAAACATACCCAAGCACGTTTTTGACAGCTCTGTGGATGTAAACAGAGGTCTGCACATATTCAAGAGCCTCCTGGACAAACACAGAGTAAAGAGAGCCACAGGAAGCTGCTGAGTCCCCCCTGTTTCCCAGGATGCTCTGTCTCATCATTCAGACAAAACCAGGGATGGCCAATAGCACAGAATTTAATTCCCTGAGTATCATCTCCCAGCTGTCCTCAGCAAGGCAAGAAGCAAAATATGGAAAGGAGAAGGAGTGGCCAGTAAACATCCGCTACGAGTTGAGCAGGCCAGCACCGAGGGACCAGCACTGCTTACTGTTTTCCCTGGCTAGTTTAGTTCAAGTGTCTGAAACAATGAGTAACCCCACAAATACACCCAAGAATCTATCCCAAACAGGTACACAAACATCTTGAAGCAGTCCATGGCCACTGGGAACCTCAGCCTGATCCTACCTAAAACATCAGCCCTGTTCTAGAGTTCTGTTTTTATGCTGACAACTTGCCCTCTAATTATATTCCCTATTTCTAGAATATCAGACAGAGAATGCAATGAAACCAGGCCAAGTGGACATCAGCTGCTTTGTTGGGATGCCGTGACACATCGCACGTTAATGGTGTGTGTCCTCTGCAGGCACAGTGCTAAGGCTTGTTTTCCCAAAGAAACAACACTCTCAAAGCTTTGTCCTGCAGAAGTCGATCCCAACTAGGGCAATCCTCTGCAGGTCTGTTTGAAAAGGTGTTTAATACAGCCAAGATCTTCCCACATTCTCAAAGCAAACCCCTGTGCAAAGCTGCCACACCACACGCGGGCAGGGCTCAGCCTCTGAGACAAGCTGGGCTCGTTTCATCAGCCAGGGAGAAAAAACAATATCCCCACTCAAAACAATGGCTAAAGCAAGGTTAGGGCTGTCCTTGGTGTGACACAAATAACAACAACCTGCTCACTGTCCTGCCAGGGAATCACATGCTACCACCTGCTGCAATGTTCCGGCCAAGCCCTGCTCTCCGATAGGAAGGACCCGACGATTCCCACGGAGTCCACAGCCTGCACCTATGTAAATATTTCACTCCAGCACTGAGTTCTATCAATTATACAAAATACTCTTTGTTATAGCATCAAAAGCCATCTATGCAGCCATAAAACAGATGCTGCAGGCCATTCCCTACCCATGGACCTCATCCACCGGCAAGAAAGGACTGAGGTTCTGGTAGCACATGGTACTTCTCTTCCATGACCACCCAGGGCATCACTGTCTCCTGAGCTGGTCTCTGGTGTAACTGCTTAGAACTGAATTAAATACCCATGAGATCCAAGGAAGCCAAGCTTTGTGTCAAGCCCTGCACGAGATCCCAGGGTTGCTAGAGAAGCAAACGCTCCTCCTTACACCCCCAGCCACTTTCCCCACGTGGACCATGGGCCTTGTTTTGGGAACCACTGCCACTGTCAGATTTTAATGAGGAGACAACTTCCACTTAAAACAAATTCTCTACAAAGAAAAGCCTTGGCAACCGCCATTTAAAAAAAAAATTAGAATACTCTGGAGAAGAGACTCCCACAGAAATGCTTTTCAATGATTTTGAGGTGCAGTATCTAAAACAAACATTCATATCAAGCCACAAACTTTATGGGACACAAAGTCCTTCTTGGTTATCACTAGAGCAGCAAATCAGCTGCTACAATACAACACAGATGGTGGTAAACCCTTTCCTCCAGGCACCTTCTTGTTTGCTATGGCAGGATTTAATACACTGTTGATCAGATCGAACTCACACAGACTTGATAACAAAGTGTCTGCTTTGCCACCTCCTGAGCAGGAAGGCTTGTGCCCTAATGCCACCTGGCAAGTCTGTGCCCCAGGTGACACGCGGCGTAGGGCACACCTGGAGCACACCCGGGGGGCACATTCCAGGCTCTGGGTGGCCAGAGGCTGGCACTGGCTGTGTGGGACCATCCCAGCCCTCTGGCTGCAGCAGCATCTCCCCCCTGGTTGCCCGGCCACCAGCCCTGGCTGTCCCCTGCCCGGCCACCAGCCCTCGCTGTCCCCTGCCCGGCCACCAGCCCTCGCTGTCCCCTGCCCGGCCACCAGCCCTCGCTGTCCTTTGCCTGGCCACCAGCCCTCGCTGTCCCCTGCCCAGCCAGAGCCTTGGACTTGGATGGACTTCACGTGCATCTCCATTAGTCACCCAACACAGACCTACAGCTGTTATTTCACCTTTTTAATCACCTGAGCGTGTCACAATCGTCCTTTTCTCTGATGTTTGCAAGCCAGGGGTGTGAGGCCGAGAATATTTTCCAGGAAACACAGGGATACTCAGACATGGCAGACTCTACCTAGGCAGTGCAGGAGGGCTGGAGAAACTGCTTTTCCAATCCCACAACTGACACCTCCTTTCCCACCTTCCCTTCTGGCACCTTTATATTCAATGCATTTCCCTGCAAGGATTTGAACCTTAAAAAGCATAAAAACAAGTCAAGAAAAGATGCCATGAAAGAAACCAACACTTTCCTTGTCAAGGATTACAGCAGAGCTACGCAAATGAAGCTGTTCATAACAACTGCAACACCAAATCCTCTGGGAACATCCACAAAACATCCAGGGATCAACTGCAACCAGCAAAACATGGTTGACAGCACTAAAAAAAAAAAAAAAAAGGAAAAAAAAAAGCCAAAGCAGAAATGGTACATGGAGAATACAAAAACTTGTGCTTAGCTGTGTCTTTTGAATCACCAAGCACACAAAGGTAAAAATGCAGTGTAACAACCTGTCACTGTTCCCTCACTGTGGATTCGGGGCTGTTGGTTTTACCCCAGCAGCTGCACAAAGAAGGGCAGGATGACACAGAGCACATGAAAGGAGCTGCCACCCGGAAAAGCCAGTACTGAACATCTTCAGGCCCAACTGAAAAAAGACCAGCCAGAAAAAGCCCTAAGCTTAAAGGCCTCCAAGCTTAGGATGGGTTAACGTGGGTTACTCAACCAGGAGTCTAAAAGCTATTTTTTATAAGCCTTGTATACACGTCTCTGTGCCCTGGGACATATTCAAGTGCCAGTGAACATTCAGTTTATGTTTTCTTTTTTCTTGTTTACATTTTTAAGAATTTATATTAGTCATGTTCATTCAATCAGCTGCCTGCACTGCATCTCACTGTGTGACATGGGTTTTAACAATCAGAGCTATTAAACATTACTCAGAGCACTGAACAGTAACCAGAGTTTACTTATTAAACCCACGGTGATAACCAACGCTGATTTCCATGAGGAAAGCAATTCAGGTATTTTTCCACATATATAAAAATGGGTGCATCTCTTCAAAGAGCAAACAATCGTGGGGAAAGGCTGGTAGATGGGAAAGTCAAAATTAGACCCAACTAAGATAAAAAGAGAAAGAAATGATGAAGCTGGAAAACCTTTCCCAGAAAAGCTCATGGAGGTTGCTCTATGGAAGGGAAGGCATCCAAGTTTCCAGGCACTCCCCACCTTCCAGCATTCACCTGTGGTTGATATTCTTCTCCTGGAAGGATTTTTTGAGTGGGACTGATTTTTCTGTATTCTCCAGCAAAACAGGCTCTGTGCCATTAGTTGGCCTTATGGAAAAGCAAATAGATGAATACATATGACTTGACAAATGCTGAGAGGAAACATCCAGAGATAGGGAGAGGGGAAAGAACCCTCATAAAGATCACGTACAGTTCATTTTTGGACTCTGCAACATGAAGCCAACACTGTTACTTCAACAATACCCACAGAATCTTGAAGGAAAAGGAAAAGCGGGGGAATGCTCTGGAAAAGTCACAGCTAAGGGGAGCATATGCAGCATATCTTTACAACTGAAAAGCACAGCAAGGGACTGCCTTAACCACAGGCTCAAGAGCACCTCCCTCGGCCCCTGCAATACTCTCCAGAAGCCTCCAAGGACACCAGACAAAGAGAGGTGCTTCCCAAACTGAGCTGGGTCACCTTGACTGAAGCACAAAGAAAGCTCTTTTCACCTCCACAAGGGACAAGCTCCCACCACATAAAGTTAAAACCAGAGGTGAACAATCCCTCCAGAACGGCCACTTTCCAGCAGAAAAGCAGAGAATTCTCTTAAAAGATAAAGGTTGATTTGTGTGATTTTTTTTTTCTTAATAGTCAGCATTGAAACCAAGTCGTCCAAGAACAGGCAGCAGTTTGTGCTTCCTTGTCCTGGACTGTCTAACCAGCTCATGGAGTCAGGGTTCAAGGATGCCCTGTCTACAGAATAATGTTTAAAGCACTCACATCCTAATCTTGGCTGATCAGGACATCTTCCAAACATCTGCAGGTCTTGGTGCAGTGCCCAGGAATCAGAATTATTGCTGAGGAGGAGAAATGTAGTACTGGAGTAAGACAGGGCCATACCTGCACAGTCCCGACTCTTATGCAGACATGCTATTGCTGACAGCATTTCAGAACTGGACAGGAGTCAGCGCTGTAGAGCGGGGAACCCCAGGCCTGCTTTTAATGATGCTTTTGATTACAACCCACTGAAAAGAATCAGCTGTCAACACCCATCCTTTCCTTTTGTGTCATTCACAAAGTGGTTCATTTCAGAAGCAGAACTATTCTGGGTTTGTCAAACCACTTTTTCACAGAATGCCTTTGGAGGATTACAAATAAACAGTATTCACAACTTACTTTCATAAGTTTCCCGTGAAAACTTACTAAGGATGAACCCCAAGTTTATTCCTCTGAACTACAAAAAGAAGTTTTGATGTTTTTAGAGTGTTTTAGGAACTGACTTGACCTCGGGACTCAGTTAGGAAGGAATCCCACCATGCTTTCCCTGGAACTGGAAACAGGGACAGTGGCACTACACTCCTCATGTGGAATGTCAAACGTTGTCCTACTGAGACTGGCTGTAAAGCCAGGCAGGAATTGCTAATACTTCTCTGTTCTGAGTCTCTGGATTTAAGCAATTAGAAAATGGTAACCAGTTAATTATGTAGGGAAGTATAACATTGACTGCCTGTCCCCACCGGTTAGTGCAGAACAATTAACCTGCAGAGCAAAGCCCCGACCTGCATTGCCATGGGGGAGTGACAAACACACCCTGTCACAACAGCAACAGCCCAAGATAAAGCCTCCAGCCCAGTTCAGGGCCCCAGCACACAACACACCAAGAGCCAGCCAGCCACTGTAATTCTTCAGAACCCGACACTTACTTTTCCCTAATAATCAGGGGCTTGGGGACAGGGAGGCTGCTTTCCCTTTCAGGGCTGTTGGCTCTGGGTCCTGCCATAGTGCTGAGTTACAGAGTCAGTGGCTGCACCATGGGAGCAACAGGAGTATTCAGGAGTAATCAATTAGAAGGAAACAAGTTACAGGCAGGATTGAAGAGACAGAGATGCTCCCCCCAAATCATGCTTTCCTTGTGAACTTCAGCATTTCTTTCACAAACATTAACGTAGCCCTCCAATAATGCTCTCCTGGGGGGAAAAAAACAAAATAACAGAACCCAGTAGCTCTTTTAGAGAAGAAGCGACTTCTGGAGGAACAAGAACATCCTTTTGGAAGCACTGCCTGTTTGTTACCCAGCTCAACTGACACTGGAGTGCCAGGAACACGCTCCACTGCTCCAAGCCAGGCTGAGCTACAGAGACAGGAGCTGCAGAGCTTGTGCTCTGCAGGAACCACCTCAAACAGGGCATGCCTAAACACCTGGTACTGCATAAAACACAGCAGAGAACTCGATGTGCATTCCTGGAAATCATTCAAAACTGCACGTTTCCAAGCTCTTTCAGCCTGCATCAAAATGTTAGGTGAAAAAATTCCTCGACCATTTAATTTTTCCAAGTGAACAGAGGGTTTACAGGAACCTTCTGGGGTGGGAGAGGAAGGGACAAGGCAAACCTGACAGTTTTAGCAGTAGAAGTCAGCAAACAAACAGGACGAAGCTGGGGGAAGAGCAAGCAAAAGTTCAGGCCCTTGCTTCCTCAGTCATGAATTACATTACAAGTAAATCAGCTGCCAGGAAAACACGTTAAGCTGTCAGTCAGAGCCAGGGTAGAGAAAACCACTCTGCAAAAAGCACATCACAGTGCAAAATAAAGCTTCTCCCAGCGGAGCTCTCAGTGGAGAGGGCTGGTAAAGAATCTCCCAGCTCTGGATGAGTGCAACCTCCAGCAGGGCCCCAGCAACTTCTCAAAGACTTGTCACTCACCCTGGGATACTCCTCCAGCTCACAGCACACCGCTCAGGGGAGCTGCATTCCCCTTCTGCAGGTGCAATTTTACACATGGAAAATGAATTCCAGATGCAAAGCAAAGTACTTGTCCATCTCCAGAATCCCAACTGCAGTTTGAGTGACGTTTGCCTGCTGAAATTCCCACCTGCAGTTCAACTGGGGGTTAACATGCATGGGGGGAGCCCTCTCCTCAAAACCTCTGCTGAGCCATCTCACTGTGTCCCATTGCCACATGCACAGTGCCACGGGGGGCACGATGACATAAACCTGCACCTCGGCCTCAGGCAGGGCATTTTAGGCACATAATTCATGTGTGTCAATTATTTGTATAGGTAAAAATACTTCTCCAATTCTAAATTAAATGTAAAGAGAACAAAAAACATCTGGAAATGTCTTTTGTGTACTTACAAATATGAAATTTTGAAGGAGTATGAAATCTTTGGGGATGCCAAACTCTTTTCAATTCTTGATAAATCACATTTCCAATTACCTTCCCCCCCTCCTCAGTATGCACAGCACCGGAATCTGAGGAAAGCTCAAGATACACAACTTGTGTAGAAGCAGTCAAATGTCCCAGCTGGCCCTGAGGTAGTGCAGTGAGCTATGGAGCATGCACTGTGCACCATACCCAGGCTCAGGGCAGTTCAGCTCCAGCATCACTCACTGGCCAACACTTGCCGAGTCGATGCCCGAAGCTGGGGGTGCACGGGAGGGTGGGAAGAGACAAAGTCAGGACAGGTGCCCCAAACTGACCAAAGGCATATGACACGGTGCTCAGCATATAGAGCTGCAAAAAGTATATGAAGAATGAGAAGGGGGGGGATGTTTGGAGTGCTGGTGTTTGTCTTCCCACGTCACTGTTACGTGGGATGGGGCCCTGCTTCCCTGGAGATGGCTGAACACCTGCCTGCCCATGGCAAGCAGGGAATTGTTGGGTTTTCTTTGCTCGTGTGCACAGCTTTTGCTTTCCCTATTAAACTGTCTTATCTCAACCCACCCATCTCCAGTTTTTGCCCTTCCAGTTCTGTCCCCGATCCTGCTGGTGGTGGACTGGCCAAGTGGCTGCATGGGGCACAGCTGCTGGCTGGGGTTACACCCTGACTGACAGGTTAAACTCCTCTTTTTCATTTTTCACATGATGAAGGCAAAGAAGAAACGGCGAGAAAAACTCGTTACTAGCACTCATAACTGCCCCAGAGTAAATACAACCTGACTTTTGTTTTACATACAGGAACACGACCAAAAACACAGATAAATCGCTATACAAAGGGTCTCTACCTGCTGCCATCTGAAGATCAATGGCAACTGGCAGCACTAACAACTCCCTGCAGCTCATGAAGCCTCACTTGCCATATTCTGTGGTGCTCTGGAGAGCAGAGGGATGCTTCAAGGGTAGTCAGGCTGAAAAATGAGAGCTGTAACACAGAGAAACACATCCCAAGTTCTCCCTGCTGGAGTTCTTCCTGCAGGAAAGCTCTGTTTGCTCTGAGCACAGGGAGGAGTGAGGCAGGCACTCACACAGCCATTGCATTCTGCATCTCCTTTCCCCACCTGTTTAAGAGTGCTCCTGTCCCAGCACATCCCAGCCTAGCCACGCCTGACTCCACTGGAGCTGCAGGACAGCACATCCGCAGGGAATCAGACCCTTGGCACACACCGAGCAGGGAAAGGGGTCTCACCCTGGGGCAGCAGGGGCCAGGCTGGGCTCACACACCAAGCAGGAAGGAAGTTGTTTTTTCCCCAGGCAGCAGCTACCAGGCAGACTGACCCCCAGCCAGCTGGAGCAGCATCACCCAGCTCAGGTCACTGCCTACTGTCATCATCAACCATAAATCACGGGCTGGGAACAGCAGCAAAGCCGCAGGCACCTGGAGCTCACCCAGACCGGGCCTAAAGAAAGATGAGCCACCAAGGTGCCCAGCTCAACAGCTGGGTGCTTGTAGTGCCCACAGCAAACCACCCAAGGAGACCAGGGCAGACCAAGGGGATTTCCAACGTGCTCAGACCATGTGCTGGCTGCATGGAGACTTGGAAAGCCCAGGTAAGGCTTCCTGCACAGCCATCAACACCTGCCAACACCCACAGAGCAGCCACAGCCCCTATTTATACACAGGAGACTAATGCTGAAATCTCCCTAGCCCAAACACTCGGGTTTCTAAAGGCTAAGGGGAAAGCTCTGCTTCCCCAATGTGCAGCTACATTCTTTCCAAAGCCCATCCAGCCAATTAAAAGCAATTTTCAAAAATTTCCTAGCCCTGTTTCTGGTTAAAAAAGAAAATTGCAACACAGCATTCCAGTTTTCAAATGGCATTAATAGGATCAAAATGGATCCCTGAAACGTCGCCGTTGGTGACAGCAGAGCAGAATCCCACCCAGACACAGGCAGTGAATGAGCAACTCTCAGCAATCACAGCATACAGCAGATAGGCAGGCTTTTAAGCATGCAAATACTGAATAACCAACACTTGTCTTGAGACAAGGGAAGAACAAGTAGTGTTAAATCAAAGCCCATGTTTGAAAGTTGGGAGATTATTTTTAGTAGTCTGTAACTCTAAGAACACACGAGCAGTTTAAGAGGTATAATTTGCTTTAAGTGTAGCACTTTTCAAACCAAGTCAGTTTTTCAGGCTGAGGTTGTAGCAAGGCTGATCAGGGGGTACCTTCAGCCCAAAGAAGCTGCTGCTGTTCCCAACACACACGCCAGACTGCAGCAACAGTGGCCACTGCTTGCACGTGGGGCTGAGTTCCAGAGGAGAACCCGACGTGGCTGCCCCTATATTCTCTGTTCAACTACTCCTGCTGCTTTGGAAAGGGCTCTGTTTTGCCAAGTTTTCCCTAGACGTGCCTTTAAATCAGCACTGGCAGATGCCTCACACAAAACCTGCAAGCCAACCATCTCCCAGACAGCAGACTTCACCAGGATTCTCTCTTCACTCGCTAGTACAGGTGCTAGAAACCACTTTTCAAAGCACATCGTGTCACTGGTGGCCAGAGCCAGCCTCTCCTTCCCTCTCTGCCCTGGCTCAGCTCAGGACATCTCCTGGAAGGTCAGGGGTTCACAGCCTTTTTGCCTGCTGGCAGCACAGAAATAAAACTACACCAGAACTTGCTCAAAGCAAAAGGTATGAAGACTTCTATTGGTATCGGGTGCTTTCACATGAGTTCAAAGGAAAGCCTGCTATCTCAGAGGGAAAAAGAGCATCTGATGTACCAAGGAAGATCCTCAGCAATAGCTCAATTAACAGCATTGCCTTTTATTCTACATGAGCTCAGACGAATGAAGATGCAAACCAGAAACACCCCCAGCTGCCGGCTGGGAACTGTGACGCCAGCCACGCTCTGCGGGTGTCTCGGGGGATTCAAACGGCCCGGGGGGTCACAGAAAGGCTTTCTGCACGGAGACAGAACAGCCAGGAACTGCAGCTCCTTCCCAAAGCCCCTCTGTGTGTCCAGCACAGCTCCGTGGGCTGCACTGTTCGTAGCACCCCTCCTGTCAGACACCCGGCTCTGTGAACATGCCACTGACTGAGGCCACCTCAACCACTGCCAGCAGTTCCCTGCCTTCCTGCAGTTCATGTGCCTCAGGAGCCTGGATCCCTGCCTTCCTGCAGCTCGTGTGCCTCAGGAGCCTGGATCCCTGCCTTCCTGCAGCTCGTGTGCCTCAGGAGCCTGGATCCCTGCCTTCCTGCAGCTCGTGTGCCTCAGGAGCCTGGATCCCTGCCTTCCTGCAGCTCCTGTGCCTCAGGAGCCCTTCCTGTGGGCATGGGAACCCCGCTGGCACTCAGCCTGTGCCCAGCAGCAGCACAGCCTCCCTGGCACAGGCTGCCAACAGAAACCAGCGCCCGGAACCCCGGGTCTCATGCTGCCCTGATCAAAAGGTGAACTCCACATCTATTCCCACGAAAATCACCTCCTCCAGGAAAGCTGGCAGACCGCCGAGTTTCACAGCCCCTAACACCAAGTCAAGCAGCCAAGTGCCTGGACACACTCCCCAGGTACCAGCAGCCCGTCTTGGTTACAGCATGTCCCTCCTGCCTGCACAGACCTGTCAGCACACTCCTCCTTTGGGGGCCCCCTCCTTTGCCCCATGGCTGGGAACCCTGGCCAGGAGGAATTGGTTTGCCTTGTTTTTTCATTCATGCTGCTGAACCTGCTCACTCGCTGGGAGACTGAGACAGTTTAGAAAGAGAAAATTCTACACTGATCTCTGACAAAAAAGAGTTATTAAAAAGGAAACAGCCATTAAACCAGCTACTCCCCAGCTCACAGCCACCCTGGTGAGCCAAAAGCCCGGTGCCAGGCCACCCGTGGTCCCTTGCCACCCTGGGGACATCCCAGCCCTCTGCCAGGTACCTGCCGCCCAACGGCCCCGCGAGCTCCAGCGGTGCCAGGGCCTAGGCTGCAGCTATTCCCATGGGGCTGGGCCTGGTACCCACTGACCTTCCAACCCGAACCTCTGACCTGCCTGTCCCTACAGCACACCTGTGGCTGACCCTGGCTGGCACCACCAGGCCTGGGTGCCCCCCATGCTGCCCTGCCTTGGCACAGACACTCCCGACTCCTGCTGCTCCCTGACGCCAACGGGAAATCATAAAGGGCAATTTGCTAAGCTTGGAAGGAACCAAGTGTTTAAGATCTATTAACAGCTTTAAGGGATTCACCCAAGGTGACAAGAGACACCCGTGGTCGGACAGGAAAACCAAAACCAAAGCTGAACCTTTCCAGCTGGGACTCCAGCACATCCCTGTGCCCTCCCCCCAGCTCCTGCATTAGCCTGATGCCTGCAGAGCTGCTGGAGGATCAAACCACAGCAGAATCGTGGCTGCAGACTCACTCAGGGTAATTACTACGTTACAAAACAGTTCCATGGCATTTGAGACTGCAGATTGGAACACGATCTGTGCAGTTTGCTGTGCGTTTTTCCTTTTTTTGGTATGACCTCCCTACACTCCATGTGTAAACACAGCTCATTTTGTGCATTTCTTAAACAACTGTCTAAGACGTGTCTTTTTCACAACAAACATCAGTGGTCTGGTAGCACCTGCTTCCCCCAGCAGCAGTTGATGTACTTCTTTGAAAGAAAGGATCTCAACAAGAAACTTTCCAGTACTAGGAGGTAAACTCTAAGCTTCCATCTGTGCCTGTGAATGCCATGAGTTAAATCTCTCAGAACTACATCAAGCCTTAAAGCAGGCGCCAGCAGAAGCTGCCTGTTCAGGCAGGCACGCTGAGGCACGACTGGTCCAGTTCACCGTCTGCACCCCAACTCCCACCTGAGAGGAGCTTTCTGCCAACACACACACAGCAGCCACCACACAAGCAGGTTCTCTGCCCACCTGGTGACTGCCACAGGAGCAATGCCAAGGGCTGCAGGACAGGGATGCTGCTGAGACACTGGGGCACTGGTGTCCCTTTAGCAGGCTGCACGCCAGCCCTGTCCCACAGATGGAGAGCATCTTGGAGTCCTGGGAACAGCTCACGGCCTCTCCAGGTTCCTAAGCAAGAGATGAGACCAAACAGTCCAAAGTGTCTTCTTTTCCAGCTGATGGCAGTCATCTTGCTGGAAATTCATCTCCTGTCTCACTCCCCCTCAGCCAGGAATCCAGCATAAACACCTTGCAAACCTGCACTTTTACTTTTTTCCCTTAAAGAATGCAGTATTCGATGAAATACTTGTGTAAACAAAAGCCTTATCCCTGGCTATTAAACCTAAAGTCCTCTGTTTTGTTAAAGACATACCAAAGCCAAGTCCAAAGTCCCCAGAGAGGCCTGCAGGATCTCCAGAGTGATTAACCCCTCTGTCAGAGTGCCCTGACCCCCAGATGGATCAGTGATTTTCTGCAAGTGTTTCTTCAGATGTTCTGGCAGCACTGACAGGCTGTTCTCACCTGCAGCAGTGGAGGTGCTGCCTGGCCCGGGACACACACAGGTTGGACTCCAGGATAATAAAAGGCCCTCCAGCCTTGGAAAAGCCATCTCATTGCTTATCTCAGTGCTGCCCACCTGCTCCAGACAGCAATGCTGACCACAGCTATTTTACAAGCCCCTTTTTAAGGTCATTTAGAGGTAAACTCTGGCTGCGGCTCCCAGCACAGTCATTCTGAAACGTTGCCTATAAAAGGGATTACTCAGGAAACCTGAAAGAGCCCTCAGAAACTGAACATGAAGGCCCCAAATCCTTCCCCAAACACCAGTACGGCAGAGCATGCGAGAGAGAAATCCTGGGCTCTCCCTCTGGAGAAAGAACTGCTGAAAACCACGTCAACTGCACTTCTGATTGACGAAATGCTGATGTTCCTACCGCTCCAGAGCACAAGGCAGCAATGCCTTCACGACAAAACCATGGAACCTAGAACTCTAATCTTAGCAGACAACAGGATAAGAGGACCACGCCCTCAAAGAATATAAATCAGCAAAGCTTCTGGGCAACAGCTTCCAGGTCTCCATGTATTCGCAGGCACAACCTGAACTCCAAAACTGTGCTTGCACCCTCTCCTGCTGGGCTGAACCCACAGGCAGCAAGGTGTAGGTCTGAGAACACATTTCCCATGTTCTGCTCGCTGCCTCACACCAACATCTGACCTGGCAGAAGGCAGTCATTTTGAGACTTCTTCCACAACATTAGTGTGCAGGAGGTGCAATTCCATATTTTGGCAATATATCCCGCCTAGTACAAATGTCTGGTCTGCATCAGAACAATGCAGAAAAAAGAAGCTTGGCTCCTAAATCAGACTGCAGCTCAGCAGTAGTCAGACCATGTAAGCCCCAAAAGGCTCTGCAGCCAAGACCAGGGAAATATGTTTTTTGTATCTGCTCAGGCTTCTAAATTAAAGAACATATTTGCAGAGCAGCCATGGTGGAACTACACAAGAAGTGCTTTTCACTACAGTTTCAAATAGTAACAGTGACTCAAAAGGAGGGGAAAAAATGAAAAGAAAAAAAAAAGAGAGAGACTTGTAGTCAAGACCTTGGGAATTATATGGAAAACATATTTTTGAAGTAACACATTTCTTATCATTCTAGGCAGCTGAGAATGACTTTCGAGGAAGGTGTTCTCCTCCAGCTAGTGACCAACATGGACATGCCAGCCACCCAACTCCGACTGTTCAGAGCCGAGGCTCGCTATTAGCCATTTCTATCTTAAAATATCAATTAAATACCATTCTTATTTTGCAAAGACTAATTTACTCTCCCAGCCCGCAAGCAGAAACTGGCAACTACACCGTACACCTGTTGTTATGCATTACAATGAAATTCAAGTATTTATGGAATTTGGCAAGTCCACGCCGCTGAAACTCCGCCGGTGATTTCACAGCAAACACGCAGAGGAACACCGCTCCTGCCTGCTGGGCAAACACTGCTGCACAAAGCACTCCTGATGGCCAGCAGCTGGCCTTTCCAGCCAGCCACCCAAACGTGCCCTCCGTGACACCTGCTCAGGTGGCACGGGCGCCGGGCCCCGGCGGGGCAGCGGGAGCAGCGGGCAAGGGGCCCGGGAACGGGTCCGGGAACAGCCCCTGGCGGGCGCTGACCTCGCCGGGGGAAGTGCAGGGCTCTGTTTGTTCAGGTGCAATAACACACATCCTGGGGGGGTGTTCCGCAAGGATAAAACAAAGAGGAGTCCAAGGAATGCGCTCCCGGTGCGACTGCCCGAGCCCCGCTGTAAGCACACACCGCGTTTGCAACAGCCAGGGATGGCCAGGAGCAAAACTACTGTCCTTGGGGGCCGCCCAGTACAGAGCACGAGCAGCTTTCCAAACTGGAAAAGGTTTATGGTGCTGCAGAGCTTAACTGGGACACGGGGAATGACACAGGGAATGACACAGGGAATGACACAGGGAATGACACAGGGAATGACACAGGGAATGACACAGGGAATGACACAGGGAATGACACAGGGAATGACACAGGGAATGACACAGGGAATGACACAGGGGAGATAGATAGGCTTTTTCTCCCCTGCTCATTTCAGCTGTCTGAACCTTTTCATGTGCAAACAAACAGGACAGGCCTGCAATAAAAGGCAGTGTATGTGCTGTAGCTGCACTAGGAGAGCCTGGGGAGCTGGGGGCATCCCAGCATGGCCAGGGAAGAGAGCTTGGGTCATTAATTACTGGTTTTGTTTAAGATAAGGAAATATATGCTCAATAGGAAACACCACGAGCAGAGGCAGAAATTAGAACTCAATCTGGGGAAATACTTTCCTCACCAAGAGCAGCAGGAAGTAGTGCAGGCACCTCAGCATCAACAACACACAGCCATGGAAAACGAGTCCCAGTGTGGGCTTCGTGCCCGGAGGTTTGGGCACATCCACACCCCTAGGGCCACCTTTATGCAGTGGGTCACTGCTGCAGCCCTGGCACGACCACGGCACGGCAGCTCACGGCGGTCATCAGGTTACTTCAACCTCATCCACATGTCCAGCAACATCCTCCTCCCAGGGGGCTGAAAAAGGAAGTGTCTAAAGGACCTGTGACTTCCCACCGACACACAGGTTGTTCCACAATGAACACAGAAACGGAATGGTCACTGACACTTTCCAGGGAGACTGACAGGCAGCACTCTCAGGCAGCTGGAGGCACGTGCTGCATGCAGCTAAGCTGCTGTGCTACACCTGGCCTATGGCAGGGGCCCAGGGAGGGCCAAGGTGAGCTCAGGCCAACTGTACTAAGATCAAGTTGCTATCCTGAAGAAAAAACGTAAAAGAAATGCTGGTATAGAAGCCATGGAAAAATACTGCTACGAGACATTTGCTTGTCTGTGTGAACCTGCCTTTGGCCTCGCATCAACAGTTCTATTGCATTTCTGAGTGAAGTGGAGTTCAGGCACAACCATCCATCCTCAGGAGCAAGAGAACTGCAAAGGCATGGGACACAGCAGGACACCATGATCCTGGTGCTGGGACAGAGCTGGTAGAAAAGCTGTCCCATGAACTGGCTGTTCCTTTGTCAAAGCCAACAGGCCTTGGTCATAGGAACAGATGCCACCAGCTGGAAGCCTTTAAGAAAACTTAAGCCTTCCCCTGCCTCATCTTCTTTGACGGTTGTCAGAGGTAAGGGCACTGGAAGAAGAGTGCAGAGGATCCCTCTGCTATAAGGAATTTGTCAAGGACTCAATCTCTCATCAGGCAGTTTTCTCATTTTCCTTGCTCCACTGTCAGTCTAGATCACCAACACTGACATGGGTAGGTACCAGCAGCACGAGGCTGTTAACACGCAGCCTTCTGCCACACAGGCTCCTGAGGCATTCCTGAGCCACAAGGAAGGACTGGAAAATTAGACCTGTGCTGTTTCTGCTGGAGTCTGAGTTGAGCCATCAGATTCAATATGTACTTGTACAAGAGATTAAAACAAAAGAGCAGAGCTAATGGGGAACTGATACACCAAGTTTAAAAATACACTTGTGGTTTGACCAATTTCAATCAACGCCATCTAATAAATCAGGATGGCTCTTGAAAACACAAATCACTGGTTTCCATTGGGAAAGAAAGAAAGGTCTAAACTCCAATTTTCTAATGGTTGAAAAAACCCAAGGGAATGAAACATAATGTTCTCTTTCATGTAGAGTGGTCACCTGTATGTGAAACAGGCTCATCATCACACTGCTGCTCAGACATCAACCGTGTGTACACACCGGGACAAGATCAACTGCAAGATCAACTCTGCTAGAAAAGCCCACAACAAAGTAAGTTTGGAAAGAGAAGAGCCTGTGGAAACCAGACAGACGCTGGGAAAAGATGACAAGAGTTGTTTGATATGAATCCAAAATGCAGACATTTTAACAAAGCTATTTGGTAAAAGCTCACCTGGTAAAAGCTCACCTGATCCACTACATGGGCATTTAGACTTGATTTCTTTCAACTCTAGAGCATTGAGGGCAAAAAATGATACAGACCAAGAAAGCAATGGAGCTGGCAGAATTCAAGAAGTGGATGTTCCAGCTCCACAGCTCTACCGGCCCGGGGTGGAAGGCTCTTGCTCCACGTCTGGATACCTGAGCAGCAGTAAATCACAAGCTGAAACACCCTCCCATTGATGCTTTGGGTCAACACAACTCACATCAAGCTGGACACATATCCTGTCTCCATTAAGTGCACTGCCCTACATAAGCTAATTAAAAGCACTTGCATTGCCAGCTCTCACTTCATCAGGCAGCTTTTAGTTTTTTCAACAACCACACCAAGCACGTTGGACAGAAATAAAACTAGAGATTCATTCTATGAAAAACATTTCCTTTTGCCTGCAGAAATGACAGCTTCCACAAAATGGTTCTTCTTCACTGAACAAGAACAAAAAGGGCACTTGGGTTACAGCATCCCCATGCTTTCTCCTGGTGAAACTGCTTTCCATACAGCAAAATCACAAATAATTTAAACAAGTCCTACACATACACCCAGGATTTGGCTAAATGAACTATCAGCAGCTCAGTTCCAAACTATATTACTCGGTTGAATTGAGCGAGTCAGACCCATGTTGGAAAGCAACCTTACTATTTTTAATGATTCTGGGCCTCATAACAGACTCCCAGATGAGAACTGAAAAGGGATCAACAATATTCTGTGCAAGCATCAGAGCAGGTCTGGCTATTACACTACACAGAAACAGCAAAAGCACATCCTCAAGCACAACAGTATCAAAGGGGCTTCTAACAGAGAAAGGAAATCGAGCAAAGTAATTCTTTGAGCAAAATCGAAACAAGGAATTCAAGCACAAGAATACATGGCTGCTTAAATGCTCCAGTAAATGAAGATTGATCCAAAACCTCCTTCCAGTCCCAGAAACGCAAGGCCATCATGTCACCGTGGTGTAACAAACTTTGGCCTGACGCACATCTGGTTCAAATTAGCACCTGCATACCTCGGTTATTAACTAAAAATCAGAGCTCTCCCTGTGACCTGCAGAGTCCTCATGCACAAGAACTTAGCCAGCAGCATCGTGCCTTCCCTTCTCAGCTGTGTGTGGTGTGACAACATGAACGCAGCGCTGCGGCACAACCGGCACCGCTTCAACTCCCGAGCGCCGGCTCACGTTTCCCATCACACCATTTTCAACGTGGATGCTATGGGCTGGGTGGCTAATGGATGGAGCCCTGGAATCCTGCCTCAGGTCCTTCAAATTCAACTGAAGTCTGATGAACTAAATGCCATCTGTAGGGAAAAATACATCTGTCGAAACCCCCGCTTGCAGCATGTGGCCTAACTGAGGGGTGTGCACCAGCCATCTCCATCTTCACCTGCTGCACCTGACTTCAAGTGCCTGCCACACAAACTGCATTTCAAATGAAAAGCTGCTCCTCTAGATATTTTTCCAAAACAGCACTTGGGGATTTGGATGGGGAAAGCCAATTGTTTTACTGTTAAAGCACACACCTTGGTGTTAGGGAGGCCTCGTTTCTACTTCTGAGCCCCCACATGTACCACGTGAGCCAACACAACTCCACAGCTGCCATCTCCACAGTTCACCCCTATAATATAGAGGAACATACAGGAAATGTATAAATATATGTCGGTATGAATAACCGCATATGCATATATTTATACATTTGTTTATTCATATTTTATACATACATTTGTATACATACACACATTTAGCTGCCTATTAAGGGATTGAGTTAGTCTTGTCAATAATGTCTGTTTCCATACATTTCTCCAACCCTTTGAGAGGCTGCTGCCCAGTAGATTTCCCTAAATTCCAACTGTATTTCTCACAAGAGAGCTATGACAGCACATTTCTAGCACAGAGACACCTCCTCACAGCCTGAAGTCCTTGCCGTGAGCAGCCCAAGCACAAAGTAACGGAGCAGATGAGGAGGGCTTCCTTACCACAGCTCTCGGGAACCTGACTGGTGGTCCATAGGTTGGCTCACATCTCAAGCTGACACAAGCTGGACTTGGGCCCCTAGGCCATGTTGTGAACTCACTTCAGCTCCCATCTCAGCATCCTTCATGCCTCAATGTGGGCTTAAGGTATCAAAGCTGACCTAACAAAACCTTCGGGTCTAGTCTTCACGTGTTTCATCATGAAGCTGATGTTCTGCTCTAAAGCCCTGGTTGGCAACAGGTTAAAGAGGCTCAGCACTGAACTCTCACACCTGAGTTTCTTCAGATCTGCTCAGACTGATGTTTAAATGCAATTCTGAATAACAATTTCTTTTTCTTACTATAGCCTATGGCAAAGAGCTTTTCAAGGTATGCCCCAGGAGCTCCTGGCAGCAATCACACTCGAAGCACAGTCGGTGTCAAACTGCAACATTAATTCGTTCTGCACTTGCGCAAAGACTGCAAAAGAAAACTTCCAAGTGCCAACACCAAGACATCCAGGGAGATTAGATTAAATGTCTCCCTTTTCATCTCTGCAGAGCACGGGCCGGTAAATACTCGAACTGGTGTTGGGACAGCGCGGTGCAGCTGTTCGTTGAGTAACCGAGAGGAAATCATTAAAGACACCAACTTCAGCCACTTGACTCGCACACCAAAATAGAAGCAGCAAGTGCACGCAGCCGTGACGGCATTTCACGCTCACCAGCAAACTGCCAAGCGTGGCCTTGCCTTCCAAAGGAGCCCCTGTGTGCAGTGCAGCAGAGAGCCTGCCAGTCCCCCCTCCTGGGCTCCCGTGCTCACACAGCCAGCAGCCGAGACTTACACAACTGCAATTTCAGTTCACAAATGCTCTCGAGCCCTTTTTATGCCTCATTTTCTCAACAGCTGCTTCTTGGAGTTCCAGTCTCCACTAATTACTTCAAACATTTAACGGAAGAAATGCAAACCATAATTGATACAATTATTACACGCAGAAAAAAGGAAAAATTCTCAAGGGTTGGAAGATGAGGGGACTAAAGAGTTTTGTGTTGGGCTTTCTCTCCCTTTTGTTCTTTTTTCTCTTTAAGAACAGCACATGCAAAACATTTGTGAAGCCAACACAGCTGCAGGGCCTGCTCACCAGACCAGGACTGTCTACTCAGTATCCTTTCTAGCTTTTTATAGATACAACTTAAAAACACCATGAAATTTATTTCCTGTAATAACCATCCCCAAATATTTTCTTTAAAAGTCAACGTTTCAGCAAAAGTCTCCCAAGAATGTGGAGTTATGCATTTACATTGTGTTAGCACAGTCCCTCCCTCCCCACTTCCTTCATTGTTCCCCCTCAGACTCTCTTTGGTGTTTTATTTCACCTGCCGAGCTCTCTGAGGTTTACAAGGCCAGGCTGGCACTGCCATACCCATACACAGCTTACTGGGAACTGGCACACCCCACACTGGAGAAAGGTTCCAACAGACAGAAAACAACATATGGGGTCAAGAGTTCTTCCCTTAAATTTTCCTTTTTCCTACCGTAAATTCCTGGCTGCTGGCTGGGCTTAAATCCCAGCAGTGTGCTAAGCAAAGAACCCTGTTCACAGGCATGTGCTCCCATCCCCACACACCAGGAAAGGTGTGCAAACAGCCTGCCACCATCCACTACTGAGTATGCAGAACTATCTGTGAGAATGCTGCACTTTAATACCTGTTAACTCACACTACGCGCTACTCCATACACGGGAACGTGTATAAAATGCAAGCTGGAGAAATCCTGTGGCCTGCTGTTCTGCTACGATGACATTTTCCATTCCATGAATGCCACTCTGTTATGTAAAACCCACAGAATCACAGAATATTCTGAGTCAGAAGGGACCCCCAGGACCCTCAGGTCCAGCCCTTAGGTGAATGGCCCCTATGGGGATGGAACTCACAACCCTGGCGTTACCAGCACCACGGTTTGTGTGACCAAACTCTCAGAGCCTGGAGGAGTCAACCCTGTGAACTGGTAGAAAAAGTGACCTGAACGGGAACCCATTCTGTGGGGCACGACAGCGGGTCAGGGCTGGCTGAACTCCACGGTTTTCCCCTTTCTTTGGCTTAGTGAGCAGGCTAAGCTGCAGGATCACTGCAACAGGACAAAGTGGACACTGAGAACACAGCCAATGTGCTGGCAGGGGATGCCAGGCAAACTCGGGAAAAAAGTTGGACTTCTTTTTTTTAAATGCCAGTTACTGCTGATGTGAGCAGCTCCTCCATAACCTGCAGAAGAGCAGAAAATCCACTCAAGTTCAGAAGTTCTGAACTTCTGAACAACCTGGTTTCTTGTCCAGTCTCCAGCTGCACAAAGATGCAGTCAGAGGCTGTTACAAGCCTGATGAGGAGAACACAACACATTTAAATCACATGCACGGCCCAAGTATCCGAAGCTGATGGCAAAGCAAGTCCTGTCACAACGTTTGTCATGCACTGGATTGTCTCCTCTCTGGCTGAAGGCTGTTCCACTGCCCTGCATCAAGTGAAGCTCCATTGCAGCCCTGAACTCTGTGGAGTGTTCCTGCCCCCTCTTGTCACCGCTCCATTACTGCCACACGCAGTCCTAGTTCCAAACATAATTTTATCTCTAAATGATGTGATGGTCTGTCTGAGGCCCGGGGTGCCTCTAGTGCATCTCGGCTCATCTCCAGCTTTACCTCAGAACCTAATGGCTCAAATATATTCTGACCCATTAAAATAAAGAAAAATATTCCAATTGACTTAACTGACTTTGGAGTCTCTCTCTGTTTCCAAAGGTACCTCACAAGATTTAGCAGGTGCTCACCAGCCTTCCCTCCTGCCTTTGGTGCCCACATCAAGGGCAAATGGCTGGGCAGTGCAAGTCTCCATGAGCCTGAAACACAACAGTGTTGGGAATTTCTCTTCATTTTTTCTTTAATCTTAATATTTCAGCTGCATGACTGACCAGGTTATCACCTCTGGGGAGCAAGGTCTGCTCAACGCTGAGCATTCTGGGCCCACAAACCAGAAACAAAAGTAGCCCTTCTGTGGCACTTGAAGAAACAGAGGGACACTCACAGTCATCGCTTCCAAAGGCCCAGGAAGGGAAGTGCTTGTCTCTCAATCCCATTGCACTGTGTCCAGTACCAACTGCTGACAATGGCTGTTTAACATTTCCAGCTGGATTAGACGAATTAAAAAGCAGGAAAGTGTCCATTTTTTTTTCTCCTGATGTCTACTGTGATGTTTCTGTCTTGGAGAGCACAAGACCACTTTAATTCCCCGTTATTTAGGTAAGACTATGACCTATCTCCCAATTAGAATCCATCTTTTCTGAGATCTCCTAATGCTGCATGGACCCTGTGGTGCCACTGCTCTACCCATGTCACAACCCTCACTTGTAGCTCCAAAGAGCAGTTTCATCACAGAACCCATCCCTTACTAGAAAACAAACAACCTGCAAGTCTTCCAACAGGTGTTTTACCTTCCTGCTGCACTTCTCACACAAACATCAGTCAGTTCTGCTACATCTCCCTGCCTTCTCTCTCACCTACAGACCACTCTGATTTCCCCCAGCCCACTCCTGCTGCCACCTGACTGCCCTGCAGGAACCACGGCCATGCTGGCTGGGCCACTGCCTACCCCAGCACGGCCCCGTTCCTGCCACGGTGCCACACCACACAGGCTGGCTGGGCAGCCCAGGCAGGAGCCAGTCCTCTGCTGGTCCTCTCAAAGAGACAGGAGACACAGCCTGAAGCCACAGCCTATACTCTTATTGCACGTTCTACGTTCAACCCCAAGAGCCCACACATGTTACATTGCCTGGTTACTCCTCTGGGCAAGTCCGTGAGCTGGGTCACATCACAGACAGATTCACCATTTCTTATCCACTGAGTAAAGTACTGACATCACCCAACAGAAAACCTTTGTTCCGTGTTCTAATCATTTCCCTCTGCAGTTTGCTCAGCTTTTAGGTTCTGAGTAAATGATCGTTCTAAGGAACAAACAGAATCATTCCACAAGCAGAAACTTGCTCCTAACTACTGAAAAAGGAAATGTAAGAAAGAAAGAATCAATATGCCTGACTATATCACCCCACATAATAAACTCCAAAGCCTGTGGTATTGTTCCTTTGTCACGACCTCAGCATCAGTCAGAGTGTCAGTCAATGACATCACCATAGCAAACAAAAAAGGGAGACAGTGCTCACCTTACAAAGGGAGGGTAGCAAACACCTAATGATGTGCAAAGATCAAATGGTTTCATTTTTTATAAAGACCACACTTCGGCCTACAGAAGGCAAGGGAGAAATGCCGTGAAATGAAGCTGGATTAACTGCAGTGACACAAGAACAGAAGCCAACACGTTCTCTAAGTCCCCCTGCTACACAGTCCTGCTCAAGAACCAGGCTCACTGCAGTGCCCAGTGCCAGCCCCACCAAGGGGGAAGGAGCCCACCCTGGAGGAGCCCCTGTCCAGCTCGGACGGGTCCTTTCCCTTGGCATTTGCATAACTCTGAATACCTGTAGCAGAACCCTTGTTCCACTCCAGTCCTTTCCCTGCTCACAAGGTTTCAGCTGTCACACTGGAAGGCAGCAAGCTTTCATCACAGCACGCTCTGGCTCAGCTTTGTTCAAAGGGACAGCAGAGTTTTCCTGGAGATAAGGGCCCCAGGCAGCCAGAGGAGAGGGTAACCTCCTCAGGGCACATCCCCTCCCTCCAAGCCCCCGGGATGCTCCCTCCCCTGCCATCTGTGAGCACACCCCCCCGCCAGCCCCACACAGACCGGCCGTGCTCACACCGACACACTGCCCTCGGAGTCTGTACCTCAGTGTGCAAAGCTTGGCTCCGCTCAAACCAGACGCACTCCACACACCTTGGAAAACGTTACTATTCAGACAATAGCCAGCCATCTTTTGCTGTACTTAAGTTTCATCCCTTCTACATTGTTCATAGACCTTTTCCATAAAAAGTAAACCTCACTGCTTTGCAGTTAACGGATAGATTCTGAGGGGAAAAAAGCTGAAAAGAAAAACAACATCCCTGGGAGTTAAATCAAAGGGAGGGATAGTTTTTCCAGCTGGGTTCTGGGTGATGGAAGACAGGTTGTCATTCTAAAGAGGCCAGAAAATGTCTTTTACATACACCAGTCTCAGTAAACCTACCCTGAGTTATAAGGTTTATTTTATAATAGTTTAAGTCTTATATTGTACTTGATTTTCTTCTACTAACAGCAAAGGCCTATACAACAGCTATTTGCCAGAAAGCAGCACCAAGTGTATTTTGACTTACAGAGATGGATCATGGGGAGGGAGGGGAGCAATACTTATGTTAACTGGTCATTTAATAATTTAATAATTATATTAACTGGTCATTAACTGTTATTCTACCCTCCTTTTCTTGAAAGGGAACCTTTCAGAGACGTTGGGAAACAGTAAAGGGGGAAAAAATCATGTCAGCAGGACACTGTTGGTCAGATATAACTCCATCTTAAGCTTCATCCAGTTTTCCACACATGTGAAGGCTCTATTGGAAAGTTTTCTCAAGCCACCTGCAGCAGCTGCTGTGAAAGGCTCTAAAGGAGTAGAGTGTATCCAGTGCCTTCCCTACCCACCCTCAGTGGAACAAGGTAGGAAGGATGAACCCTCAGCTTACCAAGGTCTTTAACTTTCACCAACAGATTCCACCTACTTATTGGAAGTGCCTAAATGCTTTGGATGCCTGCACTGATACCTGTGAGAACACAACTAGAACTTGCTCCAATCACCATGAAAGCTGTGCCCAAGCTTCCAGAGTCCTCAGACATATCAGTCTGGCTGTGGTCTTCCTCTCTGCCCCAACACACCAAGCCCCTCCCAAAAGATCAGCCTCAGAGACTTGCTGCGGGACACAAAAAGGAGTTCCTGAGTATTGCATAATTTCCTAAGGCTTTTGTCAACACCAAGGACCCACGGGGCCCTTTATCACCTTAAATAAACAAGTAGTATTTAATGCATACCAGAGCAGAGGTGAGGGTTAGACAGGGTAAACACACACCTGTGTAAAGAAGTCAAGACCTGTCTGCCTGCCGAGTTCTTCTGCTCACGAGACACGCACTGGCTTTCAGGGGAATTCAAACTCCTACAGCTCATTCCTCACACACACTTTTCTGGAGCAAGTTCTTGAACAGAACTGGCTTATAAAGAAATATCTGTCACAGCAGGCTCGCTTTAGAGAATGAACCTCCCAGACCAACCTGACACACAAGGGGCCTGCAAAAGCCAAGAGGAAAAGGGAAGCAAAGAGCAACCTCAGCTACTGCTGTTGGTGTTGGGTTTTTTACAGAAAGGACAGCTGGGTGTACATGCAGGAAAGCCCTGCTGATGACACAGGTGGCACTCCAGATTACAAACCCCACAGTTCCATAGGGAATACCTGCTCTCTGTTGGTTCAGTAGGTACACAAGAGAGAAAAACAAAAAAGGCTTTCACGTGTCTCTTCGATTGCAGCCAACAGTTTAAGTTCTGAATCACCAGTTGAAATGCCTTCTCACACTGAAGTGTATTAAGAAAATGTTGCAGGGTCTCCTGTAACCCAGCAAACTGCAGGAGAATCAGAGCTGAGGCTGGAATTGCACACTCAGTGCACTTCATTGTATCTCGGTATGTACTGAACAGCTTGTAATAACTCACTGTTCCAAAAGCTTTGGATACCTAAGCAGAGGCTGCTTTGGGGGCCTAGAAATGGCAGCACTGGAGGAAGCCTGGGAACTGAGACCAGCTGTCTTCATTTTGGTGGGAAACTTACTGTTTATGTTTTATTTTCATTTGTAGGCTAGCTCCTACTTTATCTACCCTAATCTCTTAGAGCACCCCACTAATTCACGAGGCAGAGCACTAAAACCCTACTAGAGCTTTCAGAGTCCAAGCTCTGCTTTACACAGCTGGGTTGGCTCCCACTGCTTGTTCCAACATCCTCTGGGACAGCACTACAAGGACATAGCACAGGAGTAGAGTGAGGAACCCAAGGTGTTACAGACATGCCTCTGAGCAGCAGAAAAAGGGAACAAAAGAAAAAAACTATCCCCCAAAATCTTTTGGATCAGGAAAGGTTATAAAAAGTAACCTTTTCAGGTTATAAAAACTAAGTCCTGCTGCCCCTCCAATAAACAGTCAGAAACACCTCTTGCACGCATCGCCAGCCCCTCCCTGGCTGGAAGGGCTCTGCCTAACCCAGGAGTGACCCCGTCTGTTAAACAAGGAGATTGCAGGTCCTTTACAGGGGGCTCAGAAAACCGCGGCCAGAAGGGGAAGAACTGCGGCACTCAGGGGATACAATCGCCGACGGTTATTCCGTTTCCAAGGCACGGCTCCGTCCTACCTCATTTCTGCCACACGTTTAACCTTTTGTGCCGTATTTTTCCCAAGCCATCCCAAGACGCATAGTCCCCAGGATACCTGCCAGGCAGCAGACACCAGGAGCTGTTTGAAGCTCAGGGCAAAGCTTGCTCACATGTGCTGGGGCACCAGCTTCGTTTCCTCTGCACGTTCTAGAGGCTAATTAGCTCACCATCAAAGAGTAAATACTGACCCTGGAATTAGGGAAGGGAGGAGGGGAACGATGCTTTTACTTCCATCAGGAGAGTCGAAGGATATCAAAACAATCCTTAGCATAGCCTGAACAATTTCCTAAGCAGAACCAGGAAATAAAGTCACAGTGACTCCTGACTTCCAGAGCACCCAGCGCTGCCTTTGCAGTCACCTTCACTACTTTTCTTTAACATGAAGGCCACCTAAGAGAGAGAAAGCCAGGCTCCTGCTTCTCCTTGAAGAAGGTACCAAAGAGCACTGTTCTATCTGAATGCAGCAGCAAGACCAGGACGCTCCTCCCAATACAAAATTAAAGCTATTAAAAAGCCAAGAATATAGGACAATCCTCCCTTTAAACTGAAGGGTATGGACCCAGCTAAACTGACAAATGGCAATTGAAACTTGAGCAACACAGTCCCCCGAGTCACCCAGCTGCACGAGGGGGAGCAGCAGACGGGGCAGGAGCAATCCCAGGTGCCCCTGGCAGCACAGCACTGCGGGCAGAATGCCCAGGCAGCTCTGCCAGGGCCCACACCGTGTATGGGGTACGTACAGGGACGTTGCTGGGCTATCCCGACACTCCAGCACCCCTTCAGCACCCTGCAGGCAAACTTCGAGAGCACCCCTGCTAATGAGTTCCAAAGAAAGCTTCTCAGTGCTCCGGCTGATCTCCCTCTCTTGAAAGCACCCATTGAAATCTACAACTCCTTGTGACACCAAAACACACCCCTAAATGCTTTCCTTCTTGCCTTCAGCTCCTCGCTTACCTTTCACAGGCTTCTGCAGAGTGTTTTCAGATGCTTTGTTTGTATAAAAAAAAATTAACATCAACACATTTCTCGAACATATTCAAGAAATCTTTCATCAAATAATCTCTGTCACGTGTTCCCCCTGAGGTCTTCCTGCAAAATCCTGTGCCTCGCCATTCAGATTCATTCTTAACCTGTTAAGAAGATCACGATCTCGCAGGTACTCACAGGAACCCCCTCAGGAGGATTTGCTGCTTCTCTCTGGGCCTGCACCAAGTCATCGTTCAGTTCTTGTCCCATGCTTGCCAGTGACCTAGAGAAACAAAAGGTACAATTATTGGTATTAATTATCGCCACAGGCTTTGGGTTCACTGTTGGGTTAAGTGTTCTGTAAATATAAGGAGACAGTCCTCAACCCACTGGAGCTGATTTGTCTGTTCCCTGTTCTGCTTTTACAAACCCTGACACCACTCCTCAAGAATTATCACTGCTGCAGATCTGCAACAGAACAGCAGGTTCCTACTACATGTGTTTGCTTTTAAAATTAAATTCTTAGTACGTCTAGCTACATAATCAACATAAATACATGTATTGATAGTCCTTGGGGGAAAGCTTGCCAGGGGAGAAAATATCCATTTTAGCACCACAATTTGATACACCTTCAGAAAAAGCAGAATTACCACCAGCTCCCAAGATCCCTTGTGAGGATCCCTTGCGACACCCAATGCAGCAGATATTGAAAAAGGAAGGAAAAAGCCAAAACTGTAGTGGAAAAAAAGAGGACAACAGAAATACATCAGTATGTAAAAAATCCCCCACACCCCAGTAGTGGGAAACAACTAACTTACTGTTTGTCTGCTTTTTCTCATTACATAAATACTGAGTAGAAACTAACGAAACAGAATCCACAGAAGGCAGAGTTAAGATTCCTTTTTGGAAGTAAAAATATGTTTCTGTAATTTGGGTGATTTCAGTCTGCCAGTTTCTGTGGAGGAGGGCTCAAGTAAATCTACTCTCTCAGGTATAAAGAGCAGTAGACTAAAGAGGCAAGACGTGGAGTATCATTTTCAGGATAGGTTTCAGGCAGTTTTAAACCCAAAACACTGGAGATGCAGATTTGTAAACATAAATGTGATACCAGACTTACTTTGTCTCTCAGAAGTGTTTAATTCATTTTTAAGAACAACAGAGGGCCCAATCAACAATAAAGGTTATTTCACCCCCTTGCCAATAACAACCCTGCAGCTTGCCTTCCTTTCTGTGCTGACAGCAGACAGCTTGGATGCAACAGCACTCATGGTACCAACGGGCACAATTCTCCAGCTGAACCAACTAATTCACCTCCTGGCATCTCCCACGAGGTATCCTATTAACTAGTGTAGCAAAACATCTGCTTCTGGGTGGTTTGTAAACAGAACATGTTTTCATTGGACTGGACTGCTTTTCTAAGAAAAAAAATCTTGTACAGGTAAAAACCCATCCAGCAGATGGGTGTTTCAGAGCCCACAGCTCCCAGGTAAAGGAGCAAAGGAGCAGCAGCACAGAAGGATCCAGAGGTGCCAGGGAGGTTCAAGTGACTGTGTTTGGTAGGAATATTTGAAAACAAGCTGCTCTGCAGCTGTCTCAAGCCTGGAGCTCACAGAAAGGAAACGAGTTCCCCCTCCTGCTTCATTTTATACCTTGTCCGATGAAGGCAGAACCACACCGTGCAAAAGGGAAGAGAGCAGATGGTAACAGCAGTCCAATGTCCCCCCGATGGCCAGCACCAGGGCTCATTCCCTCCTCTGGCTGATGGAACCGAGAGCCAGGCTCTGCTCTCCCGCTCAGCAGGGGCACAGCCGGGATGTGGAGCCTTGGTGGGGGCAACATGTGCTGGTGACCCCGGGTACAGCACCAGAGCCTGAGCCTGGGGACACCGGGTACAGCACCAGAGCCTGAGCCTGGGGACACCGGGGACAGCACCAGAGCCTGAGCCTGGGGACACCGGGTACAGCACCAAACCCTGAGCCTGGGGACACCGGGGACAGCACCAGAGCCTGAGCCTGGGGACACCGGGTATGGCACCAAACCCTGAGCCTGGGGACACCGGGTACAGCACCAAACCCTGAGCCTGGGGACACCGGGTACAGCACCAAACCCTGAGCCTGGGGACACTGGGTACAGCACCAGAGCCTGAGCCTGGGGACACCGGGTACAGCACCAAACCCTGAGCCTGGGGACACCGGGTACGGCACCAAACCCTGAGCCTGGGGACACCGGGTACGGCACCAGAGCCTGAGCCTGGGGACACCGGGTACAGCACCAGAGCCTGAGCCTGGGGACACCGGGTACGGCACCAAACCCTGAGCCTGGGGACACCGGGGACGGCACCAAACCCTGAGCCTGGGGACACCGGGTACAGCACCAGAGCCTGAGCCTGGGGACACTGGGTACAGCACCAAACCCTGAGCCTGGGGACACCGGGTACAGCACCAAACCCTGAGCCTGGGGACACCGGGTACGGCACCAAACCCTGAGCCTGGGGACACCGGGTACGGCACCAGAGCCTGAGCCTGGGGACACCGGGGACAGCACCAGAGCCTGAGCCTGGGGACACCGGGTACGGCACCAGAGCCTGAGCCTGGGGACACCGGGTACAGCACCAGAGCCTGAGCCTGGGGACACCACCAGAGCCTGAGCCTGGGGACACCACCAGAGCCTGAGCCTGGGGACACCACCAGAGCCTGAGCCTGGGGACACCGGGGACAGCACCAGAGTCTGAGCCTGGGGACACCGGGGACAGCACCAGAGCCTGAGGCGCAGAGACAGCAGATCCCTCACCCTGAACAGCCTCCCCGTGCCACCCTCTGCCCCTCTGCCACTGCAGGCTCCACTGGACACACACTGCTCAGCATCGAGTCCTGGAATGCTTGGGGCTGGAACTTGGGGCTTGCTTTTTTTTACCAGTGGAAAACACAAAGTATTTTTAAAGGAACTACTCTTATTTCTATTTTCCCTATCAACCTTCCCTTGACTTGTGACACGACACTAAAAAGTTTCAGCCTGCTTCACCAAGAATCCCAAAGGGAAAAGGAAAGCACTGCCTCCAGCCCCCCAGATTCATTACCCTCAACATGTGCTCATTTTTACCATTCGTAGAAAAAGTGCCACCATTTCTCCCGAGCCCATGCCTGACCTGGTAATGCTATTTAACTGAGCAACAGACATTCCAAAGGCAGAGGTGAGGATGCAGAGGAACCCACACAACCAGAGGAGAGAAAATATCGGCCCTGTGGTCCGAAGCAGCTTTGCAAGATGTGCAATGTGTAGCTACCCTGCAGCTAACTGTGCAAATACTGGTCAATAGGAGCCTCCCTGCACACAAAGGAGGAGACTCAGCTCTTGAGCAAACCCTGTGTCATTTAAACCACAGCTACAAACCCAGAGAAGCATCCTAAGAACGATCCCTGTCTTTGTGCTCACCTTTACTCCTGCCCTAACTCATGTCCTGAGCCTGCCTTGCTGATTGGTTCCCACAGACAAACCCCACAAAGCAAATGGGAATTAGGGAAGCCTACAGTAAATGCAGCAGCTACACACAACAGCCACTGGCTCACCCAGGGGCACAAAGGCAGCCCAGGCCACTGGGTTATTTCAGGGCTTTTTGGCAACTAGAGCTTGAAGCTGCTGCTGTGAGAGCCAAGGAGACCACCACGTTGTCACCCTGTCGGTCAGGGTGACACCTCCACCTACAAACTGATGGGGAACTAAAAAAAAACAACCACCAAAGCAGGACAGGAGGGCAGAACTGCCACCTCAGGCAACCAGAAGACAGACAAGCTGGTCTAGTAGAAGGTATCCCCCGCCTATGGCAGGGGGTTGGAAAGAGATGATCTTTAAGGTCCCTTCCAAACCAAAGCATTCTGGGATTCTATTAACACTTAACCCTAAAAAAAAATACAGGAAAAAAACGTCACTTATGCCTGAAGTAGAAGTTTGAAAGAGGATTGTACATAAGATACAGCAACAGCTGAACCACACAGCCCACGTGTCCTCAGCCCACAAGCACTACCAAAGGTGTGTGATCCATGCTGGTAAATTATTTCGTGATAATCTCACTATGGCACAAACAGGGAAAAGCACCACAGAACAAGGTGGTTCTACTGTTCACCAATCACATTGTCAAAATCAGTGTTCTAAAAATATTTTTAACTCCTTGTACCAAAGCACCAAAAAAAAAGAAAAAAAAAGAAAAGAAAAAGTTTCTTACTTATGGTAGTCATTAATTTTTCTCAAGAGGCCAGAAAAACACTTAGCTAAATGTTTTAAAATGCACAGACCAGTGAAACTGAGAGGGAAGGGGGCAAGAATAAAAGAGCAGGGGGAACCAGCCGGGAGATGGAAGAAAGTGTTACAGCAAAGCATGGAACTCTCAGGGTGGAGTGCCTTTTCATGGCAAGCACACGCTACAACAAGCGTGACAAGACAGAAGTGTAAAAACAACGGCCTAAACCCCAAAATTGCACACGCACTGCTCGAACTGCCCTTCTCAGAGACTTTCGGGGAGTACTTCAGCTCTCCCCTCAAAGCCCTTTGGAAACGGAACTAAAACATGCCTCGTGAAGAACCGTTTCCCTTGTAACAACATCCACAGTCCCGCACCGCACAGGACCGGGCCCCTGGTAACAACACCCGGTAACCCATCCCTCCTAAAGGACCCGGGCTCTTGAAACAACTTCCAGGGTAAATCGCTGCACATAGAGCACCAGGTCCCTTATAACGATACCCACAACAAAACACGCCACCAGGTCCCTTGTAACAGCGAAACACTTCCCCCCTTTTCCACGCCCGTGCTCCCTGTCCTGTCCCCAGCGACGCCAGGAGTTCGCAGCCTTGGCAAACTCACATTCCCGGGCTGCAGCTCCCAAGGGATGCCGCAGCTATTCAAGCGCACGCCCGCGGGGGGGGGGAGGGATTCCCTCCGCCTGGCGCAGCCAAGAAATCCGCCCGCCGCTCCCCCTGTCCCGGCCTCGGAGAGGCGGCGGCGGCTCCCCGGGAGCACTCCTGGAAGCGATGCGGCCTGCCCTCCGAGTGCGGGACAGCACACCTGCCGTGACTGCCCTCTCTCCAAAGAGCTTCCAGCGAGCAATCACCGGAAAGACCCAAATCCCAGCATGTGGGGCTCTTTCAACGGTGCTGTGAAACACCTCCCTTTTTGGGTTGAATAGCGGTCTAACAGCAGCAGGAGGCTGCCTTTGCCCATCCGAGCCTTGTCCCGAGCTCAGCTCAGCCCTGCAGAAGCCGCAGGACGGGTCATTCCCAGAGAAAGGGGGAATTACCGACGAGCCCCCTCACGGAACGGGCCCATAGGGCTCCACAGTGAACCCTGCCACCCCCGGGAGCCCAGCCGAGCCGAGCCGAGGCCCCGCAGCCCCTCAGCGCCCTCCCGCCCGCACACCTCAAGGTCCTGCCGGTCCCGCGGCGCCCTCCGCGGCTCCCGAGAAAGCCGCTCGCCCGCAGAGCGAGTCCCGAGGGCCGGCGCACCAAAGGCGGGGAGGGGAGAGGGGGCGGCGCGAGCCAGGAGGCTCTTTAGTGTGGCCCGGGCTAAGTTCCGGCCCTGGCGGCGCCACCTTGAGTGTGGCCTCGGGGCCAGGCTGGATGGGACTTGCAGCATCCAACCGGGGATGAGAGGGGAAGGTGCCCCTGCCCACGGAAGACAGGCTGGCCTTTGAAGGTCCCCTTCAAACCAAATCGCTCTCTCATTCCCCTCCGAAACAACTCCCAAAGAGACACAGCAACCAAAGCAGAGGGACTGCACTCCCAGCTTTTCTTACCTGCAGGCACACACAGCACAGCACGCTGGACGTAAAAGCCACAGGGTTAGTCCTGCCAGAGGCGTCCGGCAGAGTGTCCACGGCGACCGAAGGAAAAGAGGCAGCCTGGGAACACGGAGTAAAAGACACTGTCGTTAGGAGTACACCGAGCAAGAGCCGGGTCATCCCCACAGGCAGCTGCGCTGTGCAGTCCCACAAAAAGCTCCGGCTCCGGATTTAAGCTCGGAGAAGCCCGGCAGTGCCAAAACACTCCCGCTCTCCGCTTCCCAGCCCGCCCCGACCGCCGGGCGCTGCCTCGCGGTCGCCGCCTGGCGGACACGGCCGGGAACGGCACTGCAGCCGCGCCCCCCCCTTGCGAGACCCGCGGCGCCTTTCGCGAGGACGGGCCTTTCTTCCCTAAAACCTGCCCTTCCCTAGGAAAAGCTGAGCAAGTCACAGAGTTGCTGTTTTTATCCCGGCTTCCCAAAGGACTTCTCTCTCCCGGCGGCGGCAGCAGCAGCAACGCTCCCGGGGAAGCCCTGACCGAGGCTGGGAACTGACACACAACAAGCCAAGAGCATAAACTCGGCTCCAAAACACTCCACAACAGACCAATTTACAGTCCCCTTTGCCTCCTCTCCCCCGTGCAGGCCCAGGCTTTGGGATTCCAAGGCAAACCCCGAGAGGCCCAGAGAGCAGCAGCCCCTCAGCCCCAGCACGGCCTCCCCCGGGCTCCCCCGGCCGGGAACCGGCCCAGCCAGCCCCTGCTGTGCAGCACAGCAGGCGGGGGGATGACTTTTGGGACCCCTCCCTGGCCCCTGCGGAGCAATGCAGGCATCGGGGCCAAGTCCTGCCCGGACCCCGGGCAGACAGGTCAGCCCCAGCAGCAGCAGCAGCAGCAGCAGCAGCGGGCTGTTCTGCCTCTTGCTCCCCTCTCATTTGGAACCGAACGGTGAGGAACAAGCCCCGGGCACAATCGGCACCGAGCAGCAAGGCCTGGGCTCGCCAGAGGCCCGGGCCTGCCTACTCCAGGCTCTGGGCTTCCTTTGCTTTCTTCCCCCGCAATTCTCCTGCCCCAGCAAGCGTTGAGAGACAGACTGCCCGGTGAGACGTGCCCCGAAACAGCCATCAGTTCCAAGGCCAGAAAATCTCAGGGCCACACTTCGAAACCCTGCCGCGAGGCCCCCGGAGAAGCCAAGGGGAGCTGGGATTCCCTGGAGTCCCAGGGAACCGAGGGGAAGGTGGTGAACGAGAAGCCCCAGCCCTGGTCCCTCCTCCCCCTCATTGTTAACACCTGGGCCTTCTCCATAGAAGAACTGACTCTATCCAGTACACCCAGTTCTCTACAATGGCTCGCAACAGAATTAATAGACTCCCTAGAGTGCTCCAAAAATACAATCCTAATCCCACAGTAATTTCTACTAAAAAACAACAGTCCCTAACGAAAGCATCCAGTTCATATTCGAGCCTCAGTCTCTACCCCAGCCCTCAGTGATTTCAGCTCGAGGGGAAGGTGGCAAAGGGGCTGAGAGCAAACCCCCCCCCAGCTGCTTCTCCCTGCAACCCCTCTGGCAGGCGCAGCTGCCCTGGGATTTCATGCCCCTCGTGTCTCTTGCGAGCTCAACGAGCGAACAAAGGGGTTCTGCAAGATCCGCTTCGTCTGTCCCTGAGGCGGCACAGACCCTCCCCGCGGGGGGGGTGCGATGCCAGGGCACATCCGAGCCCGGCCCTGCCGCCTGCCGCTCTCGCCGCCCCTTCTCCTGGCGGCGGCACGCAGGTGCGAGTGTCTCCGCAGAGGCGAGAAACCTGCCTGTCGCTTCCCCTGCCTGCAGGCCCCGCTGGCCGCGGCAGAGGCAGAAGAGCTGCCGCCGCCGCCGCCGCCCCCCCGCCGGGCCCCCGCTTACCCCGGCGACGAACTCCTGTAGAGCCCGACGTCGGATCTGCCGCCGTGGGTCGCTTCCGGGGGGGGGAGGCGGCGGCGCAGCCCCGACAGCATCTCCGGGGCACGGCGGGACCGACCGGGAGCGGAGCGGAGCGGGGCGGGGCGGGGCGGGCGGGCGGCGACTGCCTGGGGTCCCGCGCCTGCGCAGCGGCGCCGAGAGGGGGCTGCCCGCGCCGGTGCCTGCCGCCGGCGCCGCCGAGCGCCCCGCCCCTTCCCCACCGCGGGAAGCGGCGCGGCGAGACGGCGCTGCGGGCGCGGGGCGGGGGTCCGGGTCGGGGCGGAGGTCAGGCAACAGGATAAACGCCTCTCTGAGCCGAGGGGGCCTCTCGCCGCCATCTTGAGTGTGGCCTGGGCTAAGTTCCGGTCCTGGCGGCGCCGTCTTGAGTGTGGCCTCGGGGCGAACTTCCGGGCCGGGGCCGCCATCTTTGTGTAGGGCCTTGAAGGACTTCCTGTCTTGGCGCCGCCATCTTTCTTTCGGGGTGGCCTCGCAGCACTTTCGGTCCGGGTGGTGCGCCCTCGAAAACAGCCCGGGCGCTCTCTACTTCCGGTGCCCCGGTTTACCCGGAGAACGACCCTCGCTAATTTCTGCGCTTTCGCCCCAAAAACCTTCACGTTATTCCCCCCGCGCACACACCGGGAGAGACGGGAGACCGCAGCTCCCCCCGTGCCGCCGGAGCCGGCCCTCAAGTCGAGCGGGGAGCGCTGCAGCGGCACAGGAGCCACTGCGCATGCGTCGCCGCTTTCCCTTGCCCGGCCGCCCTCACTTACCACCTGATCGCCGGCGTCTCACTTACGACTGCGCATGCGCCGCCGTCGCCATCTTGTTTGCCCCCCCAAGCCGCCCCCCTTCCTTCTCTCTCACTGCGCGCGCCTCGCCCGCTTTGCCGGGGCCCCTCCCTCACATTTCGCGGCACCCCCTCCGCTGCCTTTTCGGCTCCCCGGCCTTCCCCCGCCCACCTTTTGGGGTCCCCTTCTCACACTTTAGGGGGGACCCCCAAGTGATGGGGCGGAGGGCGGGGCGGGGCGGGGCGGGGAGTAAACCCCGGGCTGCCCAAGAAGCCTTGTTTTTCCCTTTCATTTCACTTGGCATTTTATTAGGGCCTTTTTAGTTTGCTCGCTTTGATTTTTTTTCTTTAATTTTCTTTTGTATTTTATATTGCCTTCTTTATTGCCTTAATTTTTTATTCGCCTAATCTTTTTCCTTTCCTTTCCTTTCCTTTCCTTTCCTTTCCTTTCCTTTCCTCTCCTTTCCTCTCCTTTCCTCTCCTTTCCTTTCCTTTCCCTCTCCTTTGGTTTTTATTTTTTTTTAGTTCTTAGTCCTCCAGAGAGGAAGAAAGAACACTGAAGCTCCTCTGGGCCACAGAAAGGCTCCCCTGCCCTTCCCTTAAACACAACGCCTGCCAGGAGGGCCCCACAAGCCCGCTCCGCTCCTGCCAGGCACCGGGGCTCACCCCCAGGGGGGCTTTGCCAGCACCCAGTGGAAATTAAAATTACAGCCTGGGCAGGAAATTCAAATTACAGGCCGGCAGGACCGCTCCTGGCCAAGGCCACCAGTCCGTGCAAGTCAGACCACTGACCACCCAGGGCTGGGGACTTTCGGGGGCACGCTTCCAGCTTTTATTCTCCAGAGACTCCAGTTCTTCCTGGCACCCCTTGCTTCAGTCTTCCCCTGCTGAAAGAGGTCACTTCAGTCTTTCGAGGGGCCAGATTGCCAAAGCCCGGCCAGTCCGTTCCCACGAGGAAAGAAAGGTAGCTTTGTCTCGTACAAGATACTGGGGGGGAGACACAAAATAAAAGTTTAATTTAAAACAACTGCCAAGAAGAGAAAGCAATTCAAACAGAAGGCAGACGAGACTCGTGCAAACCCCGATACATTTGACTTCAAAGGAGAATTATTTCCCTCTGCACCTAACAGAATGTCATTTTCACCCGGGTCCCGCTTTCCATCCTCGAACAAAACACGCTGACAAAATTTTTCACGATGCCAGTGGAGAGCTATTAGAGCACACTGCACAGGGAAGCTGAGCCTGCCCCTGGATCCCTGCAAGTGTTCCAGGCCAGGCTGGATGGGACTTGCAGCATCCAACCAGGGATGAGAGGGGAAGGTGTCCCTGCCCACGGAAGACAGGCTGGCCTTTGAAGGTCCCCTTCAAACCAAATCGCTCTCTCATTCCCCTCCAAAATCACTCCCAAAGAGACACAGCAACCAAAGCAGAGGGACTGCACTCCCAGCTTTTCTTACCTGCAGGCACACACAGCACAGCATGTTGGGCATAAAAGCCACAGGGTTAGTCCTGCCAGAGGTGTCCAGCACAGTGTCCACGGCGACCAAAGGGAAAGAGGCAGCCTGGGAACACAGAGTAAAAGGCACTTTAATTAGGAGTCCACCGAGCAAGAGCCGGGTCATTCCCACAGACAGCTTCACTGTCCAGTCCTACAAAAAGCACTCACCGAGGCCTCAGGTAGGATGGTTCCTGATGCTGACCGGGTGAATACCTCCCTGCAAGCCCGCTCTGCTCCTGCCAGGCACAGGGGCTCACCCCCAGGGGGGCTTTGCCAGCACCCAGTGGAAATTAAAATTACAGCCTGGGCAGGAAATTCAAATTACAGGCCGGCAGGACCGCTCCTGGCCAAGGCCACCGGTCCGTGCAAGTCAGACCACTGACCACCCAGGGCTGGGGACTTTCGGGGGCACGCTTCCAGCTTTTATTCTCCAGAGACTCCAGTTCTTCCTGGCACCCCTTGCTTCAGTCTTCCCCTGCTGGAAGAGGTCACTTCAGTCTTTCGAGGGGCCAGATTGCCAAGGCCCGTCCGGTCCATTCCTACAAGGAAAGGTAGCTTTGTCTTGTACAAGATACTGGGGGGGAGACACAAAATAAAAGTTTAATTTAAAACTGCCTACAATAGAAAGCAATTCAAACATAAGGCAGACAAGACTCGTGCAAAACTGAATTACATTGGACTTCAAAGGATAATTATCTTCCTCTGCACCTCAGAGAACGCAATTTTCACCCAGGTCCCGCTTACCATCGTCACACAAAACGTGCTGACAAAATTTTTCACGATGCCAGTGGAGAGATATCAGAGCACACTGCACAGGGAAGTGTGGAAAGTATTGCAGAAACATGGTTGATAGAAAGGGGACATGAGAGAGATTCTATAGCTCTGGTCCCACGGTAGGAGAAAACTATTAGAAGGTCACAGTGTTTGAGAAACTGGGTACGTGACAGAAGAAAAGGATATAGCGGATGGGAAAGCTGAGCAAATAGCAAACAAGTAACCATAAGAAGGTTAAAAATCAGCATTTGTGCAAATATAACTTAGGTAATTAGAAGCCAATGATGAGCTTAGCTTTTGTAATATGTATGAGCCTAATTATTAACCTTTATAAGCACAGAGCCTGCAACAATAAAGTCGGATAAGTTATTGATCAATTTTGTGGTCTAAAAGTGTCTTTATCCCGTCGTCTACAACAAATGGTGACCCCGACTCCAACCCGACTCTGACTCTACTAAAAGAAGACTTCTCGATTTAAAAGAAGACTTCTCGGCTTAAAGAAGACTTCTCGGCTGGATTTAAAGAAACGGGGGAATCACGGTTGAGATGGCAAGGTGTCGGAGCCTTAGCAGCGAGGCTGGTCGAAAACAGTTGGCATAAAGGTGCAACTGTGGAAAAAGTTGGCATAAAGGTGCAACTTCGGACCCGGAGCGTTGTATAGTCAAGCTCTGCTGTACGTGCTGCCGGACCTTGAAAGGGTTGCAACAGCGCTGACGTAGGTATGGATAGGCAAGCAGCATATAGTTTATTTTCTGAATTTTTACAGAAAAAAGGAGTTAAAGATTTAGATTTAAAAAAGGAACTTCCTGGATTACTTGATTATGGTACTGAAAAAGGGTGCTTTATTAATCCTCATACTGTGCATTCCTTAGAGGAGTGGCGTAAATTTGGTGATAAAATATGGGAGGCTGTTTTAGATGATGATAAAGTTGCAAAAAAGCTAGGAAAGCTTTGGAGGGTGGTTTATTATACATTGTTGCAACATGAGGCTGAACGCAGAGCAGCAGAACAAGCACTAAATGTGAGACAGCAGAATAAAGAGTATAAGAATGCTGATTGGTTTTCTTATAAGCCTTCTCCCCCAGCTATGCAGACAGTTCACCTCCCCGCTGTGCCCTCTGATCTTTCTAAAATAAATACAGACGGGTTGCTGGAATCAGAGACATCTGCAGCTCCTACTGCACCACCTCCCCTGGCTGATGTGCCTAGCAGTCAGACTGACCCTCGGTTCAAACCTCCTCCTCCTCCTGCTCACTCGACCAAAGAGCCTGTCCCTGGGGCATTCAGTGACCCGGTGGAGGCCGTGGTAAAAGAGCGGAGAGAATCTTAGGCTGCACTTGCTAAGCACTGTGTGGAGCAGGGTGATTCTCATGGACTGCAGGCTGTGGATTCGTATGCTATTCCCGTTACTTATAATCTGGATGGGCAGGGAGGAATGAACGCTGTAATTACTGCATTAGATTGGAAATTCTTGGCACAATTGCGAAGTACAGTCAGTGAGTTTGGATTACATGCTGAATCAACTAAACAAATGTTAGATTATTTTTGGTATACACATCTTTTACTGCCATCTGATCTCCGATCTATAACTCGTATGATACTGACTGAACATCAACAATTGTTATTTAATGCACATTGGCAAGCATTAGTTAATGAAAGTGTAGCAGAACAACGGCTGCCCGGAGATCCTTTGCATGGTGTCACTATAGAAGAATTAATGGGCATGGGGGCGTATACACGCCCTGAGGCACAAGTTCATCTTGGCCCAGATAAAATTAGAGAGGCAATGGATCTTGTTAGAAGGGCTTTAGAAAGAGTTAAAGAGCCAGGAGGAGTACCTTTGTATATGGGCTTAAAACAAGGAAAGGATGAATCATTTGGAGAATATGTTGACAAATTAACAGCTGCTATTACTCGAGCAGGAGTACCAGATTATATGAAAGGAACTATGTTAAAGCAATGTGTGTTGCAAAATGCTACTTCAACAATTAAGCAAATAATAAGTACGATGGGTCCTTATTGGAATATTGAGGAGTTATTAGAAAAAGCATTAGTTGTTCCTACAGGAGAGAATGCATTTATAGTTAATGCTATTCAAGATCTAGCTAAGGGACTTAAAGAGCAAGCTCAATGTTCCCAAGCTCAGGTTTTAGCTGCTCTTGCACCCCTTCAAGTAAAGGCACATAATTTTGCAGAAGGAAAAGCTCAATTAAAATGTTACCAGATAACTCCAACCAACAGTTTTTCACCGAACAATCCATTCCACGGACAGGAAAGCAGCTGCAGTCTACCCCAGCCGACAATTGCGGATTACAAACCACCTCAACCAACACTCTCGGATTACAACCTGCCACAGCCGGCAGCCTCGGATTGGACTTGGCAACAGCAGTAGAAGTTACCTTGCTATCCACCCAACCTCAAAAGATTCCCACCGGGATTTATGGACCTTTAATAATAAATAAACAAGTGTTTGGTGCATTGCTGATAGGAAGATCATCAGCTAGTCTTGCTGGATTATTTGTGTTGCCTGGACTTATTGATGCTGATTATACAGGACATTGTGATTAGCAAAACAGAAAGCAACTGAGAGCCACTGAGAACAAAAGGGATCTAATGTTGCATCTATATGGAAGTCTATCCTGCTTAAAAAAGGGAGAGAAATTAGACGAACTGGCTTTGTGGCAGATGCTGCTTTCATGTAAGGGCCAGGGATATGAAGCGAACACTGTAACTGCCTTTACTATCTCTACTTGGAAAGAACTTAGTGATAAGCTCTTTACTGCTGCCTCTAAGGGAGAAAAAGTTGCTGCTTCCCTCCTTACAACTTGGCGATTGTTATCTGGAACAGTAAAAGACATTAAAGCACAGTCTGAGGACATGAGAATGCTACTAGATACCATCATACAGAGAAATCGTGTAAAAAGGGAGTCGAGCGGAGTTGAAGGGAGACGGAGCGGGACAGGAAATCACGGATCGGAGCCGGGGACAACCGAGCGGCCCCGCCAACATGAACGCGGTGCAACATCTCGGCAATGCATATCCAGGACGATCGGAGATGACGGCTGCAGTGTGAAAGTACTGCTGATGGACCAGAGGTGAACTTTACGAGCACTATGACTGAGTTCCACCTTAAGACATTTCCAGCTTTTCATCTGAACTGTACTGCGGGACTGCGCTGCGCGTTTGTGGCTGTGTTCACGGCGCTGGGTGCTTATGCTGCCGTGCCGAGTGAGCCCGTGCTGGCGCCAGGTCTGTCCGCCTGTGGCGGGTGTCTACGGGGCGGCGCCGGGCAGCGGAGCAGTGGCGGTGGTCGCCGCACAGAAGATTTGGAGACGGAACGATGAGACAGAAGGGGACATAGTCTTGCCCCCTGCAAAAGTAGTTTTATTGCCTTTATGATAAAATATCGTTACTCTATGAGAAGGGTTGAAGATTTCCAAGATAATATTCTGTTCTTTTTTGCTGTATTTGTCTTTTACATGGAGAGTTATGCAGGATTTGCAGATTGCTGATGGCAGCTATGCCATAAATTTCCTTTGAATTATGAAACTGATAAGAAGTGCACTACTTGAAAACGTGTGCGTGAATGATGGATGACTGAGGTGGCCACCTAAGAGTGTGTGAAAAAAGATTGTGTGAAAGAGAAAAGCTAATGAATGTGTGACTGTGTAAACTTAAAAATACTTTCTACCGGTGTCAGGATTTTAGAGATGTGTAACATGATTCTGTTGAACCATAGTGACTCCTTATTCTGAATGGTATATGAATTCTTCAAATTCCCACCATGAGTGGTGAGGTTTTAGTTATTTCTAGACTAGATACAAGTATCTGGTGTAAACTTTGTGCATTTGTATCATTTTTAGAAACGTAATTACGAATTACAACAAACCACTGGTTTGCCACTAGCCGCAGCTTTGCAACTATTTGAAAGCAGTGAGCAAAAAGCCTTGGCATATTTACGCTGGGACACAAAGCATATTATCAAGCGCATAAGCATCATAAGAGACATTAAGATAATAGCTGCCCGTTGTCGGAAAAGAACACCCTTAACAGTTGTAATACCTGATGAACCTTTTCAAGGGAATCCACAGAAATATTTAGACCTTTGTGTCAGGAAATATAATCACAGTATCCACAACAATATCTAGATTTTTGTGTGGCGGTACATGGTCAGAAATTTAAAAGAAAATGATGATTTCTTTATGGTTTTGGATTTTGAAGATAATTCTGATAACACAAGGACATCCTAGTATCCCTGTTGGACCCAGAGAAAACATTTGGGTAACATTTGCCAACCAAACAGGTCAATTGGACTTCTGTCTAAGTTTAGCCTCAGCGTCAGATCCTTTTCAAACATGTCTTATTGGCATTCCTTACCTTGATACAAATGATTTTGCAGGATGGGTTAGCTCTAATTATGACAAAACCAAGGTGGAATCAGTTTGCAATGTAACAAAAGAATGCACAAACGGCACCAAAGGCATGACGTCTCTTTTGTTAGTGGCTAGACTGAACAGGACTATGGCAGATAGCCCCAGTGAGTTACAATTATTTGGAGCTGTGTATGGAAATGACTCTTGCTTTAGACTCAATATGAAAAAGGAAAAGATTTTTCTACAGTGGCAACAAACAATTGGGAATGTATCCACTACAAACGTAACAGCACAGAACCCTCCATACGATAATGTAACCTGGTGCCAAGGTTATGCCAAAAATGTGTCAATCAGTGTGACAAAGCCAAAATATTTACCACCTGGTTATTTCTTAATTTGTGGCAATAGAGCATGGTCTGGCATTCCTAAATACCCCATTGGTGGACCGTGCTACTTGGGAAAATTGACTATGTTTACACCCACTATGAGACAAATAACGCATTTGAAAAAGAGAAATATTCGGAACAAACGAGACACTGAATTTGATAAATACTGTAAATCAGTAGAAAACCAACCCATTAAATTTTGGTCACCTACGGCAAATTTCTTTGCATCCCTGTTTGCCCCCATTGGAGCAAAAAAGAGTCTAGTTCTTGTCCAAAGAACAGCTTGTTGGGCAAGGGATCAAATGAATAGAACCTCAAAAATTCTAGGGGAATTGGCTCATGATTTTGATGAAATAAGACATGCTGTTTTACAGAATAGAGCAGCTATAGATTTTCTATTGCTGGCTCAGGGGCACGGATGTGAAGAATTTGAAGGCATGTGTTGTATGAATCTTTCTGATCACTCTCAGTCCATCTACCAAAAACTAAAAGAAATGCAAGGTCATTTAGAAGACTTTAAAATCCAAAAGGATCCTATCAGAGAATGGTTAGCAAAGTTAGGCTTAGGATCATGGCTTGCTGAGATCACTAAACAAGCTATTTCACTTTTGCTGTTATTGTTAGCTGCTTTATGCATCGTTCCTTGTATTTTTAAGTGTATACAGAACATGCTAACGAAGGCAATGAATGATGTATTTTTAACAATGTCTAAAGAAAACGGGGGAAGTGTGGAAAGTATTGCAGAAACATGGTTGATAGAAAGGGGACATGAGAGAGATTCTATAGCTCTGGTCCCACGGTAGGAGAAAACTATTAGAAGGTCACAGTGTTTGAGAAACTGGGTACGTGACAGAAGAAAAGGATATAGCGGATGGGAAAGCTGAGCAAATAGCAAACAAGTAACCATAAGAAGGTTAAAGAATCAGCATTTGCGCAAATATAACTTAGGTAATTAGAAGCCAATGATGAGCTTAGCTTTTGTAATATGTATGAGCCTAATTATTAACCTTTATAAGCACAGAGCCTGCAACAATAAAGTCGGATAAGTTATTGATCAATTTTGTGGTCTAAAAGTGTCTTTATCCCGTCGTCTACAACAGGGAACCCGAGGCTGCCTCTGGATCCCTGCAAGTGTTCCAGGCCAGGCTGGACAGGACTTGGAGCATCCAACCGGGGATGAGAGGGGAAGGTGTCCCTGCCCACGGAAGACAGGCTGGCCTTTGAAGGTCCCCTTCAAACCAAATCGCTCTCTCATTCCCCTCCAAAATCACTCCCAAAGAGACACAGCAATCAAAGCAGAGGGACTGCACTCCCAGCTTTTCTTACCTGCAGGCACACACAGCACAGCACGTTGGACATAAAAGCCACAGGGTTAGTCCTGCCAGAGGCGTCCGACACACCCACGGCGACCGAAGGGAAAGAGGCAGCCTGGGAACACGGAGTAAAAGACACCTTAATTAGGACTACACTGAGCCATAGCCAGGTCATTCCCACAGACAGCTTCACCGTCCAGTCCCACAAAAAGCACTGACCTCCCAGGGCCTCAGTTAGGATGGCTCCTGACGCTGACACCTCCGTTTGCCCCGGGGGGTCAAGAATAACATGCCTGGGAAGAAGTCACCCTCAACAACAAAAAGGGAAAATTAGTGAAGCACGGGGTCCTCTTCTGACTAGATTGCCACCAGCATTCCAGAGCAGATGACACGACTGTTCTGTTACAGACGAGAAAAGCCTGTTCTCCCAAACAAACAGCGAGGAGATTTATGGGCACGCCTGAAAATTTCCTGTGAGGAACTTTTTGTAACTAAGGAGCAGGTGCTGTCTTGAGTTGAAGGCATCAATTTGACAGACACTTAGGACAGCAAACTCTTCAGCAGAGCAATTAACTGCAGCCTATTTGAACAGCAGGGGAGAGAAAATGAAAGTCGAAGGGAAGACAAGAAAAGCAGAACTGGAATCAGCAGACTTTTCTTCCATCTCTCCCGAGGAAGTCTAGTTTGTCTGTTCTAATAATTCTATGCCCTTTTCTACATGAAACTTAGAGCAAGGCTGAAAAAACAACTAGAAAACACGGAGAGAAGCTTTTTAGAATTTCACGTGATTTTCCCAAACCGATGCCAGAAAAGCAGAACTCGGTAGAATGTACTCACCTCGAGGCCTTTGGTCTTTTCTTCCATAAGCTTCGTCACCTGATTGAAAAAGCAGAGTAGACTCAGTATTTAGGCTCCCAACAGGAAAACTTCCCCTTCATTTCCTAAAAGAAACTACATTAATCTGCACAGCTGCAGGCGCGTCTCCAGCTGTTAAAGCCTTTCAGCTTTTCGGAGGGTGAGAATGCCCTGCTAAGGAAGGCTGAAAACTGCTCGGAGCCTGCACAGGTCCAAGAGCCCCTTGATTTTGTCTGTGTTCCAGCCCCGGGCTAAAGAAAGGGCAGAAGAAGCGCAGTTGTTCCTTGCCTCTTCCCTAAGAGGTTCGGCCAGGTGCTGGGCCAGCCCGGGCACTCCGGGGGAAGGCCGGCAGTGCCCAAGCAGCGCCGCTTTGCCAGGGGCGTCGCTTGCAAGAGCGCCGCCGAGCGCCGGGCCCTGCCTCACAGTCGCCGCCTGGCGGACACGGCCGGGAGCGGCACTGCAGCCGCGCGCCTCCCCCCCCCTCCCCTCCTTGGCGAGACCCGCGGCGCCTTTGGACGCGCCCAGCTTACCCCGGGGCCGATCTCCGTCGAATCTGCCGCCGTGGGTCGCTTCCGGGGGGGGAAGGCGGCGGCGCAGCCCCGATAGCATCTCCAGGCCACGGCGGGAGCGAGCGGGGCAGAGGCGGGAGCGGGAGCGGAGCGGGGCGAGAGGGCGCTGCGGCGTGCGCGCTGCCCGCGCCGGTGCCTGCCGCCGCCCACGAACCTGCCGCCCGCGCCCGGCGCCGCCGAGCGCCCCGCCCTGTCCCCGCAGCGGGAAGCGGCGCGGCGAGACGGCGCTGCGGGCGCGGGGTGGGGGTCCGGGTCGCGGCAGAGGTCAGGCAGCAGGATAGACACCTCTCTGAGGCGAGGGGGGCCTCTCACCGCCATCTTTAGTGTGGTCGTTCCGGTCCTGGCGGCGCCATCTTTACTATGGGCTCGGCGGACTTCCGGGCCGGGCCTTGGAGAACTTCCGGTCGCTCTCTACTTCCGGTGACCGACTTTACCCAAATTAGCGTCCCTCCTCGCTAATTTCTGCATTTTCACCCCAAGAAATCTTCACGTTATTCCCCCCACACACACACCCCGGGAGAGACGGGAGGCCGCGAGTCCCGCCCTGCCGCCGGAACCGGCCCTTAACTCGAGCAGGGAGCGCTGCACCGGCACGAGAGCCACTGCGCATGCGTCGCCGGTCCCTCTCCTGCCTGCCCTTACTTACCACGTGATCGCCGGCGTCTTGCCAACGACTGCGCATGCGCCGGCGTCGCCACATTGGCTTGGCCCCCACCCCGCCGCCCGACCGCCCGGCTTCGCTTTCTTACTGCGGCTCCCCCTCCACTTTTCCGGTTCCCTGGGGTTCCCTCACCCACATTTTGGGGTCCCCTTCTCACATTTTAGGGGTGATGACCCCCGCTCGGGGGGGGGGGTTGGAGAGGAAACGGGGTGCCCAAGAAGGGGTTTCCTTTTTTTTTTCTCTTTTATTTCATTTTCATTTTATTTCCTTTTTAGTTTTTTTGCCTTTTTTTTTTAATTTTCTTTTCTTTTTTATATTTCCTTCTTTATTTCGTTTATTTTTTATTCTCTTTATTTTTCATTTTCTCTCCCAGTGCTCCCCAGTAACACCCAGTGCTCCCCAACAACCCTCAGTAACACCCAGTTGTCCCCAGTACACCCCAGTAACACCCAGTGCTCCCCAACAACCCTCAGTAACACCCAGTGCTCCCCAGTGAGGGGGCAGACACAAAATAAAAGTTTAATTTAAAACAACTGCCGAGAATAGAAAGCAATTCAAACATAAGGCAGACGAGACTCGTGCAAAACCCAATACATTTGACTTCAAAGGAGAATTATTTCCCTCTGCACCTCAGAGAACGCAATTTTCACCCGGGTCCCGCTTACCATCGTCACACAAAACGTGCTGACAACATTTTTCGTGATGCCAGTGGAGAGATATCAGAGCACATCACACAGGGAAGCCAAGGCTGCCCCTGGATCCCTGCAAGTGTTCCAGGCCAGGCTGGATGGGACTTGCAGCATCCAACCGGGGATGAGAGGGGAAGGTGTCCCTGCCCACGGAAGACAGGCTGGCCTTTGAAGGTCCCCTTCAAACCAAATCGCTCTCTCATTCCCCTCCGAAACAACTCCCAAAGAGACACAGCAACCAAAGCAGAGGGACTGCACTCCCAGCTTTTCTTACCTGCAGGCACACACAGCACAGCACGTTGGACATAAAAGCCACAGGGTTAGTCCTGCCAGAGGCGTCCGGCACACCCACGGCGACCGAAGGGAAAGAGGCAGCCTGGGAACACGGAGTAAAAGACACTGTCGTTAGGAGTACACCGAGCAAGAGCCGGGTCATCCCCACAGGCAGCTTCGCTGTGCAGTCCCACAAAAAGCTCCGGCTCCGGATTTAAGCTCGGAGAAGCCCGGCAGTGCCAAAACACTCCCGCTCTCCGCTTCCCGGCCCGCCCCGACCGCCGGGCGCTGCCTCGCGGTCGCCGCCTGGCGGACACGGCCGGGAGCGGCACTGCAGCCGCGCCCCCCCCTTGCGAGACCCGCGGCGCCTTTCGCGAGGACGGGCCTTTCTTCCCTAAAACCTGCCCTTCCCTAGGAAAAGCTGAGCAATTCACAGAGTTGCTGTTTTTATCCCGGCTTCCCAAAGGACTTCTCTCTCCCGGCGGCGGCGGCGGCAGCAGCAGCAACGCTCCCCGGGAAGCCCTGACCGAGGCTGGGAACTGACACACAACAAGCCAAGAGCATTAACTCGGCCCCAAAACACTCCACAACAGACCAATTTACAGTCCCCTTTGCCTCCTCCCCCCCGCGCAGGCCCAGGCTTTGGGATTCCAACGCAAACCCCGAGAGGCCCAGAGAGCAGCAGCCCCTCAGCCCCAGCACGGCCTCCCCCGGGCTCCCCCGGCCGGGAACCGGCCCAGCCAGCCCCTGCTGTGCAGCACAGCAGGCGGGGGGATGACTTTTGGGACCCCTCCCTGGCCGCTGCAGAGCAATGCAGGCATCGGGGCCAAGTCCTGCCCGGACCCCGGGCAGACAGTTCAGCCCCAGCAGCCCCAGCAGCAGCAGCAGCAGCAGCAGCAGCAGCAGCAGCAGCAGCAGCAGCAGCAGCAGCAGCAGCTGTTCTGCCTCTTGCTCCCCTCTCATTTGGCACCGAACGGTGAGGAACAAGCCCCGGGCACAATCGGCACCGAGCAGCAAGGCCTGGGCTCGCCAGAGGCCCGGGCCTGCCTACTCCAGGCTCTGGGCTTCCTTTGCTTTCTTGCGCCGCAATTCTCCTGCCCCGGCAAGCGTTAAAAGACAGACTGCCTGGTGAGACGTGCCCCAAAACAGCCATCAGTTCCAAGGCCAGAAAATCTCAGGGCCACACTTCGAAACCCTGCCGCGAGGCCCCCGGAGAAGCCAAGGGGAGCTGGGATTCCCTGGAGTCCCAGGGAACCGAGGGGAAGGTGGTGAACGAGAAGCCCCAGCCCTGGTCCCTCCTCCCCCTCATTGTTAACACTTGGGCGATCTCCATAGAAGAGCTGACTCTATCCAGTACACCCAGTTCTCTACAATGGCTCGCAACAGAATTCCTAGACTCCCTAGAGTGCTCCAAAAATACAATCCTAATCCCACAGTAATTTCTACTAAAAAACAACAGACCGTAACGAAAGCATCCAGTTCATATTCGAGACTCAGTCTCTACCCCAGCCCTCAGTGATTTCAGCTCGAGACCCACAAGCTTTATTGCACTGCCAGCTCTGCTCTCTCAGCAGTAGCTCTGCATCTTGCCAGCGCCGCCACGGGAAGCTGCTCCAGGTTCTCGCTGCAGGATCTTCAGCTTGGCTCCAGCTCTGCCACTTTAGAGCCCCACCCTCACATTCCAATCCCAGCCTCCCACTTCCCAATTCCTCACCCTCCCAATTCCCGTCCACCAGGTACTCCTCCTACCCCAGAACTCCTAGCCCAACTCCAAAGTCAAAACCCCAGCTCTAGACTCATTTCAGCCCTACCCACCCAGCCCATGTTCCTGCTCATCAATCCTTATTCCACAGGCACACAAGGATTTCAGTGACGCTGCCAGAGTCCTCATCTGAGCTCCAGACACCCTCCCAGCTCCAGAGACGCAATCCCAGCCCGATATGGATTTCACCCCAGCCTCTCACTCCACATTCCCAATTATAATCCCGAGTCCAAACACACACAGATTTCAGCGACGGTGCCACAGGCCCTATCTCACAGGGATTGCTGTCATTCCTGCCCCAAGTGTTACAGTCCCAAGCCCAAACCCTGTCCCTATCCCAGCCCCTCAGTGATTTCAGCTCGAGACCCACAAGCTTTATTGCACTGCCAGCTCTGCTCTCTCAGCAGTAGCTCTGCATCTTCACAGCGCTGCCACGGGAAGCTGCTCCAGGTTCTCGCTGCAGGATCTTCAGCTTGCCTCCAGCTCTGGGATTTTCCAGCTCCACCCTCACACTCCCAATCCCACTCCCCCAGCTACTCCTCCAGACCCATAATTCCTATCCCAATTCCAAAATCACAAACCCAGCTCTATACTGATTTCAGCTCTACCCATCCAACTCACGTTCCTGCCCAACAATCCCTATTCCACAGTCACACAGATTTCAGCAACCGTTCCACAGGCCCTATCTCACAGGGATTGCTGTCATTCCTGCCCCAAGTGTTACAGTCCCGAGCCCAGAACCCATCCCTACCCCAGCCCCTCAGTGATTTCAGCTCGAGACCCACAAGCTTTATTGCACTGCCAGCTCTGCTCTCTCAGCAGTAGCTCTGCATCTTCACAGCGCCGCCACGGGAAGCTGCTCCAGGTTCTCGCTGCAGGATCTTCAGCTTGGCTCCAGCTCTGCCACTTTCCAGCCCCACCCTCACATTCCAATCCCAGCCTCCCACTTCCCAATTCCTCACCCTCCCAATTCCCGTCCACCAGGTACTCCTCCTACCCCAGAACTCCTAGCCCAACTCCAAAGTCAAAACCCCAGCTCTAGACTCATTTCAGCCCTACCCACCCAGCCCACGTTCCTGCTCATCAATCCTTATTCCACAGACACACAGGGATTTCAGTGACGCTGCCACAGTCCTCATCTGAGCTCCAGACACCCTCCCAGCTCCAGAGACGCAATCCCAGCCCTATATGGATTTCACCCCAGCCTCTCACTCCACATTCCCAATTATAATCCCGAGTCCAAACACACAGAGATTTCAGCGACGGTGCCACAGACCCTATCTCACAGGGATTGCTGTCATTCCTGCCCCAAGTGTTACAGTCCCAAGCCCAAACCCTGTCCCTATCCCAGCCCCTCAGTGATTTCAGCTCGAGACCCACAAGCTTTATTGCACTGCCAGCTCTGCTCTCTCAGCAGTAGCTCTGCATCTTCACAGCGCCGCCACGGGAAGCTGCTCCAGGTTCTCGCTGCAGGATCTTCAGCTTGGCTCCAGCTCTGGGATTTTCCAGCTCCACCCTCACACTCCCAATCCCACTCCCCCAGCTACTCCTCTTACCCCAGAACTCCTAGCCCAACTGCAAACTCTCAATCCCAGTCCTATACTGATTTCAGCCCCAGCCTCTCACTCCACATTCCCAATTAGAATCCCAATTCCACAGACACACAGGGATTTCAGCGACGGTGCCACAGGCCCTATCTCCGCCCCACCCTGATTCCTGCCCAGGTGTTACAGTCCCGAGCCCAGAACCCTGTCCCTACCCCAGCCCCTCAGTGATTTCAGCTCGAGACCCACAAGCTTTATTGCACTGCCAGCTCTGCTCTCTCAGCAGTAGCTCTGCATCTTCACAGCGCCGCCACGGGAAGCTGCTCCAGGTTCTCGCTGCAGGATCTTCAGCTTGGCTCCAGCTCTGCCACTTTCCAGCTCCACCCTCACACTCCCAATCCCACTCCCCCAGCTACTCCTCCAGACCCATAATTCCTATCCCAATTCCAAAATCACAAACCCAGCTCTATACTGATTTCAGCTCTACCCATCCAACTCACGTTCCTGCCCAACAATCCCTATTCCACAGCCACACAGGGATTTCAGCAACCGTTCCACAGGCCCTATCTCACAGGGATTGCTGTCATTCCTGCCCCATGTGTTACAGTCCCAAGCCCAAACCCTGTCCCTATCCCAGCCCCTCAGTGATTTCAGCTCGAGACCCACAAGCTTTATTGCACTGCCAGCTCTGCTCTCTCAGCAGTAGCTCTGCATCTTGCCAGCGCCGCCACGGGAAGCTGCTCCAGGTTCTCGCTGCAGGATCTTCAGCTTGGCTCCAGCTCTGGGATTTTCCAGCTCCACCCTCACACTCCCAATCCCACTCCCCCAGCTACTCCTCTTACCCCAGAACTCCTAGCCCAACTGCAAACTCTCAATCCCAGCCCTATACTGATTTCAGCCCCAGCCTCTCACTCCACATTCCCAATTATAATCCCAATTCCACAGACACACAGGGATTTCAGCGACGGTGCCACAGGCCCTATCTCCGCCCCACACTGATTCCTGCCCAGCTGTTACAGTCCCGAGCCCAGAACCCTGTCCCTATCCCAGCCCCTCAGTGATTTCACCTCGAGACCCACAAGCTTTATTGCACTGCCAGCTCTGCTCTCTCAGCAGTAGCTCTGCATCTTGCCAGCGCCGCCACGGGAAGCTGCTCCAGGTTCTCGCTGCAGGATCTTCAGCTTGGCTCCAGCTCTGCCACTTTCCAGCCCCACCCTCACATTCCAATCCCAGCCTCCCACTTCCCAATTCCTCACCCTCCCAATTCCCGTCCACCAGGTACTCCTCCTACCCCAGAATTCCTAGCCCAACTCCAAAGTCAAAACCCCAGCTCTAGACTCATTTCAGCCCTACCCACCCAGCCCACGTTCCTGCTCATCAATCCTTATTCCACAGACACACAGGGATTTCAGTGACGCTGCCACAGTCCTCATCTGAGCTCCAGACACCCTCCCAGCTCCAGAGACGCAATCCCAGCCCGATATGCATTTCACCCCAGCCTCTCACTCCACATTCCCAATTATAATCCCGAGTCCAAACACACACAGATTTCAGCGACGGTGCCACAGGCCCTATCTCACAGGGATTGCTGTCATTCCTGCCCCAAGTGTTACAGTCCCAAGCCCAAACCCTGTCCCTATCCCAGCCCCTCAGTGATTTCAGCTCGAGACCCACAAGCTTTATTGCACTGCCAGCTCTGCTCTCTCAGCAGTAGCTCTGCATCTTGCCAGCGCCGCCACGGGAAGCTGCTCCAGGTTCTCGCTGCAGGATCTTCAGCTTGGCTCCAGCTCTGCCACTTTCCAGTTCCACCCTCACACTCCCAATCCCACTCCCCCAGCTACTCCTCTTACCCCAGAACTCCTAGCCCAACTGCAAACTCTCAATCCCAGCCCTATACTGATTTCAGCCCCAGCCTCTCACTCCACATTCCCAATTATAATCCAAATTCCACAGACACACAGGGATTTCAGCGACGGTGCCACAGGCCCTATCTCCGCCCCACCCTGATTCCTGCCCAGGTGTTACAGTCCCGAGCCCAGAACCCTGTCCCTACCCCAGCCCCTCAGTGATTTCAGCTCGAGACCCACAAGCTTTATTGCACTGCCAGCTCTGCTCTCTCAGCAGTAGCTCTGCATCTTGCCAGCGCCGCCACGGGAAGCTGCTCCAGGTTCTCGCTGCAGGATCTTCAGCTTGGCTCCAGCTCTGGGATTTTCCAGCTCCACCCTCACACTCCCAATCCCACTCCCCCAGCTACTCCTCTTACCCCATAATTCCTATCCCAATTCCAAAATCACAAACCCAGCTCTATACTGATTTCAGCTCTACCCATCCAACTCACGTTCCTGCCCAACAATCCCTATTCCACAGCCACACAGATTTCAGCAACCGTTCCACAGGCCCTATCTCACAGGGATTGCTGTCATTCCTGCCCCAAGTGTTACAGTCCCAAGCCCAAACCCTGTCCCTACCCCAGCCCCTCAGTGATTTCAGCTCGAGACCCACAAGCTTTATTGCACTGCCAGCTCTGCTCTCTCAGCAGTAGCTCTGCATCTTGCCAGCGCCGCCACGGGAAGCTGCTCCAGGTTCTCGCTGCAGGATCTTCAGCTTGGCTCCAGCTCTGGGATTTTCCAGCTCCACCCTCACACTCCCAATCCCACTCCCCCAGCTACTCCTCTTACCCCAGAACTCCTAGCCCAACTGCAAACTCTCAATCCCAGCCCTATACTGATTTCAGCCCCAGCCTCTCACTCCACATTCCCAATTAGAATCCAAATTCCACAGACACACAGGGATTTCAGCGACGGTGCCACAGGCCCTATCTCCGCCCCACACTGATTCCTGCCCAGCTGTTACAGTCCCGAGCCCAGAACCCTGTCCCTATCCCAGCCCCTCAGTGATTTCAGCTCGAGACCCACAAGCTTTATTGCACTGCCAGCTCTGCTCTCTCAGCAGTAGCTCTGCATCTTCACAGCGCCGCCACGGGAAGCTGCTCCAGGTTCTCGCTGCAGGATCTTCAGCTTGGCTCCAGCTCTGCCACTTTCCAGCTCCACCCTCACACTCCCAATCCCACTCCCCCAGCTACTCCTCCAGACCCATAATTCCTATCCCAATTCCAAAATCACAAACCCAGCTCTATACTGATTTCAGCTCTACCCATCCAACTCACGTTCCTGCCCAACAATCCCTATTCCACAGCCACACAGGGATTTCAGCAACCGTTCCACAGGCCCTATCTCACAGGGATTGCTGTCATTCCTGCCCCATGTGTTACAGTCCCAAGCCCAAACCCTGTCCCTATCCCAGCCCCTCAGTGATTTCAGCTCGAGACCCACAAGCTTTATTGCACTGCCAGCTCTGCTCTCTCAGCAGTAGCTCTGCATCTTCACAGCGCCGCCACGGGAAGCTGCTCCAGGTTCTCGCTGCAGGATCTTCAGCTTGGCTCCAGCTCTGCCACTTTCCAGCCCCACCCTCACATTCCAATCCCAGCCTCCCACTTCCCAATTCCTCACCCTCCCAATTCCCGTCCACCAGGTACTCCTCCTACCCCAGAACTCCTAGCCCAACTCCAAAGTCAAAACCCCAGCTCTAGACTCATTTCAGCCCTACCCACCCAGCCCACGTTCCTGCTCATCAATCCTTATTCCACAGACACACAGGGATTTCAGTGACGCTGCCACAGTCCTCATCTGAGCTCCAGACACCCTCCCAGCTCCAGAGACGCAATCCCAGCCCGATATGCATTTCACCCCAGCCTCTCACTCCACATTCCCAATTATAATCCCGAGTCCAAACACACAGAGATTTCAGCGACGGTGCCACAGACCCTATCTCACAGGGATTGCTGTCATTCCTGCCCCAAGTGTTACAGTCCCAAGCCCAAACCCTGTCCCTACCCCAGCCCCTCAGTGATTTCAGCTCGAGACCCACAAGCTTTATTGCACTGCCAGCTCTGCTCTCTCAGCAGTAGCTCTGCATCTTGCCAGCGCCGCCACGGGAAGCTGCTCCAGGTTCTCGCTGCAGGATCTTCAGCTTGGCTCCAGCTCTGGGATTTTCCAGCTCCACCCTCACACTCCCAATCCCACTCCCCCAGCTACTCCTCTTACCCCAGAACTCCTAGCCCAACTGCTAACTCTCAATCCCAGCCCTACACTGATTTCAGCCCCAGCCTCTCACTCCACATTCCCAATTAGAATCCCAATTCCACAGACACACAGGGATTTCAGCGACGGTGCCACAGGCCCTATCTCCGCCCCACCCTGATTCCTGCCCAGGTGTTACAGTCCCGAGCCCAGAACCCTGTCCCTACCCCAGCCCCTCAGTGATTTCAGCTCGAGACCCACAAGCTTTATTGCACTGCCAGCTCTGCTCTCTCAGCAGTAGCTCTGCATCTTCACAGCGCCGCCACGGGAAGCTGCTCCAGGTTCTCGCTGCAGGATCTTCAGCTTGGCTCCAGCTCTGGGATTTTCCAGCTCCACCCTCACACTCCCAATCCCACTCCCCCAGCTACTCCTCTTACCCCATAACTCCTATCCCAATTCCAAAATCACAAACCCAGCTCTATACTGATTTCAGCTCTACCCATCCAACTCACGTTCCTGCCCAACAATCCCTATTCCACAGCCACACAGGGATTTCAGCAACCGTTCCACAGGCCCTATCTCACAGGGATTGCTGTCATTCCTGCCCCATGTGTTACAGTCCCAAGCCCAAACCCTGTCCCTATCCCAGCCCCTCAGTGATTTCAGCTCGAGACCCACAAGCTTTATTGCACTGCCAGCTCTGCTCTCTCAGCAGTAGCTCTGCATCTTGCCAGCGCCGCCACGGGAAGCTGCTCCAGGTTCTCGCTGCAGGATCTTCAGCTTGGCTCCAGCTCTGCCACTTTCCAGCCCCACCCTCACATTCCAATCCCAGCCTCCCACTTCCCAATTCCTCACCCTCCCAATTTCCGTCCACCAGGTACTCCTCCTACCCCAGAACTCCTAGCCCAACTCCAAAGTCAAAACCCCAGCTCTAGACTCATTTCAGCCCTACCCACCCAGCCCACGTTCCTGCTCATCAATCCTTATTCCACAGACACACAGGGATTTCAGTGACGCTGCCACAGTCCTCATCTGAGCTCCAGACACCCTCCCAGCTCCAGAGACGCAATCCCAGCCCGATATGCATTTCACCCCAGCCTCTCACTCCACATTCCCAATTATAATCCCGAGTCCAAACACACACAGATTTCAGCGACGGTGCCACAGACCCTATCTCACAGGGATTGCTGTCATTCCTGCCCCAAGTGTTACAGTCCCAAGCCCAAACCCTGTCCCTACCCCAGCCCCTCAGTGATTTCAGCTCGAGACCCACAAGCTTTATTGCACTGCCAGCTCTGCTCTCTCAGCAGTAGCTCTGCATCTTCACAGCGCCGCCACGGGAAGCTGCTCCAGGTTCTCGCTGCAGGATCTTCAGCTTGGCTCCAGCTCTGGGATTTTCCAGCTCCACCCTCACACTCCCAATCCCACTCCCCCAGCTACTCCTCTTACCCCATAACTCCTAGCCCAACTGCAAACTCTCAATCCCAGCCCTATACTGATTTCAGCCCCAGCCTCTCACTCCACATTCCCAATTAGAATCCCAATTCCACAGACACACAGGGATTTCAGCGACGGTGCCACAGGCCCTATCTCCGCCCCACCCTGATTCCTGCCCAGGTGTTACAGTCCCGAGCCCAGAACCCTGTCCCTACCCCAGCCCCTCAGTGATTTCAGCTCGAGACCCACAAGCTTTATTGCACTGCCAGCTCTGCTCTCTCAGCAGTAGCTCTGCATCTTCACAGCGCCGCCACGGGAAGCTGCTCCAGGTTCTCGCTGCAGGATCTTCAGCTTGGCTCCAGCTCTGCCACTTTCCAGCTCCACCCTCACACTCCCAATCCCACTCCCCCAGCTACTCCTCCAGACCCATAATTCCTATCCCAATTCCAAAATCACAAACCCAGCTCTATACTGATTTCAGCTCTACCCATCCAACTCACGTTCCTGCCCAACAATCCCTATTCCACAGCCACACAGGGATTTCAGCAACCGTTCCACAGGCCCTATCTCACAGGGATTGCTGTCATTCCTGCCCCATGTGTTACAGTCCCAAGCCCAAACCCTGTCCCTATCCCAGCCCCTCAGTGATTTCAGCTCGAGACCCACAAGCTTTATTGCACTGCCAGCTCTGCTCTCTCAGCAGTAGCTCTGCATCTTGCCAGCGCCGCCACGGGAAGCTGCTCCAGGTTCTCGCTGCAGGATCTTCAGCTTGGCTCCAGCTCTGGGATTTTCCAGCTCCACCCTCACACTCCCAATCCCACTCCCCCAGCTACTCCTCTTACCCCAGAACTCCTAGCCCAACTGCAAACTCTCAATCCCAGCCCTATACTGATTTCAGCCCCAGCCTCTCACTCCACATTCCCAATTAGAATCCCAATTCCACAGACACACAGGGATTTCAGCGACGGTGCCACAGGCCCTATCTCCGCCCCACACTGATTCCTGCCCAGCTGTTACAGTCCCGAGCCCAGAACCCTGTCCCTATCCCAGCCCCTCAGTGATTTCAGCTCGAGACCCACAAGCTTTATTGCACTGCCAGCTCTGCTCTCTCAGCAGTAGCTCTGCATCTTCACAGCGCCGCCACGGGAAGCTGCTCCAGGTTCTCGCTGCAGGATCTTCAGTTTGGCTCCAGCTCTGCCACTTTCCAGCCCCACCCTCACATTCCAATCCCAGCCTCCCACTTCCCAATTCCTCACCCTCCCAATTCCCGTCCACCAGGTACTCCTCCTACCCCAGAATTCCTAGCCCAACTCCAAAGTCAAAACCCCAGCTCTAGACTCATTTCAGCCCTACCCACCCAGCCCACGTTCCTGCTCATCAATCCTTATTCCACAGACACACAGGGATTTCAGTGACGCTGCCACAGTCCTCATCTGAGCTCCAGACACCCTCCCAGCTCCAGAGACGCAATCCCAGCCCGATATGCATTTCACCCCAGCCTCTCACTCCACATTCCCAATTATAATCCCGAGTCCAAACACACACAGATTTCAGCGACGGTGCCACAGGCCCTATCTCACAGGGATTGCTGTCATTCCTGCCCCAAGTGTTACAGTCCCAAGCCCAAACCCTGTCCCTATCCCAGCCCCTCAGTGATTTCAGCTCGAGACCCACAAGCTTTATTGCACTGCCAGCTCTGCTCTCTCAGCAGTAGCTCTGCATCTTCACAGCACCGCCACGGGAAGCTGCTCCAGGTTCTCGCTGCAGGATCTTCAGCTTGGCTCCAGCTCTGCCACTTTCCAGCCCCACCCTCACATTCCAATCCCAGCCTCCCACTTCCCAATTCCTCACCCTCCCAATTCCCGTCCACCAGGTACTCCTCCTACCCCAGAATTCCTAGCCCAACTCCAAAGTCAAAACCCCAGCTCTAGACTCATTTCAGCCCTACCCACCCAGCCCACGTTCCTGCTCATCAATCCTTATTCCACAGACACACAGGGATTTCAGTGACGCTGCCACAGTCCTCATCTGAGCTCCAGACACCCTCCCAGCTCCAGAGACGCAATCCCAGCCCGATATGCATTTCACCCCAGCCTCTCACTCCACATTCCCAATTATAATCCCGAGTCCAAACACACACAGATTTCAGCGACGGTGCCACAGACCCTATCTCACAGGGATTGCTGTCATTCCTGCCCCAAGTGTTACAGTCCCAAGCCCAAACCCTGTCCCTATCCCAGCCCCTCAGTGATTTCAGCTCGAGACCCACAAGCTTTATTGCACTGCCAGCTCTGCTCTCTCAGCAGTAGCTCTGCATCTTCACAGCGCCGCCACGGGAAGCTGCTCCAGGTTCTCGCTGCAGGATCTTCAGCTTGGCTCCAGCTCTGGGATTTTCCAGCTCCACCCTCACACTCCCAATCCCACTCCCCCAGCTACTCCTCTTACCCCAGAACTCCTAGCCCAACTGCAAACTCTCAATCCCAGCCCTATACTGATTTCAGCCCCAGCCTCTCACTCCACATTCCCAATTAGAATCCCAATTCCACAGACACACAGGGATTTCAGCGACGGTGCCACAGGCCCTATCTCCGCCCCACACTGATTCCTGCCCAGGTGTTACAGTCCCGAGCCCAGAACCCTGTCCCTATCCCAGCCCCTCAGTGATTTCAGCTCGAGACCCACAAGCTTTATTGCACTGCCAGCTCTGCTCTCTCAGCAGTAGCTCTGCATCTTGCCAGCGCCGCCACGGGAAGCTGCTCCAGGTTCTCGCTGCAGGATCTTCAGCTTGGCTCCAGCTCTGCCACTTTCCAGCCCCACCCTCACATTCCAATCCCAGCCTCCCACTTCCCAATTCCTCACCCTCCCAATTCCCGTCCACCAGTTACTCCTCCTACCCCAGAACTCCTAGCCCAACTCCAAAGTCAAAACCCCAGCTCTAGACTCATTTCAGCCCTACCCACCCAGCCCACGTTCCTGCTCATCAATCCTTATTCCACAGACACACAGGGATTTCAGTGACGCTGCCACAGTCCTCATCTGAGCTCCAGACACCCTCCCAGCTCCAGAGACGCAATCCCAGCCCTATACTGATTTCAGCCCCAGCCTCTCACTCCACATTCCCAATTATAATCCCGAGTCCAAACACACAGAGATTTCAGCGACGGTGCCACAGACCCTATCTCACAGGGATTGCTGTCATTCCTGCCCCAAGTGTTACAGTCCCAAGCCTAAACCCTGTCCCTACCCCAGCCCCTCAGTGATTTCAGCTCGAGACCCACAAGCTTTATTGCACTGCCAGCTCTGCTCTCTCAGCAGTAGCTCTGCATCTTCACAGCGCCGCCACGGGAAGCTGCTCCAGGTTCTCGCTGCAGGATCTTCAGCTTGGCTCCAGCTCTGGGATTTTCCAGCTCCACCCTCACACTCCCAATCCCACTCCCCCAGCTACTCCTCTTACCCCAGAACTCCTAGCCCAACTGCAAACTCTCAATCCCAGCCCTATACTGATTTCAGCCCCAGCCTCTCACTCCACATTCCCAATTAGAATCCAAATTCCACAGACACACAGGGATTTCAGCGACGGTGCCACAGGCCCTATCTCCGCCCCACCCTGATTCCTGCCCAGGTGTTACAGTCCCGAGCCCAGAACCCTGTCCCTACCCCAGCCCCTCAGTGATTTCAGCTCGAGACCCACAAGCTTTATTGCACTGCCAGCTCTGCTCTCTCAGCAGTAGCTCTGCATCTTGCCAGCGCCGCCACGGGAAGCTGCTCCAGGTTCTCGCTGCAGGATCTTCAGCTTGGCTCCAGCTCTGCCACTTTCCAGCCCCACCCTCACATTCCAATCCCAGCCTCCCACTTCCCAATTCCTCACCCTCCCAATTCCCGTCCACCAGGTACTCCTCCTACCCCAGAATTCCTAGCCCAACTCCAAAGTCAAAACCCCAGCTCTAGACTCATTTCAGCCCTACCCACCCAGCCCACGTTCCTGCTCATCAATCCTTATTCCACAGACACACAGGGATTTCAGTGACGCTGCCACAGTCCTCATCTGAGCTCCAGACACCCTCCCAGCTCCAGAGACGCAATCCCAGCCCGATATGGATTTCACCCCAGCCTCTCACTCCACATTCCCAATTATAATCCCGAGTCCAAACACACAGAGATTTCAGCGACGGTGCCACAGGCCCTATCTCACAGGGATTGCTGTCATTCCTGCCCCAAGTGTTACAGTCCCAAGCCCAAACCCTGTCCCTATCCCAGCCCCTCAGTGATTTCAGCTCGAGACCCACAAGCTTTATTGCACTGCCAGCTCTGCTCTCTCAGCAGTAGCTCTGCATCTTCACAGCGCCGCCACGGGAAGCTGCTCCAGGTTCTCGCTGCAGGATCTTCAGCTTGGCTCCAGCTCTGGGATTTTCCAGCTCCACCCTCACACTCCCAATCCCACTCCCCCAGCTACTCCTCCAGACCCATAATTCCTATCCCAATTCCAAAATCACAAACCCAGCTCTATACTGATTTCAGCTCTACCCATCCAACTCACGTTCCTGCCCAACAATCCCTATTCCACAGCCACACAGATTTCAGCAACCGTTCCACAGGTCCTATCTCACAGGGATTGCTGTCATTCCTGCCCCAAGTGTTACAGTCCCGAGCCCAAACCCTGTCCCTATCCCAGCCCCTCAGTGATTTCAGCTCGAGACCCACAAGCTTTATTGCACTGCCAGCTCTGCTCTCTCAGCAGTAGCTCTGCATCTTCACAGCGCCGCCACGGGAAGCTGCTCCAGGTTCTCGCTGCAGGATCTTCAGCTTGGCTCCAGCTCTGCCACTTTCCAGCCCCACCCTCACATTCCAATCCCAGCCTCCCACTTCCCAATTCCTCACCCTCCCAATTCCCATCCACCAGGTACTCCTCCTACCCCAGAATTCCTAGCCCAACTCCAAAGTCAAAACCCCAGCTCTAGACTCATTTCAGCCCTACCCACCCAGCCCACGTTCCTGCTCATCAATCCTTATTCCACAGACACACAGGGATTTCAGTGACGCTGCCACAGTCCTCATCTGAGCTCCAGACACCCTCCCAGCTCCAGAGACGCAATCCCAGCCCGATATGCATTTCACCCCAGCCTCTCACTCCACATTCCCAATTATAATCCCGAGTCCAAACACACACAGATTTCAGCGACGGTGCCACAGACCCTATCTCACAGGGATTGCTGTCATTCCTGCCCCAAGTGTTACAGTCCCAAGCCCAAACCCTGTCCCTATCCCAGCCCCTCAGTGATTTCAGCTCGAGACCCACAAGCTTTATTGCACTGCCAGCTCTGCTCTCTCAGCAGTAGCTCTGCATCTTGCCAGCGCCGCCACGGGAAGCTGCTCCAGGTTCTCGCTGCAGGATCTTCAGCTTGGCTCCAGCTCTGGGATTTTCCAGCTCCACCCTCACACTCCCAATCCCACTCCCCCAGCTACTCCTCTTACCCCAGAACTCCTAGCCCAACTGCAAACTCTCAATCCCAGCCCTATACTGATTTCAGCCCCAGCCTCTCACTCCACATTCCCAATTATAATCCAAATTCCACAGACACACAGGGATTTCAGCGACGGTGCCACAGGCCCTATCTCCGCCCCACCCTGATTCCTGCCCAGGTGTTACAGTCCCGAGCCCAGAACCCTGTCCCTACCCCAGCCCCTCAGTGATTTCAGCTCGAGACCCACAAGCTTTATTGCACTGCCAGCTCTGCTCTCTCAGCAGTAGCTCTGCATCTTCACAGCGCCGCCACGGGAAGCTGCTCCAGGTTCTCGCTGCAGGATCTTCAGCTTGGCTCCAGCTCTGCCACTTTCCAGCTCCACCCTCACACTCCCAATCCCACTCCCCCAGCTACTCCTCCAGACCCATAATTCCTATCCCAATTCCAAAATCACAAACCCAGCTCTATACTGATTTCAGCTCTACCCATCCAACTCACGTTCCTGCCCAACAATCCCTATTCCACAGCCACACAGATTTCAGCAACCGTTCCACAGGTCCTATCTCACAGGGATTGCTGTCATTCCTGCCCCAAGTGTTACAGTCCCAAGCCCAAACCCTGTCCCTATCCCAGCCCCTCAGTGATTTCAGCTCGAGACCCACAAGCTTTATTGCACTGCCAGCTCTGCTCTCTCAGCAGTAGCTCTGCATCTTCACAGCGCCGCCACGGGAAGCTGCTCCAGGTTCTCGCTGCAGGATCTTCAGCTTGGCTCCAGCTCTGCCACTTTCCAGCCCCACCCTCACATTCCAATCCCAGCCTCCCACTTCCCAATTCCTCACCCTCCCAATTCCCGTCCACCAGGTACTCCTCCTACCCCAGAATTCCTAGCCCAACTCCAAAGTCAAAACCCCAGCTCTAGACTCATTTCAGCCCTACCCACCCAGCCCACGTTCCTGCTCATCAATCCTTATTCCACAGACACACAGGGATTTCAGTGACGCTGCCACAGTCCTCATCTGAGCTCCAGACACCCTCCCAGCTCCAGAGACGCAATCCCAGCCCGATATGCATTTCACCCCAGCCTCTCACTCCACATTCCCAATTATAATCCCGAGTCCAAACACACAGAGATTTCAGCGACGGTGCCACAGACCCTATCTCACAGGGATTGCTGTCATTCCTGCCCCAAGTGTTACAGTCCCAAGCCCAAACCCTGTCCGTATCCCAGCCCCTCAGTGATTTCAGCTCGAGACCCACAAGCTTTATTGCACTGCCAGCTCTGCTATCTCAGCAGTAGCTCTGCATCTTGCCAGCGCCGCCACGGGAAGCTGCTCCAGGTTCTCGCTGCAGGATCTTCAGCTTGGCTCCAGCTCTGCCACTTTCCAGCTCCACCCTCACACTCCCAATCCCACTCCCCCAGCTACTCCTCTTACCCCAGAACTCCTAGCCCAACTGCAAACTCTCAATCCCAGCCCTATACTGATTTCAGCCCCAGCCTCTCACTCCACATTCCCAATTATAATCCAAATTCCACAGACACACAGGGATTTCAGCGACGGTGCCACAGGCCCTATCTCCGCCCCACACAGATTCCTGCCCAGCTGTTACAGTCCCGAGCCCAGAACCCTGTCCCGACCCCAGCCCCTCAGTGATTTCAGCTCGAGACCCACAAGCTTTATTGCACTGCCAGCTCTGCTCTCTCAGCAGTAGCTCTGCATCTTCACAGCGCCGCCACGGGAAGCTGCTCCAGGTTCTCGCTGCAGGATCTTCAGCTTGGCTCCAGCTCTGCCACTTTCCAGCTCCACCCTCACACTCCCAATCCCAGTCCCCCAGCTACTCCTCCAGACCCATAATTCCTATCCCAATTCCAAAATCACAAACCCAGCTCTATACTGATTTCAGCTCTACCCATCCAACTCACGTTCCTGCCCAACAATCCCTATTCCACAGCCACACAGGGATTTCAGCAACCGTTCCACAGGCCCTATCTCACAGGGATTGCTGTCATTCCTGCCCCAAGTGTTACAGTCCCGAGCCCAAACCCTGTCCCTATCCCAGCCCCTCAGTGATTTCAGCTCGAGACCCACAAGCTTTATTGCACTGCCAGCTCTGCTCTCTCAGCAGTAGCTCTGCATCTTGCCAGCGCCGCCACGGGAAGCTGCTCCAGGTTCTCGCTGCAGGATCTTCAGCTTGGCTCCAGCTCTGGGATTTTCCAGCTCCACCCTCACACTCCCAATCCCACTCCCCCAGCTACTCCTCTTACCCCATAACTCCTAGCCCAACTGCTAACTCTCAATCCCAGCCCTACACTGATTTCAGCCCCAGCCTCTCACTCCACATTCCCAATTATAATCCCAATTCCACAGACACACAGGGATTTCAGCGACGGTGCCACAGGCCCTATCTCCGCCCCACACTGATTCCTGCCCAGCTGTTACAGTCCCGAGCCCAGAACCCAGCCCTACCCCAGCCCCTCAGTGATTTCAGCTCGAGACCCACAAGCTTTATTGCACTGCCAGCTCTGCTCTCTCAGTAGTAGCTCTGCATCTTGCCAGCGCCGCCACGGGAAGCTGCTCCAGGTTCTCGCTGCAGGATCTTCAGCTTGGCTCCAGCTCTGCCACTTTCCAGCTCCAACTTTACATTCCCAATCCCAGTCCCCCAGGTGCTCCTCCAGTCCCAGAAACCCAATCCCAACTCCAAAGTCCAGATCCCTGCCCTAGACTGATTTCAGCTCTTTCCCCTTAGTGCACGTTTCCACCCATCAATGCCTATTCCACAGACACACAGATGTTTCAGCGACGGTGCCAGTCCCTGTCTCAATCCTACAGTGATATCTGCTGCAGTGCCACAGTCCCTCTCCGTACTCCACAGTCCCTTTCCGAGCACCACTCTCCCTATCCCATACCCAGACCCACAACCTTTATTTCTCTGCCAGCCCTGCTGTCACCTCCCAGTAAAGCTGCCACACATTCCAATCCTAGCATCTTTCTTTTGATAAAGGTCTGAGTTTTCCACCCCAGCTCTCAAGCCCACATTCCAGGTCAGGCCTGACTATTTTTATCCCAGCTCCATCCCTGCAGTACTTATGCCAGGTCCATGCTCCCTAATCCAGCCCCACTCTTGTTCTGCCCACAGTCCTACCGTCTTTATGTCTCCACCAGCTCTGCTGCCTCAGCTCCAGGTTCTGCCTCAGCTTTCTGCTGCCTCTGCCTCAGCTTTCTGCTGCCTCTGCCTAAATCTTCTCCTGGGTATCTCTGCAGCCCGGGGCTGTTGACAAGGTCACAAATCAGTCTTTGTCGTTCACTTAAATATCTCTAGGAGCTGTCCCACCCATCCCAACGGGAACAGCAACAAAACAATAGAATAAACAATCAAGTAGTCAAAGATGAAAATAAAAGTAAAATAAAATTATAATAGAATGAAACATCTTTTATTATTTTCTTTGTAATAATACTTTCAATACCAGCCCCACTGAGAGGCTGCATCCTAGTCCTTCTGGTTCGGGGGAGCACCCCTGGGCATGGGCTGCTCCCCCACTGAGCACTGACCAAAGCTGGCCGGCACAGCTGCCCGGGACACCGCCTGCCCAACGCCCTGCCTCGGCACCTGTGGGGGACCGACCCCGGCTCCCCCTGGATCGGCAGCCGAGGGGGTGCTGCCGCATGGCTCCCCACCGCTCCCTGGAGCGGCAGCCGTGAGGGTCCCACCCTGGCTCACCGCCGCTCCTCGGCCCAGCGGCCGCGCCGAGCCCGGGCCGCTCCCGCCGCTCCAGCACCGCCCCAGCCCCGCCGCCGAACTGCCCCCAGCACCCCCCGCCCACGCCCTTTATAGCCGCGGCCCGCACAGCCCCGCCCCCCTCGTGCCAGCCCAGCCAATCCCAGCGTCCGGCAGCGTCCGGCCCCGCCAATCCCCGCCTGCCCGTTCCCGCCCTGCCCGTCCCCAAGAACCCCGCTGTCCCCTCAGGCCCCGCTCCCAGGGGCCGCTCCGCTCCCGCCCGCTGCCCGCCTCCCTCCCCTTCTCCCGGGAGAACTACGGGACGGGACGGGACCGCGGACCTCCCGCCCGCCCTTCCAACAGCGCCTGCGGGTGCCGCGGCAGCGCAGGCGCGGCTCCGCCGGATCCCGAAGCAAAGGCGCCGAGAGCGGCGCCTGAGGGGAACGCGGGGGGCGAGGTGGAGAGGGGGGGGCTCCGCGCCGCGGCTGAGCGGGCAGAGCTTGCTCGACCGCGGCCCCATTGAAAGGGCCGCCGCCGCTCCCGCCCCCTCCCCGCCTCCCGGAAGAACTCCCAGACGGGACGTGAGCGCGGAGCTGTGCCACCCGCCCTCCCTGGTCCCAACAGGGCCTGTCGGGGGCTGCGGCAGCGCAGGCGCGGCTCCGGGAGCAAAGGCGCCGGCACCTACAGCGCCTGAGGGGAACGTGGGGAAGGGGGGCGGCGCCGCGACGCGGCTGAGCGGGCACAGCTTACGGGACCGCGGCCCCATTGAAAGGGCGGGCTACGATTGGACGGAACGGAGAAAAGCGGGCTGGGAGTGGCGGGCCGGGATCGGACCTGCACGTCGGGAGCCACAACCTCCCGGAGAGAGCGGCCCCTGTGCCCAAGACAGGCCACGTGCCTGGAGCGGCAGCCGCGGGAGTCCCGCCCCAGCTCACCGCCGATCTCGCCCCGGCTCCCGCCGCTCCAGCGCCGCTTCCACCTCCGCCGCCGAACTGCCCCCCCCGCGCCCCCTCCCCCGCTATTTATAGACCGCGGCCCGCATAGCCCCGCCCCCCCGTGCCAGCCCCGCCAATCCCCGCCCGCCCGTTCCCGAGAACGCCGCTGGCCCCGCAGGCCCCGCTCCCGGAGCCCCTCCTGCCCGCTCCCCGCCTCCCTCCCGCTCCCCGCCTCCCTCCCCTTCTCCTGGGAGAGCTCCCGGACGGGACGTGACCGCGGAGCTCCCACCGCCCTTCCGTGGTCCCAGCAACGCCTGTGGGGAACGGGGGGACGGTGCCGCGCGGAAGGGCCGCGCCGCGGCTGAGCGGGCAGAGCTTGCGGGACCGCGGCCGGATTGAAAAGGCGGGCTGTGATTGGACGGCGCCGAGAAAGGCGGGCCGGGATTGGCGGGCCAGACGCTGCCTCGGGCCCGGATTGGCGGGGCTTGGAGCCCGCGGGGCCGCGGCCGGCGGGAGGTGCTCGGGTGGTCGGGCGGCGGGACGAGGGCCGTGTCGGAGGGGCCCTTCCCGCGGCTCCGTGGCCGTCCCGGGTCCCGCTCCCGGGACCCCGTCCCCTGCCCCGCCCCTTGGTCGGGCTGCACCCCCGGGGTCCCGGCCCCAAGGCCCCTGCAGAGCCCCTCGGGGAGCCCCCCACCGGCACACGGGGCGGTTCCGGGTCGCGAAGGCGGACTGTGCGGCATGGGGGACCGGGGAGCAGCGGCGACGTGGTAGGGCGAGAGTCGACGGCAGGGAGCGGGGAGGACGCAGAGCGGCAGTGCGCCTCTGACCGCCTCTCCCCACGCAGCAGTTCTGCTTCTGCGGGGACTTAAACTGCCCCAACTGGGTGCTGGCTGAGATCAGCTCCCTGGCCAAAATCGTTAAGTGCCCGCCCCCACCCCCTATCCCCCTGCTCGCCCCAGGCCCGCTGCCCACCCTCCTTCTCCCGCGCAGTCCCTGCTGATGCTGAAGCTGATCTGTGCTCAGGTTCTGTGAACCAATCTCTGGAACACCTCTGCAATCCCAGCCCTGCAGTGACTTCAGCTCCAGCTCCACATCTTCCCACCACCAAGTGAAGGTGCTCCTTGATCAGAGCAGGATGTTTACTTCAGGTCCACCTCTAGACACTATATTCCAGCTTCAGCCCCAGAGTAGCTATCCCAGCATATGGGGATAGGGCTGGAGGTGGAATCACTGAGAGAGGCTGGCATAGTGGTTCTCCAGGTGTAGTGGTGAGGGGTCAGCACTTGGGACTCACTGTGTCCTCTTTTCTTGGCAGCAGACTGGAGCAGACAGAAAAGGCATCGTGTAGGACAGCCAGGCCAGAGTGAGTGAGCAGAGGAGTGGCCTCAGGCTGGAGAGGGGCAAGAGAAAGGCAATGTGGGAAAAGGGACCTCCCTGTTTTCACCAGGTAACCTGCAGAGTTGTAATATACTTAAGATGCATTTGTTGTGCATCCATATGGATAGGCTGCAAGCACAGGGAAAAAGTCTCACCTTAGAATGGTGACATGAAATCTCCTTCTATTAACCATCACGCATTTCTTAGTACGTAAAATCTATTTAATGATAACCAAAACATCAAACAGTGGATCAATCAAGTTGTGCCCTGGCTGCAGCAGATGCCTGACTGCACTCAGCAACTGGAAGGTGCCTCTGGGGACCAGTGAGTACTCTGGATGCTAATGCTGTCAGAGATCAAAATTTAAGCTCTCAACAGAGAGATCTGAAGAATTTGCAGGAAAAGAAACTGCTTTCTGGTTCCTTCAGCTTTAGGAAGCCACAGTGGCTGATGGCCAAACGTGCAGTCAGTTGGCTGCAAGACCTTTAACTCATCGGACCAACAGTTACTGCAGAAAAAAAAATAAAAATCTATCAGAGGAAGTTGTTCACAGATAAAAGTGGTTCACAGATAAAAATGGTTCCATACAAGTTTCTTTATGCTGTTCCTTCAGTTTTAACTCCATTACAAGTGATTCCAAACCTTCTGTTTCTGAAGGTCTCATTCCTTTGGGTTGCTTCTCCTCTGGCATTTCATCCGCATGTCCTGCACAAAGTTTCTGAAGGCTGGTTCTTCATGACTCTCCTCAGTCACTGGGGGAAGAAATGACAGTTCAGTGCTATTTCAGTACTTGTTCTACTTGTGTTACTGAAAAAAAGCTAGAATCAGGATAGCCAAAGCAACATAGAAAGTCTGTTCCATCTTCAACTACATTACGGGGCAAAGGAAATAAGTGATCCTACCCATCAGTGGAACAGGGAAAGAATGAAGATTGTCTGTGAGCTATATAAGAGAAAAATCACACTGTAACAACTCAGAAGATTGCTCCAAGACCATAGTCACAGGAAAAGGGAAGAGAGCCAGGGGCAGAAACTGTAAGGCCAAAAAGATGGTGGACACATCTGTGCATCAATCAGGTTCAGAGGTCACTGCATGCCCCAAGCCTAATGAGTTCTCTGGTTTATGTGTGTTATACACCTATTAATTACTTGAATAGAAAATTTACAGTTGAACTTTCACAAAGGTTACAGAGTGATATCCCTGCACTGACCATTGCAGCTGAGCTTCTGCTACAGATTCTGACACGTCAGGTGACTGAATGTTTGCTTGTTTTCTAGGCTCTCCTTACAGTCCATCCAGGTCATGAAATATAGAGGGGATTTCTTGAGAGGCAGCTTTTAGACCTCATTCCCTTACCTTCATGGTCAATGTCATCAGTGTCACCCTCCCTCTCTTCTTGCTCTTCATCGAGAGTTCCTCGTGTTAGTATTAGCTCAGAGGGACCCATTGCAGAAGCATCAGGTCCTTGAAGGGAACAGAAACGGCTGTACACAAACCAGCTTGCTGAAGGTGAGGGAGCGTGTGCACTGACAACTTCTGTCTGCACAGAAACCCAGCAATGAACACCTGCTCTAAGGGGACAGAAAGCTGCTTGTGGATCCCAGACACAGGACAGACTCCATCAGCACCTACTCGCCTCATCTAGGGAACAGTGCAGCCAACAGCAGAGCTTTCTCACATTCTGATCTGACTGTTTCGCCTTTTCTAAAGTATTTCATTATTTCTAGTAGGTCCCCTGCTTTAGCTACACAGCGGGGTTTCTTCCAAACCTGTGACTGACACAGAAGAGCTGAGTGTGACCAATCCCACAGGAACTAAAGCCCCGCTCCTCTAACATGGAGCTGCTTTCACACTTCTGCTGTGAGGATAAAGAAGCACTGTACTACTTCACAAGGCAAACTCTTCAGAAAACTTCTGCAGTAACCTTTATCCTCCTGGGGAGGTACCTGCCAGTGTGCTGCCCTGCACACACACGCTGCCCATGTCCTTCCACAAGTGTTCCAGCTGCTCTCTCTTTTGTTTATTTTGAGCTTTCTCCCGTAGACAAAGATTTACATGTGGATTCTGAGAACATTTAAAACATCAGGAGAAGAGAAACCTCACCCAAACCCAGCAGCCTGTCCCCCAGTCAGAGAGCAGAAGTCACTATGCAGGTCTTACATTTCAACTAAGGTTACACAGAACTTCTGACTAAGCATGGAAAGCAACCTCCAGTCAGGTGGGATTCTAGGACATTTTCTAGGACATCTAGGTGGGATTTTCAGCAGCACCGGGAAGCCAAACTCTGTGTAGCTGTGCCTGCAGAGAACTGTCCTTTGGACAGCCAGAACTCAAGGTGAGCAGAGCTACTGATTTTGGCACTGCAATTCAGTCTTTTGTACTAAGTCAAACTAGTGCTCTTCACTGGTGCAGGAAGATACAGGGATAGTCTCAACAAATCCCTTTGGAAATTTATTTTTAAGAACTCTCTATCCATCTGAATGGAAGACACAATCTTATTTCCCAATCATTTTCACACAATTAGCTCAAATATTAGCACTAAACCAGTGAGCAACATCTGTTTTACAAAATCTTTATTTTTGTAAAGATATGCTCCACCACATCTAGGAAAAAAAAGGCAAATGGTGGACTCCTTCAGGACAGGAGTTTTCCCACAGTGAGTACGACTAGTAAATGAAATGTTAGACCCTCTCAACATAAAGGCAATTGTGTGCATAAAAGTGACCCAAGACACACTGTTCAGGTGTAAAACAGCTAAAAACACTTCCCAGTGTTTTTCTCAGGCGCTCGTATTCTGGCCGATACTCTCTGAAAAGGTGAATAAAGGGAGTGCATTCAGTCTGAAAAACACATGATTTGTATTGCAGAAGGATCATCCTGGAGGCTTCTTTTTACCCCCAAAAAAAGTTTTCTATAGGCTTTCATGTTTGAGAGACATTTCAGAAAGACCAACAGTACTTTTTTCCCCAGATTTGGATTCTGAAACCAATGGATGCAAAATCAATGAACATACTTCATTAAAACAGCAACAATTCAAAACTTGGTATGGAATTACAAGAAAAAAATTACTTCACAGACTTGCTGGCACAGATAGCTTTTACTTTTTCACAGAACAGCACAAAAATTCATCTCTGAATAGTTCCTTTCTACTGCTGCTTTTTATGCTGATACTGGACACCCTAAGCTACCTTGGCTATGGCAGCTGTGCACTCCTCCAAATCAAAGGAGCAGACTCATGAATCAGGACCTTCAGGAAGTGGTCACTGGGTCACAGACCAAAAGTTATCCCTTACCTCTCCTATTCATCTACAGCTTTAGAAAGCTGGGTAAAAAACTCACCCAGTCCTGTGCCAAACACTGCAGAAACACCAACCACCTGGAAAAGAAAACACACCAGAACTAGAGAGTAACTGAGCCAGATTCTTAATACAGAAAAAAAACCAAAATAAAACCAAACAAACAAACAATCCCCCACAACGACAACCAAAAAATCAACACCACCGAAAAACCCAACAACAACAAATAACTACTAATCTAAACCTAACAACAGCCATTTAATCAGCACAGTGGCCTAAGAGCAGGCAGTAACACTTCTGCTTCTGTCCAGCCCGCTTTCAAACTCTTCCTCCACTTGCTGCTCATGTTTGTTACTTCTGCTTTTTGGTTGTCGGTGATTTTCTGTTTGGTGAGTTGTTGGGGTGTTTTGGGGGGTGTTTCTTTGGGGAAGGAGGTTTGTTTGGTATTTTTTAATACTGTAGGGCAATTCAAAAGAAAGGTCAAGTCTTTCTGCTGTTTACTTGTTTATTGTTAATAACCCAAGTTCTCATTCTGCATCTAGGGTTATAAGTGGTTAGCAAGTATCAGTGTACTAGAATTAAAGTGCAAAAGAGACAACAAGAACTGACCTTTTGGCTCTGAAATAGTCTAATACTTTTTATTTAGCCAAAGCACATTTAAAAGGTCCCCAGAACAGCAAGAGAGGGAGAATTTAATCAGTTGCTATGACAATACATTCAAAATGCACATCTACTTTCTAATTTCAACTTGTCTCTCATTACACTTCTGGCCATTTGTTCTGCTTGTATTAAATCAGTTATCTAAAAATACCTTTAATTAAGACTATTACCAGCCAGAATCCTACATCCTCTAATGAAAATTCTCCCTCTTTTTCATAGGCAAGACAGTCTCAACTACTGACTTCCAAATGGAAGACCTTTCCCAACACAGCCTTGCATTTGATCATTAATACAGGAAATGTGCAGACAGCTCTCCAAAGGATTTTAAGCATTAAGGCCAGGCACTGTGCCAATATATATAAATATTTATACTTTCCCTGCACTTAAGTACAAGCTGCCTTTTACTCCCTAATCATCTTCATATGACCTGCTCTCCATCCAGTGCTCCAACAGTCCTGACAGGCAGATAAATATGACCTGATCAGCAAATAAGGAACAGGAAGTATGTTAGTTCTGTATATCCCTTTTGAAATTCTGTATATTGTTCCACATAGGACAGTTACAATATTTTTGTTTTGGCTCTGTTATCATTATCTACATGAATGGAATCATTTTGTTCCTGTAATATCCACACAGCCAAGAAGGCTTGCTTTTTCTTTAGTAAAAGCTGATGGCAAACACAATCAGCTAAAAACTTTAGCACAGACTATGGGATCATTAACAGCCTCCAATGGATAGTGTTGTCAGAGAAACAATTAATTTGTCCTCTCAAAACCTGGTTGAGTGGAAGAACAATATTCTTCTTGCACAAGCAAATATAAAGGGGTTTATTTTGTTCATTTATTTGTTTTTGAGATTCTTTCCCTTCTTCCTATGTAGTACATTGCCCAACTGTACTTGACACTTTCAGAACAAGGAAAATTACCTCAGGTGGGAAATGCTGCAGCAAAGAACACTGCCTCTTACCAGCCTATCTGAGCTTTCATCTTGTGATTAATCACAGTTCAATATTAAATTATTCAGGCTGCCATTCAGTGTGACAAGCTGCTAAAGTTATTGTATGTTCAAATCAGCAAATCCTCAACACAGGTCATCAACAGATTCCAGTTCCAAAGGGCAGTGCAAAGCCCCTTTCCAGAAGGACAGAATGGTGGGGGTTGGACAATACCTCTGGAGATCATCTAGTCCAATCTCTCCTGCTCAAAAAGCAGGATTAAGTAGAATAGGTTGCTCATGACTTTGCCTGAGCAAAAGTGTTTTAAGCATCTCCAAGGATAGAGATTCCACAATTTCTCTGGACCATCTGTTACAGTGCAGAATTAGTAAAATTAAAGCATTTTCTTTTCTCTTCTGTTTAAACATAGTTTCCTGTATTTCACCTTGTGTCTGTTGTCTCTTGTCCTTTCCCCATGCACCAGTCTGCTGCTTGCCTTCCTTACACCCTCCTACCAGGCATTTATGCACATCAAAAATGTTCTCCTTGAACTTGCTCTTCTCCAGGCTTTTAGGAGAGGTAATAAAAAAAGGAAGACCTTTACCTTCAGTGAACTGTAAAATTCATCCAACACTAAACTCACAGAACGAGTCAGGTTACTGACACAGGAAGTCTCTTGATTCAGGGCATCCTGAAAGTCTCAAAGTCCTGCATCCATTCCACTGCAAAACTGTGGTCAATTATGTCAGACTGGAAGGAGAAGGGAAAATATTCAGAAGTAATAATCTTACCCTTAGGCTGTTAAGTGGACAAAAAAAAAAAATCCATGTTAAATTTATTTTTAAAATGTTGATCTTTTAAAAATATTCAGCCCTGGTCTGAAGTTTTACAAGTTCACTTTTTATCAAATCAACTACGTGAATACAGGAAGAGAAGACAAACAACCACTTCTCCAGGTTTAGGAAGGCAACAGTTGTTTAAGGAAACAATTGCAACTCTAAAGCCTCCTATGGTTTTACTGGAAAGGGGCACCCAAAAATTGCATACTGCACAACCAAGTTTAAGGTGTAAATAGTAGATCATACGATTGAGGCCAGACAAGAACAACCCTTGGTGAAGATCCCAAGCTTCCCTGATTGCCTGGGGGCCACTTCCACGCTGGGGAACCCCCCGGGATCTTTCTGAAAGCGAGCTGTGTTCTGGCCCAAAGAAGTGATGATCTGAACTCAGTGCAAGACAACTGCCACAAACAGGTGAGATGGTTCCACAATTTTACATGAATTCATATAAAAACAGTGTATTACAGAGTTTCATAAACATCTTGCCACATGCATATCCATTCTTCACACAGTATGAGGCGCCTAAAACTCTGATATATTTCATTGCCCTCACCAGTGGGAAGGGGGAAGATAAAGTATTACCTAGCATTACTCAAGAGATTTGAGATGGAACTGAATCCACCAAGGGTCAAAGCCTGACTACTTAGAGTTAACTTTATTAAATTCTGTAAATAAAATTAAATCACTTCCACAAATTACTTTTTTCCCTCTCCAAATCTTAAAATTCTTTACATTTATGGGTTTGTCACTGCACATATATACCAGTTCCCTGGGATTCTTCCATTCTTAGCAAGAGTCAATTTAAAAAAATTAAATTTTGTTAAAAATTCTTCCAATGCTATTGGCTCTACTTTTTAGCAAAAGCTAAACATGAGATCAAAATGAAGTTCAAAGTTACGAATCCTAAGCCTCAGGCCTACCTTTCCTTACACGCGCAGTGCCACTTCTTTTAGTCTTTCAAAAAGTGTATTTTCTTAAGAGAGACTTATTTTCCTACCTCGTGCCTTTTTCTACAGAAATAAAAAGCTAGAAAGCTTATTCTAATATCACTGTCTAGAGTCGGAAAGAAAACAGTGTACAAAAAGTTGCTCAGTAAGCAAGCAGATACCAAAGATATGCATGGTTTGGGTCACCGGGCAGATGGGTGGAGCTGGAGCACAGCAGACACTAATCCTGCCGGGCTGTATGAAGGAAAATATCCCAGTCAAAGCGTGGCGTATGTGTGTGCACACACAAAGCTTGCTGAGCTGGGGATGCAAACACAAAGGATGCCTGTGGAGAGCAGTTACGCCAAAAATCTAACGGGATTCTTTTAATATCTGAAATTATCATGTTTAAAGATATAGCTGGTACAAGGATTGAGAGGTTTTTTGAAAACCTTTTACCAACATTTACCATGAATTATGACAGCTCTAGCTATGTCGATGGTTCCACAGGTATTTAGTCTCTGGTATGACATGAAAGACAACAGATAAATTCATGTAGGAAGAAGAAGACAATAAATCAAGAGCTCCATGCTACGCTGAACTCCAAACAAATCTTGAAGAATCTCTTAAAAGTATCAACAACATTAAAAACCAGAATAAAATACTCTGTATGTACCAGAAGGAGCTTAAACTAGCGGCCCTGGACTGGCCTCAGCCCCGGGTCCCTCAGCAATGGCTCCGGCTCCCCCGGCCCGTTCCCGCCGCTCCCGGACCCGCCCAGGGCCGGCCCTGCGCATGCGCGGAGCCGAGTCCGGCCCTGGAGCTGCGGGACCGCTCGGGACGGGATCGGGATCGGGAATCGGGGATCGGGATCGGGAATCGGCGCCCCGAGGTGGGTCCGTGCCCAGAGCCGCGGCATTCCCAGCACTGAAGGGAACCGCCCGGGAGAAATGCGGGAGCGGGGAGCGCCCACGGCGGGTGCGGGACCGGGCACCGCCCCGGGCCCGACTCCAAACCACATACACGGCAGGGAAAAGGATCTTTTTTTCCAGATTCACTTGTGTAAAATCTTGTCGATGATATTTCGAAGTTGGGAGAGAAAAAAGAAAAACCTGTGCTTCCGTGGAAACTGAGTAGTTAAGTTACTCTTTACTTTCCCTGCCTGTTCGATGCGTTTAAGGCATCCAGACTGTGAGGAACAGAGCATTAGGCACTTACTGACGTGTAGCAAGGAGAATGTGAGGTAATAACTCAGGAGTGGAAGGTGCACCTTAAAACAAATCAAAAGAGCAGAGATGGGGCAGAGGTTTTTATTCTTGCTTTTGCTTTCACTGCAGTCCCTAAATGCTCAATCAAGGCTCCAGGCTGGGCTGGACTCCTCTGGAAAGACATAAGGACGTTTGGTGCATCCTCCCAGCTCCACAGAAACTCTGGGAGTACGGGCTGGGAGGCCTCTTCATCCCAGGTCTCACTGGCAGGGGTGTGACCAGCATGAAAGCAGTGCTCCCCTGCCAGAATTTCATGAAGCTCATTAAAGGAGCAACCCTAGTGATTACCTCCCTGGTCTGTGCCTCACACAGTGACCAGTACAGAGAAAGATGCCATGGCAGCAAGAAATAATGCCTGGAAAACACAGATGGGATGTGAAAGACCCCAGCAAAGCTGCTGGTGTGCCCTGACACCCCTTTGTAGCTTGTCCACCCTTCATGAACACGTGGCTGTCCCGGCATCTGTACAGCCCAGTACGGCTGTCCCAGCTCTGTACAGCCCAGCACAGTGTCCCAGCCCTGTACAGCCCTGCACAGTGTCCCAGCTCTGTACAGCCCTGCACAGTGTCCCAGCCCTGTACAGCCCTGCACAGTGTCCCAGCCCTGTACAGCCCTGCACAGTGTCCCAGTTCTGTACAGCCCAGCACAGTGTCCCAGCCCTGTACAGCCCTGCACAGTGTCCCAGCTCTGTACAGCCCAGCACAGTGTCCCAGCCCTGTACAGCCCAGTACGGCTGTCCCAGCTCTGTACAGCCCTGCACAGTGTCCCAGCTCTGTACAGCCCTGCACAGTGTCCCAGCCCTGTACAGCCCAGCACAGTGTCCCAGCTCTGTACAGCCCTGCACAGTGTCATAGCTCTGTACAGCCCAGCACAGTGTCCCAGGCCCTGTACAGCCCAGTACGGCTGTCCCAGCTCTGTACAGCCCTGCACAGTGTCCCAGCTCTGTACAGCCCTGCACAGTGTCCCAGCCCTGTACAGCCCTGCACAGTGTCCCAGGCCCTGTACAGCCCAGTACGGCTGTCCCAGCTCTGTACAGCCCTGCACAGTGTCCCAGTTCTGTACAGCCCTGCACAGTGTCCCAGCTCTGTACAGCCCTGCACAGTGTCCCAGTTCTGTACAGCCCTGCACAGTGTCCCAGTTCTGTACAGCCCTGCACAGTGTCCCAGCCCTGTACAGCCCAGCACAGTGTCCCAGCTCTGTACAGCCCAGCACAGTGTCCCAGCCCTGTACAGCCCAGTACGGCTGTCCCAGCTCTGTACAGCCCTGCACAGTGTCCCAGCTCTGTACAGCCCTGCACAGTGTCCCAGCCCTGTACAGCCCTGCACAGTGTCCCAGGCCCTGTACAGCCCAGCACAGTGTCCCAGCTCTGTACAGCCCTGCACAGTGTCCCAGGCCCTGTACAGCCCAGTACGGCTGTCCCAGCTCTGTACAGCCCTGCACAGTGTCCCAGCTCTGTACAGCCCTGCACAGTGTCCCAGCCCTGTACAGCCCTGCACAGTGTCCCAGGCCCTGTACAGCCCAGTACGGCTGTCCCAGCTCTGTACAGCCCTGCACAGTGTCCCAGCTCTGTACAGTCCTGCACAGTGTCCCAGCTCTGTACAGCCCAGCACAGTGTCCCAGCCCTGTACAGCCCTGCACAGTGTCCCAGCTCTGTACAGCCCTGCACAGTGTCCCAGTTCTGTACAGCCCTGCACAGTGTCCCAGTTCTGTACAGCCCAGCATGGCTGTCCCAGCCCATCCCCTGCAGCAGGGCCCTGCCTGAAGGACTCCAAGTTTGTTTCTGAAGGAGGACTGGCACAGGCAGTGTTTCACCCACTTCACCTGCCCTGTCCACCTGCCTGGGACTCGCCCTGTTCCCCACCTGCCCCTCTCCAGCGGGCACCGACTGTGGGCAAAGCGGAGCAGGGGGATCTGCCCTTCCCAAGCACTGCCATGGAGCAGAGCTGGCTTGTGATGTTCGAGGCTGGCCAGTTTAGAGACCTCAGTGGCCAGGTCCTCATGTTCTGGGTGGGATTTGCAGGTTTCCCTGTGGGCCAGAAGACAAGAGCAGCAGGCTGCTGTGAGGTGTATCCTCCTTGCTCTGAGGATCCAGCCACAGAGCTCACAAGGGAGGGAGTGTTACTATCTAAAGCTTTAAAAAAGTGTACAGGGAATATAAACCTGTGAGAATGTTACACTCAGAAAATTTAGACTCAGAGGTCACATCCAGGATAGAAGTTGTTCTGTTAGAGGAGCCATTGAAACACATGAACTGGAGGACGATTCCAGTCTGCTCCATATATCATGGCTGGGCTTCACGAACGAAGATTTGGGAAGGCTCTATCCACATTTGTACAGGCACGCTGGTGACTTATGAGGCCAATACGAGACAAACATATCCAATTGCAAAAGGCACAGCAGAAGGACTCCTTAGATGGTGTATTCTGCAAGACACAGTTCTTTCTGCGTTGCCTTTTCTCCTCAACAGTGATCCTGTGTGTGTTCTCAAAGGAGACAGCAGCGTTACAGATGGGGTGTCTCCAGGCCTCCCGATTGGAGGCCAGAGTAGACCAGTTATGATGATCAATGTGGCCAAGGCTGAGATGTTGTTTCAGGCAGTCCTTGTATCTTCTCTTTGGGGCTCCTCTCTCGCGGCAGCCAGTGGCAAGTTCACCATAAAGCAGGATCTCAGGGAGGCGGTGGTTGGTCCTTCATCCTGGAGATGTGAGTCTGCTCCAGTGCGTGGGTATATCTCAGGATTTCCCACGTGCCCACTAAAGCAGCCTCTGTGATGATTCCTTGTGTGCAGCATGTGCTGGGGCTCATGAATTATGCAGGTTTATATCAGGTTAGTGTGTGTGTTGACAGCATGTCATCCTAGTTCCATAATCAAGATTCCAGGCAAGACAGAGCACCTGCCCCATGAGGCTTCATTAACTGTATGTATAATCTCGTCAAAAAGATATTACAGTACCTATAAAATTTAATTCTGAGAATTCCAGTCCATCACTCAAACACAAGTCCCCCATGATAACACAGCTTTCCTCAGAGCACTTCTGGTGGGTTTTATGAATTGGCTGTTGTTCAACAGGAGCACTCGGGCACTATGTGCATTATGTGGCAGCTTGTCCTTGCTCTGCTGCTCTGTCCACACACTGCTTGATAAGGTTTCATCATTACTTGCTTCTTCAGAACTAGAAAATGCCTTTTTCTAAACTCTCCTAATGTTATAGTTCCTCTTCTTTTAAGGAAAAAAAAATCTATGAAGGTTATAATGAGTTATTTTAACACTAATATAAAGTGACTACTCTCATGAAGATTTGGTGATTTTATGTCAATAAAAGCACAAGCCTAAAGCCATTTATTTATGATTGGTTATAGCACTGATGTATAGAATAACACATAATATCTTCTGCTATATAGGATCTTGAATAATTTTGTTTTCAGTAGCTTGATTTTGTGCTCTTTTGCTTTTTTTGTTTTTATTCTTCTATTCATCCCCACCTTTTAAAATAAATACCTTCCTTTCTAGGCTAGGTGGACAAAAAGATGCACAACAGAGGCCATCACCACTGCACAGCCACTCCATGTCTCAGGCTTCTCAATGGCTTGCTGCTTTATTCTCTAGTAAACCCACTTATTTATGCAGCTTGATCTGTTTTCCACATGAGAATATTCATGTTTCCCAGGGTCTTGAAGCTTACTCAGAAAATGACACATTTTTAAACCAGCTATCCTTAATACTCTTTAAGCAGTGGCTTTGGTGTTATTTTCTTAGACTTGGATATTATTTGATGGTTTTGTATAACTGGAACAAATTAAGCACACAGGATGATGTGCAAGTGCAGAATGTCCTCAGCAACCACAAGACACACAATATGATAAAGTTTTCTTTCTGTCCCTGTCTTTCTAGTTCTGAAGAATTTGTGTCTTCTTGCATTGAGCAAAATGTACATCACTGTTAGCTCTGACAGCTGGTAAGTTCTCTTTTATTGAGCAAGAAGTTAATGTCATAGCAGCTGCCAGAACTAACAGTTTTCACTCCTGCACACTGAATTGTGGAGTAATCCCTTAGGATGGACCCTCTGTCAGTTCACTTGCTGCTTAAATGGAGATGCCATTTTACCACAGCAACCAGTTAGACTAGTATACAGAATTCTTCAGCTATCCAACCTCACCAGAGCCAAGCATGACAGGAGGCTGTAACAGAGGTGGGCAGTTTACACTGTACGTCAAATATTTTATAGAGAGCTGCATATAAATCATATTAATGTTGCTAAGCAGAGATTAATTAGAACACAACAATTATGAAGAAATGAAATTCACTCAGCTGGTAAAGAGTATAGCTGATGAGAGATCTATTTTACAAATGCATTTTAAAATAAGCATAGTCCAGTAAAGTGTCAAGAGTGAGAGAATTCATTCAAGTTTAGGAAAACTGTGTCTACTTCAGCATCAAGGCTCGTTTTTCTCTCTGAACCCAATGCAAATCAAAGACCCAACCCAATGCAAATCAAAGACCCAACTCTTGTAGATTCTGACTGCTGGGTGGGTTTTGTTTCCTTGTTTGAGAAAGCACTGAGGGCTTGCAGAGCTCAGTGGTGTGAAGCCTCATCGCAAAAAATTCAGACAGACAAGTATTTTCCCAGATTCAATGATGTAATTTAGGAAGCTCTCCTGCAAATTGTAAAGGTCCAGAAGAGACACCAATTAAAGTGGTATCTGGCAGTTTTTCATTTGACAATGAAATTATATCAGAGGACTAGTCAAAGCAAGATATGTACACGTATCTCCATGATCTAGATGTATAACATTTTCACCAGCTCTGAAGTGTTAGCCTCAGTTTTGGAATTCAAGCTGTGATCACTGTTTTGCCTTCACTGACAAGCATCCTAGAAATACAGACTTTTTTCTGATGATACTTCAGCCAAATAGAAAAGCATTTCTTGCTCCTTTCAAGACTTACAGAAACTCTTACTCCAAAGTGCTGGAGCACTTGAGTGTTTTGTGCAGATTTAGTGAAGAGATTTTATGAAGGCACTTTGTTCGCAAAGGAAAAAAATTAACAGGAAAATGCTGGCTCTTGAGCTTAAGATGTGTATATTGAAGGGAGATGGGGTAGGGGAACAAACTATTCCAGGTCTGTGGATGAGCACATCTCAATCCTTTGCCTCCACACCTTTGAGACAAACTGCGAGGTGTTTGCTTGGGGCTGAGCGGTTTCCTCTATTTTGTACACACGAGGCAGAAGACCTGACAGCACACTCCTGTTTGCTCCTCTCTGCTTCTCTGGGACTGTTTCCCAGAAACAGTGGTTCCTGACCACATGCTCTGTTCGTGTGCTGAAGGGATCCATGGTCTCCCAGGGCCTTGCAAAGAGGCCTTGCCTCTCTTCCCACACAAAGATGATGGGGAATCAGGGAGCCCTCATCTTTCCTTGCCTGCCTTGTGCAAGCTGTCACCTGACACTGGCAGCATTCCTGAGGTGTTCTAACAAACCTCTGTGTCACTTGGCACAGCTCTGGGACAGGTGAAGCACAGCCACCTCCCTGCACAGCATTCCCATCACCAGCCAGCTCTGAGAAACAAAGGTGGTACTTGGCTGGAAGTAATTTCTGTTGGAGTTTCTGACATTGCAGGTACTTTAATGTTTGCAGTGCTCCCACGTTGTTGAACAAGATGAGGTAGTGCTGTGTTCATCAAAGCTTTTGTCAGTGCAGAGAGCTTAGACAGTCTGAAGGACAAGAGTTGGTTGTCCACATCCACAAAGTAATATTTATGTATATGCAATATTTTTTTGATGCATCATGCTGTCCTTTTTTGGATATAGCAGCTACTTGTCTTATACTGCTGGGTATGAAGAAGCAGGGACTGTTTCTCCTTGGTGTTTGGGTAGAACCTGTTGGCCACTGCAGAATTAGGAGGAGGATTTCATAGTCTTGCTTTCCATCAGCTGCTGAAGATCCCTTGTCTGCTGGCCATGGATGCACCTGAGCCACACTAGGGGATCATGAGACATCTCACACAGCTCACGTGTGGCTGTGCTGCCAACATTGGTAGCTGCTCCAGCTGAACCTGTAAGAGAGTATCTGCCACGAGTCTTTAGTTGAAACATTTTGTTTTCTGACCACATGCATTTTCCCTTGTCTTGTGTGGGTTTATCCTAGAGTAGGAACAACGATTGCTTTGGAGAAAGATGTAGGGACTTCAGTCATTACTGTCTGCTGTGCCTCAGGTTGCTTTAAATTGAACGGGAAAGGGAGACCTCACTCGTTGCTGTTCTTTGTTTATTTCTCCCATTCAGATGCAGATGGATAATTGGATATGTAATACCTGTGTTCAGAAGCCATGAATTCCAGAAAATTACTCTCAGAAACACGGAGAACTTTTCCTGCTACTAAAGCCCCCTGCCAGCAGCCATCGCGGATTCTCATTGTGGATGTCACCTCCCCTTCCTGGGCCAATACTTGCTCTGTGCTCTGCGAGGCCCTGGAAAACACGCTGTGCTTGGCATGTGGCTTGGCAGGGCCCTGCCGTGTGCCCCTGCTGAGCCTCTACGTGGTGCAGCCCCAGCAGGAGTGTCTGCTGCCCTTCACGGTATGGGGGAACTGGGGCCCTGGGGATCTCCAGACGGGAATGCAACACATTGCTGGCACTCAGGAGAGAAAGTTACGAGTTACTGCAAATATGGATCTAAAAATTAATCATTCTCAAAAAGCATAGCTTCACAGAATTTTATGAAAAGTGAAGTTTAAAAGAAGTGTAATATTTTTGATCTGTGAAGCTGCTCACATGCATAAATTAGGCTTTGTTCTCATCTAAAACTTCTGTTGTACCTTTCATATGCTACTTTCTGCACTATCTGTACTGCTGTTCTATCAAAATTATCAAACACAACCCAAGCTGTAATAATTTGGACAGTGAAAAAATATTACCACTGTGGGAGAGATTCCAGATATTTAAAGGAAGAAGTGCAGAGTTAAAATATTATTGCCAAATTTGAGAAATATCCTGAAATCATATAATTACAGAATCATTTTGGTTGGAAAAGACCTCTAAGATCATCAAGTCCAATCCTAAACCCAGCACTGCCAACTCCACCACTAAACCATGTACCTAAGCACCACATCTACACAGCTTTTAAATATATAGATCTAAGTCAATAAGAACAAGCACTGCACTCATCTGGGGCTATGCAGTGGAATAAGTGTAGATGGAGAATGGCAAGCAGCTCTAAAGTAACAGTTTGTGCATCATAAAGTGCACAAGAATCTATGAAGTCATAGTGTTAGAAACAGTCACACTGAGCAATCTCATTTACACAACATTAACGTAAACACACAGAACTAACCCTTCCACTTTATACAGCAATGGTGAAAACATCCTGAAAGGTTTTGTCAAGTTTTCACATCTCAGGAAAGGTGGAGACCAACTGGGAAAAATAAAAAATCGGAGATAACAGTAATTTACCAAATGTGATCTGCAAGAAGAATGTGGCTAATGATGTGTCGTGGTTTAACCTCAGCCAGCAGCCAAGTACCACGCAGCCACTTGCTTTACTTTATAGGACAGTTTATAGACAGTGTGACATGGATGACTAAGGGAATACCAAAGAAACATTTTCTGAAGATACTGTGGAATCACTCTGATTAGGGGCTTTAAGAGCAAACACTTGTCTTGCTGCCTAGGATGAATTTACTGGTAATTCATCCTGACATGTCACTGCAGGATGATCCCGGTGATCTGTTTCACAGCTGATTCCAGGCGTGCTCTCTGTGAGTTTACATTATGTCCAAGTTAGTTTGTGAGTGTTTGGGGCCAAATACCCACTTTTATGTTTACTGGGTATGTCCTGACACTGGTCCAGCATGTGCTGGCTGACAGCTGCCTCCGATCTAATCTGGTAATTGTGGCTCACCAGAGGATGTCTGACCTTTGACACAATCCCTCTACTTATGAGTATTATGACTCTGCTGCTCATGATCAGATGTCTTTGTAATTTAAACAACCGTTCCTCATTTTGATAGTCACAGTTTTTAAAGACAGGGGAACCTTTAGATCATTGTTTGGCTTTCCTCATATTACAGGCTATTATATTTCACCAAAGTACCCATATATCGTTAAAGCACTTCTTCCAGAAAGCCATCTAGTTTGGGTCTGAAGATACTACAGGGTGGATAATCAAGTACTTCTCTTGATGATTTCTTCCAGTGGTTAATCACTGTCATTGTGAAACTTGCCCCTGGTTTCTAATTTGAATTTATTTGCTTTAGCTTCCAGGGATTTGTTAATATATTTACTCTTTTGGCTAGATTGAAGAACCTGCTTGTATTTTATCCTTTCTTCCTCTAAATAGAAGCAAGTCCTTTCTCAGTCTTCTAGCTGGTAAATCAAAGAGAACACATAAGTCTAACTGCAAGGCATTTTTACAACCCCTTAATAATTTCCAAGCCCTTCCGTGTATTCACTCTGCTGTTTTTTTGATTCCAATACTGGATTCAGCAATGCTGTATAGAGAATTAAAAATACCCCTCTTGTTTGCATGACTGGTCATCACATCAGCTCTTTTGCCATAATACTGCATTTGTCTTGGACTTGTTCAAGACAGCATAGCTCACACAAAGACTTGAGTCAGTCGTGTGCATCCAGACTGTGAGCCCCCACTCCCCTTCTCCCCAGCTTTCTTTAGGTGTTCTGCTCTGGGAGCCATCTCTTCATTTTAGATATCTGATGTTGTACTGAAGCTGTTTTTCAGAGCTGTTCTTTCACTTTTAGGAACAGTAAAGTGTTTCAAGGTGACTGTCTTCTTCAGACTATGAGTGGCTGAGGTCGCTTAGTTTGTTCAGCTGGAGAAGAGGAGACTGAGGGCAGAACTCATGGGGGTCTGCAGCTTCCTCATGAAGGGCAGTACCTACCTCATCTCTCTGTGACCAGTTGCAGGACCCAAGGAGACAGCTGTGCCTTTGTCAGGGGAGGTTTAGGTTGGATCTTGGGAAAAGGTTCTTCCCCCAGAGGGTGGTCAGGCACTGAACAGGCTCCCCAGGGCAGTGGTCACGGCCCCAAGGCTGCCAGAGCTCAAGGAGTGTTTGGACCACGCTCTGAGGGACAGGGTGGGATTGTTGGGGTGTCTGTGCAGGGCCAGGAGTTGGACTGGATGATCCTTGTGGGTCCCTTCCAATTCAGGACGTTCTATATGTTTCTATGACTCGGTGGACCTAATTTCACTAATAATGGTATCTGGTCCTCTGCTGCTTCTGGAGTCAGGAACACTTTTACGTCTCTGCCTGATGAGTATGTGTTCCATTTCAGCCTTCCTCAGAAATACCAGGGCTCCATTACTTCTCCTGCACCCCTGAATTTGCCCATGTCTCAACAAGGCAGGCTGTGAGCACAGTGTCTTTCTGATTCAGCTAGAGAGACTTGACACTTCTCAGTGAGGAACCAAGATAGAGCTGTATTAAAGGGTGCTTGTTAGACAAATCATGTGAAGTCAGAAAAGCCCCAGGGCTGAAAATAAAGACTGGGAGAATACATGGGGAAGTGTCATATATGGTAACCTTTGTCTTACTCTTTCCTGGGTGCTTGTTTATGGTCTCCCCAAAAGGGTCTGACAAGTCCAAGGAGCTTCCCTGGAAAGGGCAGGGGGGCAAAGAAAAGAAAACCAGAAAGTACCTAGATAACTGTGGAGGACAGCAAATGGTGACAAGATAGGAAGTGAGCATTAAAGCATCAAAAGCTTTTAATGTGGGACTGAATAAGGACTCTGAGCAGAGCACCTCCAGCTGATGGTGCTCCCTGGCATTGTCATGTCTGTACTAAGGAAAGGTCATGGGTGGGTAAGAGATACCAGATGGCCTGAACTAATACTGCATGGAGACAGAGGGGTCTGCAACAATCCTGGCCAGCCTGGTTCAGACTTGGCTCCTGCCCCCAGTCTGAGCTCAGTGCTGTGAATTCAAAAAACCTTCTTCCACATTATGGAAAGCTATTTCATGTTGTTTGTTTAACAGTCTTTCGTGTTCACTGAATGCTGTTTTGCAGCAAGTGAAAGAAAACTTTGGGCGAATTCAAGCCTGCATTTCGGAGCTGCGTTTGCTCCCAGCAGAAGGCTCCTTCCCACAGGGGGGAAGTGGAGTGGTACAAGCTGTGCAGGATGGATTGCAGCAATTCAAGCAATACAGCAGACACACAGCAGCAGGAGGCTCAACAAACAGTTCTGTTGAGGTAAGAAAATGTTGCAAAGGTAGTGGAAGCCATCTCATTTCACCAATCATGCTTTATAAATGTATAATCTCATGTACAGTGAACATGCCAGAACATTTTAGGTATTCAGCAGTCTGGCTGTTTCAGAGATCCACTGTCCAGAAATCCTGGATGGAGATACCAAGTCCTTGAATCCCTCTGGACAGAGTCCTGTGGAAAAGGGGACATTATCTAGGGAAAACTATATGTACAGCAGTCCTATCAACTGGATGTCCTGGGACAGGATCTAAGAGAGTTTGGTGGCTGTGTTCTCAGCTGGGTGTGTGTGCTTGCATAAGAAGGAGGGAAGCTGCTAATAACACATGAGAACAGATATATGAAGGTAGAAAACAGAGCAAGGTTCACAAGGAAGTGGAGTTTTAAGCAGTACCAACTGATGTGAAAGAACAGGGAGTTAGAGGGGGAAGGACTCAAAGAAATGGTGTTTTCCTCCGGACGTCAGGAAATATCAGTTCCAAACAATCTTTTATTTCAGACTTCACCAGCTCAGGGTCCACCTGGCTTTGGAGCTTTGTCAGTCATAAAAACAAATTGAGAGTCCCATGAGTGAAATTTCAGGAGTCCTTTTATTTTGTTTAGATCCTTAAACCCTTCTGGTGTCACACAGAGTCATGCTGTGATCAAGCAGACTCTCCTAGCTGTAATTGGGACTCACTTGTCTATCCAGGAAGTCTTTCTCCTGATTTTCTGCTTTTCTGTGTTTTCTTAGGGCCTTGAGGTATCTTTCCTGCCCATTTCAAATGGGATTTGTGCTTTTGTAAAGCTGGGGGTTGGAACAGACTGAGTACACACTGGAGACAAGACCTTTTTTGACACACAACGAAGTCCAGGATGACTTCTAGTATAGTAGAAGGAACAAGCTACATTAAAAATTAAGCTATTCATGAGTATAGGGAGTTTATACTCCACTAAGCAATCCTTGTTCCTCTAGGTTATGCAAGTATTTTGTACTTCTCTCTGCAAGGGGATGTAAGACATGCTGCAATGACAGGCTGTGATCGCAGACAGGCAGAAGGCCATGTTTCTAAAAAAGGCAGCTTTCTGCTTCAGATTCTTAAGTGATTGCATTTTTTTTTTCATCACAAGCAATTTTTTATGCAGAGTAAGTTGAATTTTTATTTCTGTTTCCTTTTCTCAGAGGACCTTTGAGTGGTTTGCTCAGATACAGTATCTTTTGAAGAAATAAAAAATATGGGGGGTTAATGCTTCCTGCTTGGAAGTGAAGCCTGGATAACATAGGCCAGTTAAAGTAAGCATTTACCCTATTAAATTCAACTGTATCAGGCAGATTATATGTGGTGCCTGAGTCCTTGGCATCTCCCACAAGTCACCATTTCTGTTTTTGAAGCCTTCTCTGCTGAAAGAGGCACTCTTTGGCTTTTGCTTTTTTTGTTACACTTCTAAAGTAAAACAAGTTAAACCAAAAGGCTTTCCACGTGCTTTCCTCCACGTAAAAGAGACTCCTGAGCTGCACTCCAGGGAGCAGCATCGCGGAGCTCCCTGGGACAGCCAGGCCCAGGCAGGAATAACAGGGACAGGACCAGGCAGGGGAGTGAAGAAACAGCCTGTCAGAAGCTGCTGATGCAGGTGTCTGTGTGTGAGTAGCAGGAACATGAGTGCCCGTGCAGGCATGCCACCTCTATTAGAGAACAATTGCTGTAGTGGGACACCACGGTGGCCGGTGTTTAGAGCACAGGGTTGCCACTGGCAATCTGCTCCTGCAAATCAGCTGTTCAGGCAAATGTGCATTTTCATAGCAGTTAAAACACAAAGATGCAAGAATATTCCTAGCTGACCAGTAAGCATAGGAGGCAGACTTTGTTACAATCTGCAGTCATTTAAAACCCAAACAGTAGTTAAAAGTAGAAAGAATGACTTACTCTTTTGAGATCCTGACTTCGGCGGGGAAAAATCATCAGCATCAGCAAAACTGAATCTCAGTAGCAGTTACAGGGCAGGAAATGTGGCCAACCTGCAATAGGATGAAAAGCATTTTTCAAGTCACCAGTAGCCTGTTTTTTGTGAGATTAGAAAGTATAATGGCATTAAGGGATTATATCTAGAAACTGTGGTAAAACAAAAGGAAGTCACAGTAGCTACCTCAGCTTTTGTATGTGGTAAAATATTTCTCCTGGTCTCTAACCAGCATGTGCCAGTCTGACTCGGGTTGTGAAAAGGGTAAATTGGAGGTGACATGCTACAGATGTAATACAGCCATGGTTTTGATGAAATAAATGTCCATCAGTGTAGTAAATGCTCTTTCTATAGCTCTGCAAAAGATAATTATATCTTTTAGACAGTTCAGCTATCCCCAGCTTAAGAACAGTTCCTGCAAGCCATTTGCATTAGTTCCTAAAAGGTGACCATGATAATATCTTTATTCCCAGTAACTCAGAGGCAAACACTAGGGAGAAGTTTGGTTGGAGAGGTTTACTTTGTTAGGGAAATTAGGCTTGATCTGGTATCAACAAGGCTGACACAGCTCCACGTCCCTAGGCCCAACCAATCGTGAGGCTGAGCTCATATTCCCATCAGGCAAAGGAACACAGAACACACATGTAACACATATGTACAGGCATATGTGTTCACACAGATCACAGACACTCAGAGCATTCACACGCACAAAAGTGCACCGGTGGCCTCAGCCTGCCCCCCTCTCTGTCTGAGCAGGATGAGATCCACCTGCAGGAATATATGTGTGCATAAATAAGTGTGTGTGTACACACATCTCTGTCTCCATCCCTACAACGTGGATCCCTCCAGCAGCTGGTCTCAGACACTCAGTCTACCCAGTGCCCGCTCCTAGATCCCGGTCTCCCTAGTTTCTGGCATCTGGACATATGAGTCCCCAAGGCTCCAGTTACTGGTACAAACTGTCATGTTTACACACAGACACACTCAGACCTGGCCAGGACTCTCGTCATCCCTCCCACAGCCAGCTCCTCCCACGTTCTCACCCTTGCAACCCTCTTGGTTCCCAGGCCTTGTCACCCCTTCACCATCTGCTCTGTTCTGACCTTCACTGGCAATCACACACAGACCTCCCACCTGAGCACTGAGACCCTCAGATACACAGGCACACAGAAGAGAGTCCTCACCTAGAAAGCTGGTGTTAAACATGCCTGACAGATTTCTAGAAACTCTTCTAAAAACTCTTTGCAGTTACTTAGTATTACACCAAAACTGGGCAGTGGGTATCACACCTACTGTTGCTCTCTTAAGAAATATCTTTAGGACAGACTGTACACTTCTTTAACAAATATAAAATTCCCATTCAGCTTTCAAGTGAGAAGGCTGGATTTAGTCTATCTGAGCTATAAGTGACAGAGTAATGGGAGGAAGTGGTGTCAAGGCAAGTCCCTCCTTACACACACAGACTCACTGACTGTACGTGCAAAGCACAAGACACCTGTAAATTGTTCTGTCTTCCAGCAGTGGCACAAAACCTGTAGATGTTCCGCCAGTGACCCTCTCAATCCATTTCATATTGGCTTAAATGTAAGCCAAAGCTCAAAAAAAATGCTTTCAAATCTGCTTTTGAATGGATGAGATATTTTTAGTGAGGACTAGGGCAGAGGCAGCTCTTGCACACTCTGGTTTGTGTTTCAGATCACAGTTCTGACTAGCCAGTCCAGCAAAGAAATGGTAAAACAGCTGGAAAAGAAGTTAAAAGATGTAGACCTTGTGAGTCTGCGAAGACTACAAGTCATTGAGGTTTTGAAGAGAGACTTCCTGGAGCCCGAGGATGTGGAGCAGTGTGTGCCAGCAGAAGAGCCCAGCAGCAGTGGTGAGTGTAAGGCAAACAAGGTGCTCAGGGAAGTTTGGGCAGCAGGACAGCCAATAGTTCTTTGGTCTGATATCTGTCACTTACCTTTGTGCCATTTAATGTCACTTAGGTAAGTGAGAACTGCTGTGCCTGGAGGAACAGTGGGAAGTTTGTACCACAGCACTTCTCTGGAGCTTTAGCACATTTGGGCAAAAATTCATGCATTAATTCAGCTCTAAGTATTACTTAAGATTTACATCATGTGCAATACAGTTGCACTGAGGGATTAAAGAGAAAAATGCACTGAGTTTATGGGGATAACACAGTGACTCACACACACCCCTTCTGCTGCTGAACATCACACTGGGCACTTGACTGCCTGATCAAAAGATCCTCGGTGCAGTCAGAGGCAACCTGAATCCTTGAAGCAGGTAGTGGGGAAAGGAGAGGCAGGAGAGACAGGCAGGCCATTTGCAATCCCAAGGGTCCCCTTTAGTCCTTTCTCCTGGACTACATATTGCACAGTTCTGGGAAGAGTTATTCATTGACCAAGTCAGGTACTCAGCCTCTTGTTTAGCTGATTTTTTGTCACTAACAATGTTCTTGCTTACCTGCTGCTTCTCTTCTCTATGCTTGGGGCAGTTTTTCTTGAGCACTTAAGGTTGTATTTCTTCAGCAACCAGCAGTTGCACACCAGCAAGTTCTCTACAAGCCTCTGCTTTCCACAACAGGTCTCCTTTTAAAGGTCTTTCCTGCAGACACTTAAATTCCCCATGAACAAGACACACCTGGTTCCATGCCTGGGTCACACAGCAAGTTCTCACAATGAGTTGATAATGAGCTTAAAAAACTGAGTCCAAATGCCTTCCAAAGTTAGTGTAAGACCTGTTCCTAGCAATGTCAGTATTGTTTTTACTGAGTGACAGGCAGTGTTGGATGTTGTTGCCTTACTTGCCTCTAGCTGTTTGTCTTTTCTGGTTGCAGTAGCAAATTTCTGGTCAATTGTCATTGTAGGGACTGGGAGTGGTTAGGTGGGTTGCAGGTTCCCTTTTGCCCTGTCCCTCACACCCCTGGCCACATGCTTCATTAGTGAAAGAGTGAGCAAGTACACTCCTGACCCTGGATTTTTCCTGGCCATATCTCTGAAGAACTCCTCCCTTAATTTGACAGTTTTCAGCAGCAGGAATTTAAACAATGAGAAATTCAGAGACTGAAAGTCCTATTAGGTCCTGTTTGGACTATTTTTGCTTCAGAGGAAAAGGTGCTGAGCAGACTCTAAATAAACCAGCGAGATGGTGATCCAAAATCCAGTTCCAGCTCCATACATTGCAATGTTGCTAAAACTGCAACTTTCATACCTGCATTTTGTTTTTCCTAGCTTGCAGATCTCCTTGGTGATTTCAGCCCTTTCTCAAGGCTGGTAAAACAATAAAATGCTACACAGCAGGAGTTTAGGCTGGTTTTCCCCCATGTGCAGCACAGCACTGACTGGGGTGTCTGCTACAGATGACGATGGCTCTCTGTGCTGCCCCTGCATCCCACTGAGCTGCTGGCAGACCAAACCAAACACTGAGTCCTATAATCCAGCACTCGGAGAGACATCAACGCTCTTACTGCCAATTAAAAGCTTCCTTTCCCTCAGCAAGACATGGCTGCTTATTCTGGACTCTGGGAGAGTCTCTGCAGGTAAAACTGCTTGGCTGGAGAAAAGCAGGGCACTGCTACCACTGAGTGGGAAAAGGGAGTCCTGAGGAGAAGGAATCAAGGTTCTGCCACTCTGACCTTAGAATTAATTTAATTTGCCAAAACCACAGCAAAAAAGGGGGTTACAAAAAATACAGTAAAGAACATTGAAGTTGCAAGATCCAGCAAGCAGGAAGTGCAAGATTAGTGCTGTGTTGAACTGTGGAATAAACATTTCGATGTAGCACGAAGAGGTTCATCCCACTGAGGGTATTTCTTCCATTAGTTTGTTTCATGGCTGTTTGAACCTACTTACATTTTTAATATCCAGAGCAGGATCAGGATATCCCCTCCATAGGCTCATTCCCAGGTTAGTGCAGTTAGAAAAGACTCCAATATTTTGAAACCCCACAGCTGGCAAATCCTCAAATAGCTTTGAACATGGTCAGAACAGTCTGGGTAAGAAACACGGGCTGTTTTCTTCACGAGAGGAACTCCTTGGGAGGTGCATTTCCAGACAAACACAGACCACCTGAAGAGGGACAAGGATTGCTTTTTCAAACTGCAGAGCAGCTCATCTGTGGGACAGAGGCTAAATCTGCAACGTTTCTTTAATTATAAAGCATTAGTGCTTGCCAGACTGCAGAGGGAGCAGAGATGTGATGTATCTAAACCCCCCAGAGAGCAATGCACACAGCATTTGTGGTGGGAATGGTCTGTGGGAGTACCTGACAGGATGCCTGGCCTTTGGATGGACTGGCCTCTAATTGATAACTTGAGCATTATTATTCTCTTTCTTTTGCCCCAACCCCATGACACTCGCTGGAAGCAGCTGAGCATTGCCAGACCTTTTGCTGACAAAGGTCAGTATTTCCATGTGTTGGAGATACTGGTCCCAGCTAGTTCTGTTTGGGGGAAACAACAAACAAGCACTGAAGATAAAGCACTAATACATTTTTTATGAACATAAAAATTCTTCTGCAAGTCTCAGGGAACGTTTTTCTGGATGGGCTCTGCAGATTGTTGACCATTTTGCTCAGATCTAAAATCTGTAGGGAACACAACACCACCAGAACATGACCAGCCTGCTCTCCAGCTGCATCAGTGCAGGGAAATGGGAGCAAGGCTCAAAGCATCAGGGCAAGGGTGCCCCTTGCTAAGGGAAAAGGAGGAAATGTTTTAAACTGAGGAGTCTCTGAGGCCAGCGATGTGATGGTTCACATCAGTCACAACTTGTTCTCTGGAGATGGCCGTAGACAGTCCCAGCACCCCAGGGATGGAAAGGGTGGTGGGGTGGCCTGTGGAGCAGGTCAGCTCCCAGCAGTGTCCCTGGAGTCAAGTGCTGGGTTGTGATTTGCATGGTAATGGCTTCTGAAGCACTTTTTTTGTGACAGCACTCAAGGTATTAAGGAGGTGTAATGCAGTGGAAAATGCAAAAGAATGTTCCTTTCTATGGCTGAAAATATTTGTGCTTTTACACCTTTTTTTCCCCCGCAGATATTGCAATCCTGGGAATGGACATTGATGTGCAAACTGTAGAGGACAATGTCATCAGCTTGGAGATGCTGTTTAAAACATGGCTCCATGACTATGGCACGGAGAGGGAACAGCTCCATCTCCTCCTTCCATTGGGAGGTTTCAGCCATGCTGCTGCACCCAAGAGCACCATAAGTATTTAATTTTCTCTCCCCCTCTGCAGGGAGCTCCTGAATTCCACAGCCTTAAAGGTTATCCAGGCTTGTCCTATGGGCACATTCCTTCCCACGGGCATGTTTCCTCCCATTTAGAGAGTGAGGTCCCTCCAAGGGAGGTCTCTGGGTGACTGGGAAAGCTGGGAGTTGTCTCAGGTTGATAGGAGCCTATTGCTCAGAGAGCTGCTTGTTTGCTGCCATGTCCCGTGGCTGCTGAGGCTACAATTAATTTCCATTCTGCAGCAAAATGTGCCTGGAGGAGCATGTGAATTCATAGCCATGTAGTCAAGGGAAAAGGGGCCTTTTACGTCCTGGAAGTTGAGTAGCCCTAAAAAATGTGTTCCTTCTGTTCAATATTAAAAGTCTGTGCCAGAGCTGCACTTAAGTAAAGGCTGTCTTACAGAAGGACTTGGCTTTTATTTATATCTAGTGATTTAACGCTAAAATAGCTCATGTTCTAGCTGGAGCTGCCAACAGTTATCATAATGTATGGGAAAATTTGTAAGGAATGTGTCTTTTTTTTTTCCTTTATTAGTCTAAATCCAAATCCCTAATCCGTCTCTGGGTGAATGCTGAAAACACCAACAGCTACAGCAGACATAGGTGTGTTCTGCCAGTTGCTGACTGTACTGTCACTCCTGCAGTGCCATGGGAAGTCCCTGCAATCCCCTTTCCACACCTCTCCAATGTGGTGCTCCTGTGCATATGCCCATTGCTGTCACAATGGGAGCACACTTGTCTTCTGGTGATCCACAGGCCAGTTCCAGACTGGAACCAAAGCTCATAGAGAATTACTGATGTGCTCCACAGCAAGCAGATGAGAATGCCTGGTGGGCACTTTTGTGTGTGTAGTAGCTCCATATCAGCCTCCAGCACAGGCAGTTATGATATTGACTTTCCTTCATCCTAACATTGGATTTCTTACTTGATGCGTTGTCTTATTACAGCTAGCAAGGCAAACCAAGTTACACTGCAGTCAGGTTTTTTCACCTTCCCACACTCAAGGAATCTGTGGAAGGCCAGAGAGATTGTTTGGAGCTCTGTGTCATTTTACACCAGTGTTAGTGACATCAGTGTCCTGTGTTTCTCCACAGACACAGATAGAAAAGCTGTAGGCAACATGTAGCCCTGAACCCAGTGTGGCTCTGGGAAACAAGCTGCTTCTCCCTCTCCAGCTGGCCACTCATTGCCCAAGCTGGAGCTTGCCTGCCCAGTTACTGACCAGTCATCGTTTCATTAACACACCAAGTATGTGCTGTTTCCCCATGTGTGTAAAACGGGGACAGGTTGTAGCCTCGTGTCAGGTTTTAGTTTTCTTCCCTCAATAGTTGCTAGAAAACATTAACTTTGTAAGTGCTTTGAACGTCTCGTGCTAAACACTTCCAGCGACCTAAACCAATCTCCTTCTCCAGTGTGCCTGAAGTGCGACTTGCAGGAGAGACTGCTCGACCCAGCTCTGCTTTCGGGGCCGGCTGATGGCACTGGGAGAGCAGCAGATCCCAGTTCTCCCTGGCACGTGGCAGCCTGGCCAGCCCCAGGGCTGCACAAACTCCGGGTGGTAAAGTAAGTGTTGCTCCGGGAGGTGGTGGAACAGCAGCTTCGCTCTTCCTGTGCAGTGTCAACCTGGGACCTGGTAACATCCTCATAAAGCACTGGGGGACTCAAAGTTCTGGTCAGCAAAACTGTGATTGAGATAGCCCCGGCCCTGTAACTCTTGCTGCCATGGAACAGCACAGCCCACACGCAGACAGGAGCACAGCCACGAGTGGTGGTACTGTGGCACTGGCATTGATGAGTGTAACACCACAGGTGTTATTTGTGCAGCGGTTGTTTCCCTCCAGTGTAAAGTTCTGTAGATCAGAGGCATTGCAATAATTCTGCTCTTCTCTCACTACCTAATGAGGCCACAGCAACTAATTGGATGTCAGAGTCTGAGCTAATTAGTTGGACTAGTAGTAAAAAAGCAAGCAAAGCCTCATAGTACTGTGTGACTTCACCTAAGGATGTGCTCGCTTTCCTGTCAGCAGTTTGTGGCTGGTAAGCACAGAGCATAGCACAAGTGATGCTCTCTAGTGTCTTTTCTGAGGTTTATTTATAGGGGGAGAAACTTAACTATGCACTTGCTATTAAAATGATTCTCAGCCTGTCAGTAGCTGAAGAGCACTAACAGGAGCCATATGCTTGCAGGGCTCTGAAGTCTGAAGGTGTCTGTGAGTCTGTACTGTATGGCCTGCCCTTCATCATCAAGCCCACGAGCTGCTGGCAGCTGGACTGGGATGAACTGGAGACAAACCAGCACAGCTTCCATGCTTTATGTCATAGTCTTCTGGTAAGTGCGTGAAAATTGCAGTGTGATGGGGAGGGATTGCCAGAGAAAGGAACAGTTAGTGCAAACCCCATAAAATCTGTAGCCTGCATCAGAAAACATATTTCAGAAGCTGCAACTTATCTTATGGGCCAGAGCTGTGCTTGTAAATCTTTCCAGCCAAGGCATCCACTGGAAAGATGCTACAGCACATCAAACCTTAGAGAAGACCCTTGAGCCTATCAGAAATCCAGTGTTTGGGGATATGAAGTGCAAATGTCAGAGTTGGAGTTAGATCTGTATCTTTAATGTGAAAAAAATTAACCAAGGCTTGGAGGACTGTCAATTACTGACAAGTTATAAAGCAAAATTGGATGTTTTTCTTAAGAATTGACTTGCATTTAATTAAAAAACAAATACCATACTGTCCTCAACCATATTGCAGAATAGTGTTCTTATTCTGATGTGTGAGTGTGTGCCTGCTCCTGAGCACTACAGCCCACGCTGACAGTGCTGAAGGAAGTGGCTCTTGCCTGTTGTTCACTTCGGGTTTGGCTTTTGCCATTTAGCAAAGGAAGTGGATGCTTTTGGCCAGGCACGAACCTCAGAACACCAATCCAAACTGGAACATTGTGGTGCATTCCTATTATGTCATCGTCCCTTCCGACTCTGCCACTCTACTTGTCAAAGCAGTCGCCATCAGGGAGCTCCTGCTGCCTTCAGCCTTCCCAGCCCTCCTCGCTGAGCACCCCGAGCGCATCCGTGGCCCCATAGAGGTGAGTCAGTGCAGCCCTGCTCTAACCACTGTGCCCAGGTCCCAGGGGAGTCACTGCAGCCCTGCTCTAACCCCTGTGCCCAGGTCCCAGGGGAGTCAGTGCAGCCCTGCACCAACCCCTGTGCCCAGGTCCCAGGGGAGTCACTGCAGCCCTGCTCTAACCCCTGTGCCCAGGTCCCAGGGGAGTCACTGGAGCCCTGCTCTAACCCCTGTGCCCAGGTCCCAGGGGAGTCACTGCAGCCCTGCACTAACCCCTGTGCCCAGGTCCCAGGGGAGTCAGTGCAGCCCTGCTCTAACCCCTGTGCAAAGGTCCAGCGGTACAGGCAGAGATCAGAGCAATGATCAGCCCTATGCACAGGCCCTGCAGCTGCTGCTGAAGCCATCTCCCTCATTGCCAGGGAACACAGATCTCCTCCTACTTCAGAGAGAGGTGCTTTAGGCAATAGATAAATCAATACATAGAGTACCTCTGTTTCTTCCAGTAGATTCAGGCTTCTGCATTTCCTGTTCTGCCAAGTTGTCTACCTCTGCTCCAGGTGCTGCCAGGAAAGGCAGAGCTCTCACTATAGCCTTAGCAGATAAACAGAGAAGGAAATGGCTGGGAAGATGTCTAGTGATAGCTGGAATATGATGGAGCACTCCAAAACTTCTTTCCAGCAGAGGACATATCCTACAGCTTTCTTCATGGACAGTTAATGCCTGTCTTTTAGGGCAATGTTGTATGTCTGTTGCAGAGAGTGGGAAGAAGTCTTACGAGGCAGAGTTGAGGGTGACAGTGTCCAGAAAGGGTGCTCCAGCTTGTTAGCTGATTCTGGGCATGGGGAAGGATAGGACTGCATCTTGTAAGGGAATGCTTAAATCCATTAAGACCTGGTGGCAGATGCCTCTTGTTCCTACACAGCTAAGAGTGCTCCTTGTGGGTAGCAGCACAGCCAAAGATCCCCTCCCCTATCACTGCAGGGTGGCATGGAGTGTCTGCAACACTCATCCCTGGAAACCACCCCTCCCAGTGCTAAAAACAACAACCCCCCCCACACAGACCCCACAGCCTCTACTTGTCACATCCCATAGCAACTCAGTTCTTTCTCCTGAGCAGAGTGCCCTGAACAGCTTGGAAGTGGAAGTTGCTTATAACCCCTTACACCTAAAAAGCAACCTCTACAAATACCTGAAGAGTTCGTTGTACAAACCTCCACATCGGCAGCAGGCCCAGCCCCGGGAGCAGCGCCCGGAGCGGCATCAGCCCAAGCAGGTAAGAGCCTGTGACCAGCCTGGAGTGTGTGTTTGCCCATCTGGTCAACTTCCTCCAGAAGGGCTGAGGGCAGCTCCCTGGTACCCGGCAGGGATGGGTGCAGGATCAGCTCGTGCAGCTGAAAGGGACACTGGGCACATTCAGACACAACCACAGTGGGACAAGCCAGCGCCTCCTTCCACAAGATGCACTTATGTTTTGTCCTGTCTTGCAGCCCCAGAGCAGAGCCAAAGCTGCAGTGGCACCCCTTCTGATGGCTCCCTCTCCCCTCCAAACATTCAGACCCGCAGCAGCGAGGAGAGACTCCTGTGAGCGCTCTCCCCTCCCCAGGGAGTACGATGAGTTCCTGCAGTGAAGCCCAGGCTCTGCTGGGGCTGCCCATGTGCAGTCACAGCTCAGCTTCTTGCTCAGCTGCACCGGGCCGGAAGCGGTCAGGCAAGACACTGAGCTCAGCCTTGGGCAGACAGGCACTTCCCATCGTTTGTTCCTCCTTGTTGTTTTACAGTTTTGTTCGTCACCGACTCAGTCTACAGGAAGTTTCTGCTCTGGGACCCTCTGTCCAGAGATCCAGCTATCCCCCACAACACCACGTATTTCCTGTTCTTGTCTGCACACATCACAAGCATGCCTCAAATTTTGGTTTCTGAGACTGGGCTAACACAGGCCACAAACCACAGATTGCTGTCAGGGGGTACAGAGGAGCTGCAAGCAGGGTGGTGAGGAAATCAGACAGACAAGGCAGGCAGTGACACCGAGCAGCCTTCATCCTGCAGCAGCAGGTTCAGTGGGGTGCCTGGAATTCCTTAAAGCCTGGAATTCTGCCCTCCCAGGCACAGCACTACCCATGATGATGATGATTTGCTTGCTTCCGAGGCTGGCCTCGCTGTCCAACACCCCAGCCAGTGAAGGGGTTTGTAGCAAGTGCCAAGCCAGGGCTGGCTCCTGCACAGTGACATCTCATGCAGTTGGAACTGCAGCACAGCCCCAGCCCCATCTCCTCCTCCTGGACCACCTGTGCCTATGGGGCTGGTCCACGAGCCAACACAGCAATACTTTTTGGCAGGGTTCAGAAGATTCTCAGATCATAGTATGACATGGCAGGGGAAAAATGCAGCACCACACTGGCCTAGAGCTTTTCAAGAGAGTTTCTGCCCAGTGCTGGCACATGTCAGCCTGGTTTTCAGTGCAGGTGTAGGGCAGCTGTCCCTGGCAGGGCAGAAGCTGAGGGCAGCTCAACCAAACCAAGGTGGGGTGGTCTCTACCAGCCCCCTAATGCCAAGCACCAGCACGGTTTGTGTTCTACTTACTTTGTTCTGACAAGCTGTTTCAAAATAAAGTTATCCACCATAATGTTCACTTTCTGCCTATGGTTTATAATGTGTACAGCATTGCTATCCCAGCACTGACCTGTGCTTCCTGAGAAACAGCTGCAGTTGAGCAAGGGCACAACACAGGCACAATCCTCCCCAGGGGCTGTTCAGCAGGAGTGCAGAGCTGTCAGAGCCTTCTCTTCCTCTGGGCTCTCAGCTCATTGACAGGCCCTGATAGCCATCCAAGGGCACGGGCCTGCTCTTCCCATGCCCTGGCATCTCAGGCAGCTGCTTGCAGCAAGATATCAAGGGCAGATACTCTGGAAAACAAGGCAGACACCCCTGCAGGCACAGGGATATGGACTCATTGGGTGCAGGCTGGTGGCCAGCTCTGCCTGTCTGGAACACTGCTGGGGAAGGGACAGGAGCAAAGGGCAGTGATATACATACAAATGGCCCAGCCTGGGGTGTGCAAACCAGGCAACAACATGAGAATGACAAAACCAGGTGAGGGAGGGAGGGCGGCACGTAGGAGATGGAAAGTCTTTGGAAGTCCTGAGTTGCCTGTTAGGAGAGAAGATGCTGTTGCTATAGCAAGAAAAATAAATATGCTTTCCTTGCAGCCAAGAGGAGAGCAGGGCTGTGCAGGGACCACTGGGCTAGCACAGATGCTGGAGCATCTTCCTTCCTCGCTGTCACCTTTTAGGTGCCAGTTGGGTCAGCCCAGCACATTCGCCACGCTCAGCTCCACGGGAAGGCACGGACACAGCACATGGAGGTGCCCACAGGGATGGAGATGAACGAATACCCAAGGCTGTATATGAAGGGAGAACCCCAGGGAGGCTGCTCTTCATTGTTTAAGTTATGGAGCCTCTCACTGGAGTCATGAGCAAGGATTATGGGCAGGTAGCCTGGGCCACCTAAGCAATGCCCAGAGCTCATCTCTGGAGCAGAACTGCTCTTGGGATATGGACATGGAACCACCATGGACAGGAACACAAGCAAGGGACCACCCAGCAGCTAACACCCTCTTTTCCTGCCCCTCATCCCAGCAGGAACTGCCTCAGCCTCCCTCAGATTCCCAAAACCCCTTAGACTTCTTTCCCCGTTTCATGCAGCAAAACCCCAATGGAGAAGACAACCCAGCCCAGAACAGCCACAAATTGGTCCTGGCTACAGCTGAGCTGTATTGTGACAGGGCTGAGGGTTCCCCCTGCAACTTGGGCATTAGACAAATGGCCAGTCAGAGCTTACCACCTTGTCACCATCTCACCAGCCTGAGGACCTGAACCTGATCCTCCAGACTTCCCCAGCAGTTTTTGGCTCCCTGGGTCTGAGGTAGGGCTGCAGAAGTCGTGCTTAGCCCTCTGCACAGGTACAGCACAGTGCTGTCTCCTGCCTGCCTGCCATGCTGCCGTCAGTATCGACAGGCTGCTAAACCTGCAGAAGTCACCAGCAGCCCCATCCAGACATGGGTGCAGCCAGTACCAGGGTGCCTCATCTGACCCTACACAGAAGGACATGAAATCTCTCAAAACCATTACCAGTACCAAAGGGACAACCTGTTTTTCCTCTGCATAGGTTTCTGCCCAAGGCTGGCCACACTGCAATCAGCCTCAGACCACAGAGCAGGGATCGCAGATTTTGCCATTTAAGTCAATGGGATCCAGACTGGGCTATCCCCGGCCTTTCAGGAGCAGTGGGAGATCAGCAGTGGGATCAAGCTGGGGGAGAAGAGATCCTGTGACTAATCAACAGCCACTGAGCTGCAGCAGAGCTGGAGCCTGTCCCTGCCCAGCCTTATGCATGGAGGCCATCACATCCATACCCTGATCAGCACATAAAGATATCTGTGAGCCTGACTCTCACATCCCTTAATCCCCTGGCATCAGGGCATCCCAGCCACAGCTGAATCTGGCATGCACTTTTCATTGTTGTTCCCCCTTAGCTCAGTAACTCTGGCACAGACACCCATGTGTGACCATATGAACAGTGCTCAGCTGCTCCGCAGCAGGACCAGCATCTCCCCATCCATCCTGACAGCTCAGACAGGCAAACGTGTCATTCTGAGACATACAGACTTTAATATTAAAATAATTTCATATAAAAATACTTTTGAAGACTGATGGCAAGCAGTCTTCCATGCACCACAATGGGCATCCGAGCCCTGCAGCCTGGTCAGAGGGGAAGCCAGAGCAGAGCCAGAGCAACAGCTACAGGACAACACAGTCAGGCTTCCTGCGATCAGGAGGCAGTAGCAGAGCCAGCTCCAGAGCAGGAGAAGCACCCTGGCACCTGTGCCAGCCACAGCTCTCTTGCTCTTGCTGTTTCACTCCAGGGAAAGGCAGCCTCTCAGTGCTGGTGAGCAAGAGGGGCTCTGCCCGAGCCCAAACAGTCCCCACCCCTAAGCCCCACCCCAGACCCATGGAGGAGCACAGCTGGCACTGGGACACCAAGTCCCCTCCAGGCAGATACAGAGCAGCAGCACCCTATATCTCTCCTAAGTCCTCATAGACAGGCGACAAGCTGCACTCATCCACAGACTGCTCCTTCTTCTGCAGGTGCTGGGGCTTCACCACCTGGCTGTACAGCACCTCCACATTGTTGTTGTTGCTGCTGTTGAGGCTAGGTTTGGTGACCTCCTTCTCAGCAGCAGCACTTCCCCACCACCTCCCGGGGTCCTCGATCCTCTCCACACCTTTGGAGACAAAGGGTGCCTGGGGCTTGGGGGCAGGGACTGGCCTGGGGCCCTTGGCCTTGGCCTGGAAGGCAGGTACCGAGTAGTCATCAGTGCTGGGGTTGTAGGGGTACTCGTAGCCGCCTTTGCCGTCGTGGCCCTGGGTGCGCCAGGCCTCGCCCGTGGGCCGCGCCTCGTCGTAGATGCAGGCGGGGGGGGGCAGCGAGCGGGGAGCGCGACCCTCGGGCTCGTCGTAGATGTGCTCCTTCTGCCCGGGCGCCGGCGGGGCCTGGCTGCGACCCTCAGCACGGACCTGCTTGTAGGCGCCCGAGTACAGCGGCACCAGCAGCCGAAGCTTCGTCTCATCCGAGGCCCCACTGGGTGCCTTGGCCCCGCTCGTGGGCTTGCTGTCCACAGGGTCCGAGTACAGCGGGTCCGGCCAGGGCCGGAGGCCCTTCACTGAGTCCAGGGGCTCCGAGTACACGCTGGACGGGTCCTCGGCTGGCAGCACGGCACGGAGCACCTTTGGCAGAGGGGAGCGCGGGGGGGTGCTGGGGGCTGCGGGCTTGCTCTGTGGCACAGGCAGCTCTGGCAGAATCCGGGTCTTCAGCAGAGATGTGGCGTCTCTCTCCTCTGCCGCTGCACTGGCCCTGGGCGCCATCCCCGCTTTGGGTGCCGGGGTATCGCTCCCCTCAGCGGGCAGCTCCAGGCTCAGGGAATCAGCCAGGGCCTGGCGGATCTGCACCACGCTGGGGCTGTCTGCATCCAGAGAGTCGCAGCTTTGCCGGTTCTCCTCCACTTGTGCTTTCTGCTCCTGGATGGAGGCTTCCACAAGGCGGAAGATCTCATTGCCCTGCGTGGTCTCAAAGGTGAAATTTCCAGGTCCTGAGTCACAGCGCCTGCCAGCTTCGAAGGAGAACATCACCTGGGGGGGAAGCGGAAGGGTCACATCCTGAGCAGCACCTGCCAACCCAGTGCATCGTGCAGGCTGCGTTTCCTGCTGAAGAGCGTGTGGCTGTGGCACTGATCCTGCACATCCTGCAAGAGACTGCAGTGAACATCCTGTTCCTTCCAGTCCCGCAGCAAGGGCCACCCTGGGGGCCCGCTGTGACCAGCGGCTGGGCAGGGATGCACACCTCAGGGGACATCACTGCAAGTGCCCCAGAGGCAGAGCTGCAGGTCCTGCTGGAGACCTGCTGCCTTACCTGAGCAATGCCAGCAGCATCAACCACTGGCACCAGATAGTCTAGGAAATAATACTGAGAAGGGACTAGGGTGAGCAGATGAGTGACAGTTCAGCAGGGGAAAACTACTATGGGCACCTTGGGTAAGGTAATCAGACAGAAGGGAGTGATTTGGAAGTAAGAGATACAAGAGGAAAAAAACAGGGCTTTCCACAGGAGAAAGCCCAGAAGCAACAGCTCGACTACCAAGAGTAAGCAAAGCATTTACCTACCAGCATTGCTCTGTTAATGGTATAAGGTACTTTAAAGAGAAGTCTTGCTCAGGCCTGAACACACTCTGGTACACAAGTTCCCACCAGCAGATGCCCATACCCTTCCTGAGCCTCAGTCCCTGAACCAGGGGAGATTTTCTGCCTCCCTGGTGCTCTCGCAGGCAGCAGCAGTCCCTGGGGTTGCTACAGAAGCCTCTGGGGCCAGACTTCCTTTCGTGGGTCAGTGCTGCCAAACACAAGCACAGTCAGCCCCTCTCTGCTCAGGGACCTGTGGGGAGCAGCTGTCTGCTCCCCACACCCTGCAACTCTCCTCCTGCCCCGGCACAGACCCTGTGGATGAGCCAGATGGCTCCCCAAAGGCAGCTCAGTTTCCACCTCTGTTTTGGGAACGTGCCACAGAGAGCACCATCAGCAGAGTGCAGCCAACACCATCACTGCTATAAACAGCCCTAGGGACACCACTTCCTCCCCACCCAACAGGGACCTCTTGCACTCGGTAGCAGCAAGGCAGAGTGGGGACTCACTGCTGCAGGACTCCAGAGAGGGGACAGTCCTCCAGGGGTCAGCTTGGCTAGGACCAGTTCTCCCCACACACTGAACAAAGCCAGAGCAAGTGGTGTCTCAAAGAGCCCCTCTGCTCTGGCCACCATCCTTTGGGAGGGAGGGACTGAACCCAGGGCAGAGCCAGGACTGCCAAGGTCCCCAGAGGCTAGGGAGAGCTTGTGTGCAACACAGAGGGATGTGCCTGCCCACAGCACAGGCTGGGGAGTACTGGGATGAAGAAAGAGAACGAGCCAGTGGCGGGGATGTGAGGCAGAGGCTGCAACGGCCCCAGTGGGAGTGGGGCAGTGACCACAGAAAGGGGCTCTGCACAGCCATGCAGAGGGATACCTGCCCACACTGCCAGCCCATGCTCCAGTGTAGTGACACAGGAGGGAGCCGAGGACGGTCAGGGTGACAGATGTCCCGGGTGACCCTGCTGCGGTCACCGGGGCTGCAGCAGTTCTGGCATTCGGCAGGGCTGGCTGCGTGGCTGCTGCAGGCCAGTCGGGCACATCAGCTCCTCACCCATTAGCAGTGAGCAAGAGCTTCCCCACCAGGGAGCAGGTCATGGCACGTGGCACACGGGGCCCCCTGCTCCTCACCTTGTCCCGGCCGTATCTCCGGAGCAGCCGGTAGGGCCAGACGTAGAGGATCTCGTTTGTCCGCGGGGCCTTCAGGACGAGGCTGTCCCGCTCAGCCTTGAGCACGTAGGTGCCGCGCAGCTCACACCGCTCCGCGGCCTCGGTGCGCTGCACTGTCACCCAGAAGGCGTTCACTGCGGGGACAGGGCTGTCAGGGCAGGGCAGGGGAGACACGGCCCCAGCCCCAGGCAGTGCCCCCCACAGCCCCAGCAGCGGGGCAGCAGTAGGTCAGGCCCCACAGAAGATGGCCCAAGGTCAGGGCAGTGGCAGGTCCCACCTTCGTCTCTCGAGTAGTAGATGGAGTTCACGGCCATCTCCAGGGCCGGCACCTCCTCGCTGCCCTCTCTGCCATGCTGTGCCACCATGCCAGCATCGCTGGAGCCGCTTCCCTGACAAAGGAGAGCAGATCAGCCCCAGCTTCCTCTTCCCACATCAGCCCCTGGGCCCCTTGGCAGCCACTACCTGCAGCCCTTCAAGGCCTGAGCCCCACTGCCCTCCCCAGCCCCACACATCCTGGCTTTCCTTCACCCATTCCCAGCCTGTCCAGAGCTGGCGACAGACCCCAGGGCCCCCTGAGCCAACATGAACATGGACAAACAGGGCCAGGCAGCACAGAGAGGGCTTCCTCAAGCAGGACCCTGGCCCCAGCTGGGCTCTGGGTTGACAGGACGAAGGACAGAAGCTCCTCTCAGCAGCATTACCCACAGATCTGCCCCCAAAGCACCACACAGCCCAGTCACAGGGAGGGGTGGGACAGGGGCTGATGACCCAGTAGCACAGGGGTCTGTGTCCTGCCCTGCACAGGCAGAGGGGGGACCCCAGAGAGGAAGTAAACACTTCTATTTTAGCACATGCAGAACTGAAAGACAGACCGTCAGCGACCGTGTCCCAGCAGCAAGGCCCCCAAAGGGCCTGGGGGAACACAAACCCTCAGTGCTACTGAGCTGTTCCTCAGGGCCGCGTGGGAGGGGGCTGCAGCAGAGGGTACATCTTGCAGAAGGCAAGCTCCCAGAGTTTCAGTTTAAAACCCAGACACACGAGCTTCTCAACAAGAGACAAGGTCCAAAAAGGGCCTTCCAGCCCTCATGTTTGGCTCCTAAATAGAAAGGGGACTGTTAAAACCTCACGTCCTTTGAGCAGACACCAGCAGCTCCCACTCAGCTAGAGCATCCAGTGCAGCAGGACTCCAGTCTGAGATTGGGAAGTCAAGGGCCACCTGACCTGCTAGAGCCCTTTAGGGCTCCATTTGACTGCACTTTTCCTCATCTTCAAAAGGAAAAAAATTCTGTTTTGAACTCCAAACGATGTCTGGACCCAGTTCCCAAGCTACTGGACGCTGCTTACCTTCTGGGCAGCAACATGACACAAAATCACATTCTCCACGCAGATGACCAGAAATCACAGCTGAGCATCTCCAGCTCTGTGCAGAGAGGCCACGTGCAGCTCTCGTGCCTCCTGCTCCAGGTCAGGCCTTTCTAGAACATATGCCAGCCTTGTGGCCTTTTGCTCACCACTTCCTAAACTGTCAGCTTGCTTCTGGACCTCAGGTATACAAACGAAGGCTCCCATGTGAGGAACGGCACAAGCACACCCCTGCTCCAAGCAGGTGCTCCCCAGCCTGGCCACTACCCTGCCCCACTCCAAGGGTGTGTGCTGTGTCCCCAGATCAGCCCCACAAGCCACTTTCAGGGCAAAGGCTGCAAACCCAACTACACCAGACAGACACAGAGTCATTTCCAGCACCACACCAGTGCCTCTTGGCCTGGTCAGCCCAGAACCTGGTGCACAGACACACTTGGCCTGGTAGCAGACTGCAGGGAGATGCAAGAGGGACAAAGGGAAATAACACTCAGCAAACACCTGGGTCCTTGTGGGGAGATCCTGGGATCAGCAGCTGTGCAGCCAGTCGTCCTGCCAGGCAGCCCTGCCCAGCACTACCATCCTGGTATCAGCTGGAGCCCAACCCAGGGCTCTGCAAACACCTCCCAGGAGGGAGAGCCAAGACCATGGGTCAGGCAGGCATGGATCAAGACGACCACGCTCACAGGGCACCCGCTGCCCAAACAGCCTTCGTGGCTCACACTGGCTGCCCACGGCTCCAGGGGCTGCAGCAGACTGGAGGCTGGAGGGCTGTGCAGGAGGCCCAGCACAGAAGGAGTGAGCCACAAGGCTGGGCGAGGGGGTGCACTGGCCCTGAGGATCCCAGGAACCAGGTGGGTCCCAAAGCCAGGCAGGCCCTGGAGCCAGGCACTGCAACGCTCTCAGGGCTCTGCTTCCGCTGCTGCTGCAGCAGGAAAGGCAGGGCTGGTTGTGCTGCAAGAAACGCTCCTCCTCGGCCATCACCTGGCCCCCCACCAGGTCTGTGGAGGGGCTCTGTAGGAGGGAAGAAGAGCCCAACTTGAAATTTGGAGCTACAACCACGAATTACCGACAACATGCTGAGGAATCCGGCAACCCAGCTGACTGCTGGCACAGCAGGAGCCAACAAGAGGGGACCAGAGTCCCAGGGCCGGGTGCTCTAAATCTGGGACCACTGGCTCTGCCTCAGGGTCTCCTTTCCTGCGCCGCCAGGGCCTCCTGCTGGGTGGGAAGGGATCGCTCCACCACACACACTCTGCCGTTCGTGTCCCGTCCCCTCCGGCGCGGGCCGCCTGCAGCTCCCTCCTCCCCGGGCAGCCCCCGCCCGCACCGCGCTCACCGCGAAGGCGATCTGGCACAGCTTCGCCACCCACTCCTCGCTCTGCTGCTTCTCGGCCGCGAAGAGGAAGGTCCGGTCGCGGGTCTCCAGGCGGAAGGCGGCGGTGCCGGCGCGGGGGCCGCCCTCGCCCACCGCGGCCACGCTGGTGCAGTCGCTCAGGCGCACGACGGTGCGGGCGAGCCGCCGGGTGCCCGCCCGCCCGGCCGCCGCCGGCTCCTTGCAGTCGAACACCTCGAGGCGGGCGACGCCGTGCTGGCTGGCGGGGTACAGCGCGGACCAGCCGCGCTTCCAGCGCTGCGGGGAGCGGGGTCACAGCGGGCCGGGCGCGGCTCCGCAGGGCCGCTCGGCCGGGCCGGCAGCTCACCCGGAGCGGCCCCGGGGGCGCCCGGCCGGCCCGAGGGCAGGGAGGAGGGGGAGAGGGAGAAAGGGAGCCCCGGACCCACCTTGGCGCCGAACTTGTGGCTGTGCTGCACCAGCAGCGGCCCCTCCATGGCCGGCGGCTCCATCCCCGCGCTTCCGGGCCGGGGCGGGGCCGGGGCGGGGCCAGGAGGGGCCGGGGCGGGGCCAGGAGGGGCCGGGGCGGGGCCGGGGCGGGGCCAGGAGGGGGCGGGGCCGGGGCGCGCCTGTTTGTCGGTCTGTGTGTCTGTGTGTCTGTGTGTCTGTCTGTGCGTGAGAAGATGGATGGGCGTGCGTGTGCGCGCATGAGCCCTACCACGGCGGAAGGGACGGCAGAAGGTGACGGCACCCGGGTGCTCCGGGACTCCTGCCCCGAGCCTGCCCTGAGGATGTGAGAGAGGCTCTCGCGTGTGACAGAGGCGTGTGCTCGCACTGGGGACGGGAAAACGTGATTGGATGGACTGAGGATAAGTGAGGGCAATGTGGAGAGCAGGTAGAGGATGGATGAGGTTTCAAAGGACAGGAAAAAGGAGTGACATCTTTGATACAAGAGAAAAGGAAGTGGATAAGTAGAGGTCACTTAGCTCAACTTCACAGTCCAAGAAAACCATGGAACAAATAGCCAGGTGCTCCCAGAGAGCAGAGAAAGGAAGAAATCATAGCAAACACCCCTGTGTATGCACAGCACTGCCTGACTTCCTTCTGTGACCATCTGTGGATGGGGTAATGTCATCCACATCTCTCTACCTCCAATCATGCCATGTCCCTGGGCACCGAGGCCACTCCAGGGGCACTAGGCTGCTTCCAGCACGGTCCCTGCCACGGCTAGCCACTCCAGTCTGCCCCAACAGCCTTCTGCAGGGCTAGGCTTGAGTCCAGCATTCCCAGCAGGAGGTGGGATAGGTGCTGACTGTGAGGCAAAGAGCAAGGAGCAGCATGGCCTGTGTCCAGCACGCCCCTGCAGCAACTCCCCGGGCATAGATGACCCACTCTGGCAGTGCCGAGCTGCTTTCCCACAGCACCGCTGCCTGTCCTACACCCAGCAATGGTTTTTATCCCTGTGTGTGTCTGGTTATGAGCCCCCAGTCCAGAGGCTCAGGCTTTCAGTGCTCTAGGCTCTCCTTGCTTTGCACAACCTCCTTCGTGCTGTCCTGCTGTGCTTTGGGCAGACCTTGCTGGCTCACAGTGCACTCTGATGGCCTTGTGGCACTCTGACGGCACTGTGACCCTGTCAGGTTACTGCTGGTCAGTCAATTTTGATGGCCCAGACACCATGACTTGGCTTCCTGGCATGACATTAACCTGCAAAGGCAAGAGGGAGAAGCCACTGATCCGGATTTTCTAGGCCTCTGATGCTCACTTCTCCTGTGCAAGCCCATGCCTCTGGCTTAGATGAAATGGCCGCAGGTGGGGACAGCTGCTGGGAGGGAACTTGGCAGTGCCTTGCTACACAGGAGTGCCCCTCTGCACCCTCCTGGCTCCATCCCTCACACCTGCATGGTAACAAAGTTGTGTAGTTGTGGCCTGTTTAGGAATGGCATTCTCCAACTTAGTGTTTCCACTGAAAAAGTCCAGACCATGAACTGGTCACTCACTGCCCCACCCTCCCCCTGAGGTGGGATGGAAAGGAGTGTTGGAGGCACAAAAAGCTAAAGGTCACAGGTTGAGATAAGAACAATTTACTAGAAACAGCAATGAGATAAGAAAACAGTAACAATACCAATACAGAGCTTACAACACAGGCAAACGATTCACACGCAATTGCTCCCCACCCGGAACCCGGGGGGGCCACCCAATTGCACACCCTGGCAAAACCGGGAAAAACCCCACCCCACCCCTGTACCCGCTGTGCATGTGGTGAGGCAGTATCGAATAACCTCGGGGTCCTGCCATTCCCCTCCTGGCTGCTGAAAAATTAAACCTGCCCTGGCTGGAACCAGGGCAACTCGACTCCTGGGTTATGGCACGTTTGGCTGGGGGAGGCTGCAGGGATGCTGCAGAGCTCTGATCCACCTTGCAGTGAGAGAGACAAACAGGAAAAGAGGTCAGAAAAAGAGCAAAATGATTCGGTGATGTCAAACACACAGGCCCGTGTGTAGGCAGGTCCCCATGATGTGCAGCTGCAGGACAGGGAACTAATGACGTGGCAGCACTTCTGCAAACCAGAACCTGTGGGATGGAGAGAATCACGAGCCAGATGTGTCAGCAGCTCAGAGCAGGGTGGCACAAGGCAAACAGTAGCCTGACACAGGCAGGCAGGTGAGTCACCTGTAGGGCACATGGACAGACCTGATGGCATGGACCTGGCAAGCCTGGAGAGGCATCGCACCCTGGACCTGGCATGAGGGTGCAGGCAGGGCAGGTGCCGGCTCAGCGGTGAACCCATAACGATACCCGACCCCTCGAGAACAGCTTTGGGACTGTGAAGTCCCGGGAAGCTGCAAGGGCAGGAGAAGGCAGAGCCCTCGGGCTGCACAGGCAGAAGGCCCGCAGCGGGGGCTGAGGGGGAGCTGGGGCTGGCATGACACCACCCCGGGCCCCGGTGCCCCTGGGGGGGGTTCTGTCCCGGGAGGCTCCGTCCCTGTAGCTCCAGCATCGCCTCCCGAGGGCTCCGCACGGGCCCCGAGGCCGCCCCGCTCCGCCCCGCGCCCCGGCCCCGCCGCGGCCCCACCCGCGGGGCCGCCCCTTGCGCTGCGGCGGCCGCGTCTCCGCGGGGGGGGCGGGCGCTGGAGCCGTCCCTGCTCGAGCCCCTCCGCACACCCTCCATCCCACCCTCCAGCACTTCATCCCTCCGCGCACTTGTCCATCTCTCTGCTCATCCCTCTGTCTCTTCAAGGTTCTCTCCATCCCTTCGCGAGTCCCTCTGTCACCCCGTGCCTTCCTCCATCCCTCCGCTCATCTCTCCACGCATTCCTCCATCCCCCCGCTCATTCGTCCGCGCCCTCCTCCATCCCTTCGAGCATCAATCCATCCCCCCGCGCACCCTGCGCCTGCCTCCGCGCTGGCAGGGCCGCTCCTGCGCGGGGATGGAGGGCCGGCCGCGCTTCCTCTGCGGCGTGGTGGAAGGTAGGTCCCTCAGGGGCCGCGGCTGGGGCCGGGGCCGCCCCGCCCCGCCCGGGCATTGCAGGGGCTGTCCCGGTCCACCCAGAGTGAACTGGGGCCGGGAACGGCCTCCGGGATCCGCGCCTGGGTCCCCGGCTATGTGGGCGGTGGGAGCCGGGCCCCGGCACAGCACCCCATCTCTGCCAGGGAGTCGGGACCAGCACCCCCGTGATGCTCCCAAGGATCCCCAGAGCACCACTGAGCCCCACAGCCACCCCAGCAGAGCCGACTCCCCCAGAGGGGCACGGGGACCTGCTGCTCGGTTTCCAGTTCTCTGCAAGGGGTTCTTATCTGCCCTGGGCTTGGGCAGCTTCCCGGTGTGCCCCCCCGCCCACAGGGCAACAGTGCTGGGGCTGCGCCCAGAAATGGTCTTTCATGGCAGTTCTGTGGGACTCAACCCTGTCCTGCTCCCTGCCAACATCCCCAACTCCTGTTTCTGCCACACAGCAACTCTGGGGCTGGCAAAAGCATCACCCTTTCTCCTGGCAGCACAGTACCCTGCTGAGCCCACTGCCTCACCTGGAAGGAAACAAGCACCATGCAATTAAACACAAAATAAGTAGGAAGTGCAGGGGTGGGGAAGTTGACATGAGTCAGACAAGAATCACTGATATAGGAAAGCTGGCCTGGTAAAGGGGACACGGGAAAGTGACGCTGGTGGCAGAGCCACTCCATGAGGACACTCTTGTTGGGGCGTGTGCAGGACTAAGTGTCAAACTTGACTGACCCCATCAGTTCACAGCAACGTGTGAGTGAGGCAGGTGCCATATAGGGACTCCTGGGACCTGACTGGGAAATAGAAATAGCTAATTATTTATCATGGAAATAACTTTTTTGGGTGAAATGTTTGCTGGGATCCTCAAGTGGCCACAGATTTGGCCCCTGCACAGATGGCTAGTAAAGTGAGTGTCTATTATTTCAAAGTAGATGGAGTAACCATGTAGATGTTTAGCAGGCAGATCATCTGTCTGCAGGGAAGATAAGTGCAGTGAGTCCTATGGTGCAACCCGCCATTGCCCAAGGCTTGTGTTGGGGGCTGCGGGGTGGGCTCCTGCCAAAGGGAGCTGGGCATCAGGGCCCCCTCCCAGGCAGATGAGCTCCGGGGCACTCAGGTACTTTGGGGAAACACAGGTGCTTTTCTGGGTGACGTTGGCCTTATGCCAGATGCTGAGAGCTTGTCCTTTTTCTGAGCCGAAGAGAGTCACTGCGCTCTGTCCTTGTGCACTGCCCAGTTTGGTGAATGCTGTCTGCTCCCATTGGCCTTGGCTGCTGTGAGGTGCAGTGAGTGACTCAGAAGTTGCTCAGGATGCAGAGCCCATCTGAAACCAGGAGGCTGTCTTGATGGCTAATTGCCATCACTGTCCAAGACATAATGGATTTTCCATGAGACTTCACATTGCAGCTGCCAGATCTTGCAGAGACTTGAAGTGACTGAAGATTCTCTTGCTAAATCTCAGGTCTGCGCTGGAACACTTAGAGATTCCCCTTAACCTCTGCTTTGAGAAGCTGTCAAATCTGCTTCTCTCCAAATGCATTGACCTGCCTGTTCTCCTGCTGTCCCCAAGTGAAGGGGCTTGCGTTCCACTGGATGTTCTTTCTCACTGCCTTTGTAGACAACTCTGCACCTCCCAGTGCAGAGTAGTCCCATCAGGGGAATGGGTGCTGCATGTCTGTCAGTGTCCTCCTCATACCCAGTCACAGGCTGGTTCCTGCCCTCCAGGCTACAGAACACTGTCAGCTGCTGTGCTGCTGCAGCCTCAAGCTTGTGTCAGACACTGGTGCCCAACAACCACCCAAAGTCTGCAAGCAGCAGAAGGGGAAATGTTGAGAAACACTTTTGCTGACTCCAGGTCTGTATTTCCTGCATTCAGTTTTGTTCCTGTGAGCCTTCCAGAAGGGCAGTGTCCTTGAGGCCAGCCTTGGTGCTCACTGATGGGTGTCTTTGCTAGCAGAGAGCTGGGAAGGTTGTTCCCTGCTATGCTTTCCCTCTCTGGATTTTCCCTTTGCAAGCCTTGGGGGCTGTGTTTTCCAGTGGGGGACAGACTAGGTGTCTGTGAAGCGTTCTGTGGAGTCACAGCCCCAGCACTGTGGGCATTCCCATGAGTGGTTGTGTGTTCCTGGTCTGAACAGCCTGCCAGGGGACAGGGGTGCTTCCTCACAGTCCTGCCCTGCTCGATGCAGGGATGTGTTTGCAGGGTAAGGGAGAGCTGCGTCAGTGCAATTTTTGTGCAGTTTGAGTTGTGCAGCAATTAGATACACAAAAACCAGCTTTTATAGTCCATATGGGAGTGGTGATGCTCCACCTGACACTATACACAGAGAGATGCAGAGACACAGACCTGGTCTCTGTAAAGAAGACAATTCCCAGGCAGAAAACTATAGGACGGATGCTCGCTGGCTCTGTGCTTCAGTGCACCCCAAAATCATTCTAAAGGGCCTTATAACGTGGCTAGTTCCCAATGCCTCCTTTAGGCTTGGCTTTTACTGTGCACATTTCCCCTCCCAGGTTAAGCCCTACCTTGTGAAATTCTTCCCAGCTGCTCCTTTCTGGGAAGGATGGAAGCTCAGGCATTAATCCACTTGCTCCAATACCAGTGCCCAGCAAGGTAATAGGAGAATAGCAGATATTTGAATTACCCAGAAGTGAACAACTGGCAGATCTTTGACTTCAAGAGCCACTCAGAGATAGGACAGAGAGAGACTGTTTTAAGGCACTTACCAACAACTGCATTTTGCCTTTTTCCCCCACCTTTTACAGGTTTCTATGGGAGACCGTGGTCTATGGAACAGAGGAAACTTCTCTTTCAATGGCAAGTACCCTGAATTTTCTTTTCTGCAGGGAGCCCGTGGCAGAGTGCCGAGATGGAGGCAGGAGTGGTGAGGGTGGATGGAGAGACGTGGGGCTGCCTTGTGCCAGCAGATGGTGCTGGGACTCCACACAGCCCAGTGCAGCCTGGTGTGCCCCGGTGGCTGCACTGGACGTGGGACAATGCACCACTGCCACCCTCCCTGCAGCCAGCCTGCCCTGCCCAGGGCCATTGTCCCCGCCACCCTGTGCTATATCCTTAGGTTGCCATCCCTGCCTGGTGTGGGTGGCCTTTCTGTGTCCCTGTGAGTCCCCATGCATATCTGTGTGTCACCCTGTGTCCCTGTGATGGAAGGACATGGGCAGGATCTGTCACTGGCTGAGAATCGCCTCGGGATGGAGTTGATTTGTCCAGCTCCTCTCTGAGCAGCTGGTGCCAATGCACAGACCATCAGTGGAATGAGCACAAATCGGAGGGCTCAGCACTGGGAGTGCTGGATGAGATTTATGTCTCCATGTGGCTGTGGCAGGGCTCCCTGTGCCAGGGCAGAGCTGCGGCTCCACAGGCTGCAGGGCCAGTGAGAGCAGACCCTGGCAGATCTGGCAGCTTTGGGACACGGTGCAGCCCTGGGAAGGAGTGGGTGCTGCGTGCCGAGCAGCTCATGGTGCCGTGGCTGGCACCTGCCCAGGTGCAAAGAGCCCACGTGGAGCCTGGGTGACCCCTTGTTCTTGCTGTGCAGGCTGAAACGCCGGGGGCTGAACTGCTACATGTACGCGCCCAAGGATGAGCTGAAGCACCGGCTGCTCTGGCGAGAGCCCTACACGGAGCATGAGGCAGGTAGCAGCTCTGCTGGGCCCCACGGGGGGGCTGCAGGCATCCCGGGACCCTGAGGGTGAACCACGGGCTGTGTCCCAGCCAGGACCAGCCTGGCTGCCACTGTCACCCTGCCACAACCCTGCCCATTGCAGGGAGGCCCCTGGGCCTTAACTGGTGCAAGGAGACCTCTAGACTGCCTGTCATGTGGAATTGCCTAGGAGCCTCCCTAGCATGGGGAGCTCCCCATGTGGGTCTCTGGAAATATGCTTGAATACACCGAGGCCTGTAACCCTTGTTGAAAGTCCTCTGTTCCCCAAGGAACTGGAAATGGTCTCCCCTGAGCCTCTCCCCTGCCTTCCTTTCAGACTGCTGCTGTTCCCTCTCCCTCCATTCATTGTTCCACTCCATCCCATGGTCCCCTCCCTCCTTTGCCTCCCAGCACTCACAGACTCCCTCTGCTCTGTCCCCAGTCTGCATGCGGTCTCTCATCGAAGCTGCCCAAAAGCAGGGTGTGGAGTTTGTTTTTGCCATTTCTGCTGGCCAGGACATGGTGTTTTCCAGTGCCGGGGATCGGCTCCTGCTGCAGCAAAAACTCAGGCAGGTACCGTGGGCCATTCCTTCCTCCTACTGCTCCCAGGCGAGGGGTGCGCGTGCTTATATGGGCCCTGTCCCCACCCCAAGGGCTGCTCTGGGGCTGTAAACCTCTCCTGTGGGTCTTGTGCCCACCCCAGGGGGTGGTGTGGAGCTGTAAACCACTCCTGCTGCTGCGCATCAGGGAGCAGCTCTGTGGGGTGCCCAATGGCCTATGTGCTGTCCCTGTCATGGTGACAGAGAGCTGAGGGTTCCATGGATGTCTGACTGGGGGCAGGATAGGGACCAGCCAAGCCCCAGCACTTGCTAGGCAGCACTGGGGTTGGTGCAGGTTGGAGCCCCAGGTCCTCAAGGAGGGTAAAGAGCTGCTGGCGTGGTGGGTTTGCTCCGTGGGCAACTGCTTCTCCCATGGCACAGCCCAGCAACTGCCCTGCACTGTGCCATGCCTGTCTGCCTCTCCCTGGCTCCTCTGGGCTCGCCGCCTCCTCTCTCCCAGGGATCCCAGCAGCCCATGTCTGTGCCCACAGGTGGCTGCCATGGGGTGCTGCTCCTTCGCACTGCTCTTCGATGACATCGACCCCTGCATGTGCCAGGCTGACAGAGACGTCTTCCCCTCCCTGGCACAGGCTCATGCCTCTGTGGCCAACGAGGTGTACCAGGAGCTGGGCCAACCCCCTGTCTTCCTCTTCTGCCCCACAGGTACTGCCTGCAGCCCTGTGGCCCCAGCGTCCTACCCCAGGGAGCTCCCTCAGACTGGGGAGCCCTTGGGCTGGCTGCAACCAGTCCATGTCTCTGCTGAGAGCTGAGTGCTCTGGCAGCCCACACAGCTCTCCCTGGCCTCCTCATTCTCTCAGGAGCGCTCTGGTGATGTCGGGACTAGGACAGGACCAGGCTGCAGAGGGCCTGCAGCCATGCTTGCTGTGTTCCCTGCACCCTACTCCTCAGCCTCTGTCCATGATCCTGGCAGCCTCTCCTCTCCTGGTCCCCCGGCCCTCAGGGGATGCCCTGTGCTCTCTCCCCAGAATACTGCAGCTCGCTCTGCTCTCCCAGCCCCAGCCAGTCCTGCTACCTGCAGACCATCGGCCAGGAGCTGCTCCCTGGGATCAGTGTCATCTGGACAGGTGAGCACCGGGACCAGCTCTGTGGGCATGTGGCCCCCGGGCAGTGTCTGCACACCCCATGGCCACGGGCTCTGTCCTGGGAGAGCTGCCAGCAAGCAGCCCCACTGTGCTGCCTCAGATCGGGGTGTGCAGCCCCAGCCAGGCAGAAGGTCAGGACGGGGGTCTCCTGTCCTGGCTTGGGAGTGTAGGTGGGGTGACTCGACCATCACATCTGTGCTTGGCACCCAGATGTGTCTGTGTCCCCGCTGTGTGTCTGGGATGGACCACAGTGCCTGTGTGCTCCATGTGTGTCCATGCCCTGATGCTCCAGGCCCAAAGGTGGTATCACAGGAGCTCTCAGCTGCTCTGCTGGAGGAGGTGGAGGGTGTCCTACGGCGCCGCCCCGTCATCTGGGACAACCTCTACGCCAATGACTATGACTGCAGACGTGTCTTCCTGGGCCCCTACATGGGACGTGCTCCTGGTCTCATGCGCAGGCTCCAGGGACTGCTTCTCAACCCTAACTGTGAGCTCCAGGCCAACTTCATCCCCATACACACGCTGGGCACCTGGTTTCAGAGCGAGCTGGGAATTTATGCCAACCCTGATTGTGCAGGTATGTGGCCCCAGTGCCCCGGCAGTTCTGTGCCTGCCAATTGCTGCTGGTTTTTGCCAGGCCCTTTCCTGCATGGCAGCCTGGGTGAGGTGTCTCACCTGGCTGGGCATTGCCTGATGACCCTGGGCATGGGGTTCATCCTGGGGGCCCACAGCGTGGCTTGGGGTAGCTCCATCAAACAAGGAGTGGGGCTGCCCAGGCTGATCAGCTGCGGTTCCCTAGGAATGGAGATGGTGGCAGCTCTGGGGGACAGCCGAGGCCCACGGGAGGGGAGCTACAGCCCGCAGGAAGCCTTGGAGCTGGCGCTGCGTGACTGGGTTGCTGAGATAAACCAGCAGGCCTTGGAGCCAGGTAGATGATGGCCTCGCACTCCCTCACACCCCTGGAGTGCTGGGCTGGCTCTGCCAGGAACTCAGCGGGTGGGGATGAGGGAACCCTGTCCATTTGGGTGGGTCTCTCAGGCTGGTGTGGCAGCAGGGCCTGTGCATGCTGTGGTAGGCAGGAGTGGGTGTCCATCCCACTGTGCTGCCCTGTGGGAGCTCCTGCCCTGGCCACATCCCGCAGGGGGTGTCCTTGGCTGGCAGCGTGGGAGCCTGGGCCAGGACACAGCTCTGAAAGAGGGGGTTCAGCCAGGAGCACGTTTGGTGTTCTGCAGTGTTTGCCTGTGCAATGCCTGAGCCTCACCAGCCCCAGAGGCCTAAACTCGAGCCCAGGGCCTGGCAACATCCTGGTCCCTGCCAGCTCAGGGATGGAGCTCCCCAGCACAGCCATCCCCAGGTTGTTTTGCCCCATGGGCAGCAGCTTCCATGCAGGTGCCAGAGGGGCTTCCCCCTTGCTCCTTTCTGCCAGGAGGATGGACCCCAGGACACCCCAGTGTCGACCTCAAGGGAAGATCAAGGCTGCAGTCTGGCACAGCAGGAGGACAGGAGGTTGTGCCCGACCCCGAGCAGCACGACTCCGTTCCCAGTGGGGTAGACCAGCACGGCCCTGAGCCCTGTGGTGTGGCACCAGGGGAGGGATGCAGGAAGGTGACCTCGGAGCCTGAGAAGGGCAGTGGAAGCAGGACACCCAATGGCAGTCAGCAGAGCCCCACAGGGGATGGGGACCAGCTTGCCACGGGGAGCAAGGAATGCTGTGAGCCCTCCTCTTCTTTGCCCAGTGTGGCTGAGAGTGCCCAGTCTGCAGGAATCCCAATGGCTACCAAGACCCTTCTCAACCCAGGCCACACCATGAGTTCCAGCAGTGAGGCCAACACCAATCAGAACCTTCCTTTGCCCACCAGTGATGCCAGGACAGGGAGTGGCAGCCCCGCCCAGTCCCCCAGCAGCACCCAGCCTGAGGCCATCAGGGCTGACATGCTCCAGACACCCTCAGGGACTGGGGCTGGCGCCAGCCCTGGCCCCCCAGCCCTGCTGACTGAAGGGACTGGCGCCAGCCCTGGCACTCCAGCCCTGCTGACTGATGAGATCACTGCTAGCTCTGGCCCCTTGGCACCAGTGACACCAGAGGAGGTTACATCCAGCCCCACAGCAGCAGTAACCCCAGAGACTGGGTCTGGCCCCATGGTACCACTGACCCCCAAGGAGGCCAGGACCAGCCCCACATCACAGATGACCTCAGAGGAGGCCAGGACCAGCCCCATGGCACTGGTGACCCCAGAGGAGGCTGGGTCTGTCCCTACGACACTGATGATCCCAGAGGAGGCCGGGTCCAGCCCTACAGCACCGCTGAGTCTGGAGGAGGTGCGGATGCTGGTGGAGCTCTTCTACCTGCCCTACCATCATGGGGCACTGGCACAGGAGCTCCTGGAGCACTTTCGGTGGCTCCGGGCAAACAGCCTCAGCGTGGGGGTCCCGGCCACGGCGCCTGATGCCTGCGGGGTAAGGCTGGTCCGGGCGGAGCTGCAGGAAGGTGCCTGTCCCAGCTGGCTGACGCCCGGTCCGTCCCCAGGGCGCGCGGTGGCGGGGCCGAGCCCAGTCCTTCCAGCTGCTCTGCGCGGAGACGTGTCGCCTGCACAGCCGCTTCGCCAGCGCCGCCAGCCGGGCGCTGCTCTACGACCTCCACCCCTACCTCTGGGACATCCGCAACATGCTGCTGGCCGCCAGTGCCTTTGTCCTCTGGCTGGGTACGTGGCTGCCAGCCCCTGCCAGCCCCCATCCCGTGTATCTGCACCCTGGCCGAACGCAGCCGCGTTGGAGTGCAGGGGCTCTGGGGCACACCCTGGGCACCTGAAGCTTGTTCTCTGGTGATCCACTATTCCCCTGCTAAGGAGGTGAAGGTGTCTAGGACCACCCCAGAGTCTGGGGTCCCTCTATTCAGCTGGGGGTGCCAGGGTCTCTCCCCTTGAACCTTCTCCACCGCTGCCCCTTGTTCTGTGCTCACCATCTCTCCTCCTTTGCAGATGGTCACCTCCTCTGCGACCCTGGCCCCAAGGGCACCTGGGGAAACTGCTTTGGCTGTAAGTAGGGGTTCTACCCTGAGTCATCCACGTGGATGGGGGGCCTGGCTGCTGCCCTCCATCACCTCCAGCCCCACAGCACTCACCATCAGCCTCCCCTTCCCCACGCTCTGTGTGCCAGGTGGAGCAGGGATGGCCATGGGAAGGCTTGGCACCCCTGCATGCCCTGACACACTGGGGCAGGATGAGGCACTGCTGCTGGGGACAGGGCAGTCACTGGAGCAGCTCTTCACCATCTCTCACAGCCTAGAAGGAATGCCCATTTCTAGGATATGGTTCCTCAGTCTTTTTAACCCAGGGATCCCTTAGCCTGTCTGGGAAAAGGGACCTATGGGCCACTGGGAGTAGTAATGCCCTGTGTGAGAGAGGTGAGGCTGTTTTTTGAATGCCTGTACATCACTTTGGAAGCCCATGTTCCCCTGGTTTAGGGTTCCTTAGTTGGTCTGTGGGCCTTGTGACTTCTTATGAACCAAGAGCTGTTACTGGGTGATAACCTGAGCAGGCCTCCAAGTTCAGTGTCAGAGGGGGCCTTGTTGCCTTGAGCCCTTTCCATGGGGAAGCAGCTGTGCAGGGCATGTTCCCACCATCCCTGTGGATCTGGCTGGGTAGGAGCACAGCACTCTGTGCTAGGCTGCAGCTTCCCGGCTGAACCAGGAGTTGTGTCCTTACCTTACATTTTTGTGGAGGTGAGACCAGTCCTTTTCCATCCCCCCAGTTCAAGCCCTGCTATGGAGGGTGTGTGGCTACCCCAAGAAATGGAGGGGGCTGCCTGAGCCCATCTGAAGTCCCTGCCTGGGCATGGCTGCACAGCTGGAGAGCAGGTCCTTGGAGCTGTGACTGTGGGGATCATGGTGCTGCTGTGTGACAGAGGCTGATCTCCCCCTGCCTAGCAGGTTTTTGTTCACCTCACTTGTGTCTGTGTCCTGCTGTTCCCAGGGTGCCAGAGTATCACTGCCCCGATCTTGTTGGGGAGGGATGCCGAGCCTTGGGCACGTCGTGGGGGCCTCTTTGGAGAGCTGCAGGTGAGAGTGTGCCTCTCTCTGGGGGGCTGAAGGAGCCACTGGGAAGCCAGTATCCCAACCCTGCTTTGGGTTGCTGCAAGCTTGGGAAGGCAAGAGCTACCTTGGGCATCTGTGGTTCCTGGGGTTTAGGGAGCCACAGAGAGACCTTGGAGCCAGGAAAACCTGATAGACTGTGTATTTTCCAGGCACTGCTGCCTGTGGGGAACAGCTGTGACCTCTTCTACCACCCACCACCTCTCTTCCCATCCAGCCAGACGTACCTCCTGCGCCCGCTGCTGCCCTTGGACAAGGTGGGAGCCATGGCCTGCAGGGGTGTCCTGCCAGAGCTCACCTCTGCATGGCCTGTGCTGCATGTGTGCTGATGAGCTACAGGCTTGTCTCTGCTGACCCTCAGTGCAGGGTGGCACAGGTGGGGAGGGACCTCGGGTCCAGCTCTGTTCAGAGCCAGCTGGCTTGTGGCAGCCCCCTGGGGCCATGATCTGCAGTGTGTCAGACCCTGGGCTGGAGAAGAGGAGCTGTGGCCTTGGCAAAGCTGCCTCCCTGTGACAAGGGCCTAGGCAGAGCAGGAAAAGGAGCCCTGCCTACCAGTGAGCAGCAGGCACAGCCACAGTTTAACCAGCACTAGGTCAGGGTTGCCAGGTTGTGGGTGATCTCCAGAGCAGCCCCAGTGCCCATCTCCAGCAGTGACTGTGAGCAGATGCCAGGAAATACCCAGAACAGGTCAAGTCTGGATGGTGACCTCCTGGAGCCTTCACTGGTCTGCAGCTCTGGGCACTGCCTGAGCCTGTTGGGGTTCATCTCCAAATGAGTCCCTTCTTCAAATAGTCATCCAGTTTATGGGCTGATTCCCTGATGGAGAGCAGCAGCCACTGTCAGCCACAACCTTCTTGCTGCCAACCCCCTGCTCTGACATCCCGATAGCTCGATGGGATGGGGAGGGAAAGGGAGATTCTGGTTGTGGGGGGACACACAAGTTAAAGTGTCACCAAATTCAGCAGAGCTCTGGGTTCCCCATGTACCACAGCCTGCAGCGAGCACCCCACCCTCACTCTGCTCCTCTCCCAGCCCAAGGAAAGGCTAATGCCTCAAATCCAGCCAGCAGGAACACGAGTGCAGCTCCCTGCTAAACACGGCACCCGGCCATGTGCTGCTGTGGGTAGCAGAGGAGGAGCTGCAAGCACAGGAGAGCAGATTGTAACCCCAGACTGTTCTGCCAGCAGTTCTCATCATGGGGACTTGTTTACAGTTGCCTGTTGTCAGGTTTCATCTGCTCAGGCTGAACCTTAACAACACGAATGTTTGTGTCCAGTGAAACTCTGAGAGGGAAATCCAGCTGAGCACTTCTGGGAATGGGGCTCAACAGGGCACGGTCCTGCCCCAGTCGTTGTGTGATCAGGGCAGCCTCCCTCTCAGGATAAAGGCTTTTATCTGAATGTCCTTTTCACCGGGAGCAGCAGCAAACTCAACCATGACCAAGATAGGACATTTGGGCATGTCCTGCTGTGCACAGGCTCTTGGGAGACTTGAGTTCCAGTGTTGTTTTTGGGGCCATTCTGAGTGTGCTCTGGCCTGGGGCCATCCCTGCAGTGGGTGCTCTCTGAACGCCTGACCAGAATGGCAGTCTCTGGTTTGAAGGGTGGCTGTGCTGTGGCCCTGAGCCCAAGGCTAGCAGACAGCAGTGCTCTTGGGTGGCTCAAGCAGTACCCTGCCCTGTATCCCCTACCCTCGCCCGGAGGCCACAGCCCTGGTCATGGTCCCTCTCTGCAGCCCCTTTGGCAGCTGCTGGTGTGCCACGCTCTGGCCAGGCCTGTGTTGGGAGCAGCTGGCAGTGCAGCAGGGCTGGCACAGCCAGGACTGAGGTGGGTCTCGGTCTTCCAGGGAGAGCTTTACCGTATGTGCCGGGAGAGTTTGGACTGTGATCCCAAAGTGGCAGAGATCCTCATGGCCCACCCAGATCTCCTCGGTGACAGGTGAGATGTGGCCCCTCTGGGGCTCCCTCTGGCCAGGCTGTGCTGAGCCTGGCCACGTGCTGAGGGATGCAGGGCCAGGGGATGAGGCGATGGCCTCTCCTGGCATCCCTGCGGGGACCAGCTCTGCCCCGGGCTGTCAGTGGCCTCACCCTGTGGGAGGGACAGGGAGGGACATCTCCATGCTGATGTTCAGCAGGGTCATGGCAGCCACAGTGGGGGCAGACCCATTGTCCAGCCTGGATGCAGGAGACTGTAGCAGATCCCCTTGGCTGAGGGCTTCTGCTGGGGATCTCAAAGGGGTTGTCAGTGGGCACTGGGTGCTGTCCTGATGGGGCAGGAAGGAGGAGGCTGCTCTGAGGTTGCTGTGGGGCAGTCTGGGCTCCAGGCACAGCTCAGCTGTGCTCCTGCTCTGGCTGCCAGGCTGCTGGGCCCCTTCCTCAGCCTGAGCCCCGAGTACACCTTTGTGCTGGAGGACGAGGGTGGTCCGTGTGGCTACGCAGCTGGAGCACTCCATGCTGAAGGCTTCCTGCAGCAGCAAGACAGCAGCTGGCTGCCAGCCATACGGCACAAGTACCCCCCAGACCTGGGCACGGGTGGCCCAGCTCTGGGACAGGTGAGGGGACACCTGGCGCAGAGGGGAGTGGGGATGGGGGCGGTGGAGGGGGTTCTCTCACTTGTGCTTGTCTCCCACAGGATGCCTTGGAGGAAGCAGTGCTCTTCTTCCATGCAGAGCCACGGGCTGTGCCCCTGCCTGTGCTGCGGCGCTTCCCCTCCCTTGTGCAGCTGGGCACGGCCCCCCGTGTGCTGGACGTGGGGGCCAGCCGCAGCCTGGCCCTCTGCCTGCTGAGTGCACTCAGGGCCAACGGTGAGCGGGACCTCCCCGTGCTGGGGGGACTGGGACCCCCTTGTTCCAGCACAACCCCTTCCCAACTGCTCCCTTGCCCACCACAGGGTTAGGAGCTGGCCCCACCTGCACTCCACCTCTCTCAGCACAGGGCTCCCCATCTCCACTCTGGTGCAGTCTGGCCCCAGCTCCCAGGCACCATCCCCTCCCCTTGCACTGGGGGACATGTGGATCTGTGTCTCAGGGCATCACAGGGGCAGCCAGTGCCAAAGAGGCAGTGGAAAGGCCAACCTCCTTGTGGAGGGGGTCCCAGAGCTGAGGGCCCAGTGCCCTGACCTCTCACCTCCCTTGCAGGGTCGCGAGGAGTGTTTTGCCAGGTCCGTGATGCTGATCGGCAGCAGCTGAGCTTCTACAGCAAGCTGGGCTTCGTCGCCCTGCCGGTGGCCTGGGGCAGCTCTCCCGGCACTCAGCTCCTGGGACGTCTCCTCTGATGGGGGCAAGGGGAGACAGTGCCCCGGGACAGGCTGATCCCCCAGGACAGGCTGACCCCCTGTCCCACACAGCATTGGCCTGAGGGAGCGGGAGCAGAGGGGCACCGTGAGCAGGTCAGGTACATGAGAGAAGAGACACGGTGTGGGGGCAAGCAGGATGCCACTGGGATGTGTGCAGGGCTGCGAGGGTCCTTCAGTAGCAGAGAGCTATTTCTGCCATCTCAGGAGATTTGAGCACCAGGGCCCCTCTGTGCCACCCTGACTGTTCCTGCCTGCTGGGCATCCTCCGCCTTTGCTGGGGAGCCAGGCTGTCTGCAGCCCCCAGGCCTGTTGGAGCCCATGGGCAGTGTTTGGGGTGGTGGTCCTGGAGCACAGCATGGTGCCTTAGTACTACAGGAGTGTCCCTGTCACATAGGCTGGGCTGCCTGGCTCTCTCCATCCCCTGGGTGACCCAAGGATGGGCAACTGATGCTGGGGCTGGCTCTTGGCCCCGAGGACCTGCTTGTCTGTATGGACCAACCTGGTGTGGGACACAGTGAGGCAGCCTCCATCTTTGTGCCTGGAGGCTGAGAGGATTGCTGTTCTTGGCAATAAAGTGTTTGCTGGGCTCCCACCATGGCTTGCCTCGGGGGAAAATGTTGGGGTGCCAGCAGATCCTTTTCACATCCTCATGCCCTCTCTCCACCTTACACTGGCCGTTGTTACAGTCGGTCCTCAAACAAAGCAGCTCCCCATAGAACTGCAGCCCCAACCGGGCACCAGCTCCACTCCCCGGGAAGGAGCTCCAGCCGCTGGCATTGTGCACTTGCAGCCCCAGCCCTTTCCTGTGGGATGGGATGCCTTGGCCTGGGCCTCTCCTGTGGGTCTGGGGGGCCGCAGCCCGCCCCAGACAGGCAGGATGGCCAAGGGGGAGCATCTGCCCAGCCATCCCACTGCAGCCTCTGGAAAAGGGCTGCCAGGGGCACACCATTGCTGGAGGTTTCTTTCCCTTGCCCTCCAGAGCCGGGTGACCCTGCCCCGGGGTGAGGAGGGGGCTGGGGTTGCCAAGAGCCCGGGGGGGGACGCGGCTGGCAGCCCCCTCGCATCCCCCGAGCGGCCGGTCAGCCCCCGAGGCTCCGTCCCTGGAGCGGAGCCCAGCCGGGGCGGGGGCCGCGGTCGGACCGGCCCCATCCCGGGGCAGCGGATCGGGGGCGCGGGCCCCGTCCTGGCCGTACCGGCCGGGGGGCCGGGGCCGCTCGGCGCGGGCCGGGGCGGCGCGGGCGGCCCCGGACACGGGCACGGCGCGGGGCGGGCCGGGGCGGAGCAGGGCGGCAGGGACCGAAATTGCTCGGGGAGGCACGGTTCGGCAGCGGTACGGCTCTGCTCGGCACGGTACGGCTCGGTTCAGCACGGCTCAACACGGCTTGGCTCGGCGCGGCTCCGTTCGGCACGGCACGGCTCGGTACGGCTCGGCTCGGCGGGGCTCGGTTCGGCTCGGTACGGCTCGGCCCGGGCCGCCGGCACTCGGCCGGACGCTGTCGCTCGGCGCTGCCGCGCATCCCGCAGGGACCAGGGGTCCCGCCCGGCGCCGGCGGGGAGCGGGACTGCCCCGGGAGCGGGACTGCCCCGGGAGCGGCGGGGGCTGCCCCGGGAGCGGGACTGCCCCGGGAGCGGCGGGGGCTGCGCCGCGCGGGGCCCGGGCGCCTCGGGGGTGTCCCGGGGGGGCCGGTCTCACCGCTCCACAGCCCCGGTGGTCAGAGCGTGTCCGTGCCGTCCTCGTGGGCGCTGCGTGTGCCGCGGTGCGGGGCCGTGCCGTGGGCCGTGCCCGTGCCCCGTGGGCAGAGTGACTGGGTGCGGGCAGCGCGTGTGTCCTGCGGTAAGGGCCGCCCGGCAGATCCGCAGGTTTGTGCGTGCCGCCTCGGGGCTGTACCACACCCCAACTGTGCTGTATGTGGGCTGCGGGAGGCTCGTGGGCCGAGCTGCCGGTTACAAGGGTCGGTGGAGATTCGGGAGTTCCATGAAGACCGAACTTGCTGTAGCTGTTGGAAGAGAGGATGGATGGATGGAGGGATGTGAGGCAGGAGGGCTGGCGCGGCTGGAGAGGTGATTTTCTCTTTGCTGCTGGCCTTGTGTCTTCTCAGCTGCTCTCAAAGGAGCCCGCGGCTGAGCCAACCCCCTGCCTCCAGCAGCTCCAGGCAAGCTGGCTCCCTGCTTCGGGGTGCCTGGGACCCCGGACCCGCCACCCACACCACAGTCCTCAGACTCGTTGCCACCCCCTCAGTCTGTCGGGGCTGTCCAGACTTTGTGGCTGACGACTGATGTCTGCAAATTCCTCTGGGATCTTTCCTTCCTGTCTGTAGCTGGACCCTCCCAGGGCTGCCCGTCTGGAGCCCGGGGAAGCTCAGATCAGAGTGGGCAGAGCTGAGGGCCGTGCCATGTCCTGGGGAGGCTGGGTGGGGGTAGGAGCTGCAAGGAGCTGCTGTGACCTGCCCTGGCTTACAGGGTTACAGTAGGATACTGGGACATCAGGTAGCCCAAAGGGGCTGGACCTGGAGTTGACAAGGGAAGGGAAGTGCAGCCCCAGCCCCACACAGTGCTCTGCCCTTGCTGACACCCCGAGAGCCAGAGTGTCCTTTCCTCAGCAGGGTCCCTGTCCCTTCCTGGGATGGGGGCACACAGTGGGTGGTGGGGCAGAAACCCTGCTTTCGGGGCAGCGAGGGGCAGTGAGCTCCCAGCCAACAGGAGGTGATGCCAAGCCTGCCAGGGTGGCCAGGTTTCTGTGGTGACCCTGGGCTGCTCCCCAGTGCTTCTGAGACCAGTTTGTTTGTGGCATCCTGGTCCCCTCCAGACTTTGGCAGTGCTGACCCTGGAGCTTCGATCCATGAGGGCCCTGCAGGCAGGGAACCAGCAGGTCCCCTCCTGAGCAGGGTGGGAGTGTTGAGTCTCCCCTGCTTCATGCATCCCAGGACTGCTGGGAAGCAGGAAGAGCGAAGCAGGCTCATCCAGGCAGCCGGATTGCGAAAGGCCCAGCTCTGGTCTGTGCGTGCCGGGGCCTTGGGGACAAGGGGAGGGATGGAGCGCTGAAGCCATGGGACTCACCAGACCTTCTCCTGCCCTGAGTGCTGGGGACGTGACCTCATGCTCTGAGGGATGTCCTGGCATGGGCCTCAACAGAGTGTGACTCTATCACCCCTTAACGTTCCCAAGGAAGGATAAACAGAGCAAGCTTCCTCTCCCTTGTGTTGGCGGGTTTCCCAGGTCCTCGGTCACTTGTGCTGCTCCTCTCTGAGTCCTCCCAGTTGTCAGTGCTTGGGATGTTCCATGTCGCCGTGCATGCGTCCAAGGCTGCTGCTGAGTGAGCACATTCCTGTCGGGCCACGATGGCCTGGCCTTCCCCTACTGCTGTGGCTTGGGATGTCATCCCCGTGCCGGCAGGGATGCCCGGTGCTGATCAAATATGCGGACTCGCCTGGGGACCTGCTTCACCAGGAGCTGCCCCTTCCCAAGATCCGTTCACTGGGGTTTTGCTGGGGCAGACTAATGTCCCTCTGCATGCCTGGTGAGTGCCAAATGACAAACCTGATTTGAACAGTCCTTGGGAACTTGCAGCCCCCCCTGGGCCCTGGGCACCCCCGCTTGGCACCGCTCACCCTGCCAGCCCCTGTGCAGGACACCTGGGGGAGCACAGTGATGGTGGGGGCAGTGCCTGGCCATAAGGGCTGCAGGCCCTATCAGGGTGACTCTGTCTGGGGGGGCGTGGAAACCACTGTCACTCACCGGGTCAGGCAGAGCCAGTAGGTTGGCATGGGAGCAGGTAGAGCAGTGCTGTGGCTCCTGCTGCCATGTGGGGCTGCCCTCTGCCCCGAAGGGTCCACGCGCCCGTGCCAGCCTCAGCAGCTGAGGGCTGAGGCTGGGGGATGAGAGGAACCTCAGGGTTTTGGCTCTGCAGGGCTCTTGGACACCCCACTACTAGTGCCAGCTGTGCCCTGGGCTGGGATGTGACTCGAGCCCTGTGCACACCCAGCTGGGACATTCCTGAGGTTTCCTGGGCAGTGGCAAGGACCTGGGCTGCTTCCAGGCTCCCACGCCCTGTGCTCACTCCAGCCAGCCCATCCTCCCGAGCCCTTTCCCCTTGCAGTGGAGTGCTGCTGTGCATCTCTGCCTGGGGCAGCATGTTGAGCATGGCACAGCACAAGCCCTGGTCCAAGAAGAGACTGTCCCTGGCTGGAGTGGGCAGCTGGCAGCAGGATGGTCGGGGTGCTGGGGTGGGCTCCCCATCCAGAGCAGCTTGCAGGACCGGAGCAAAGCCTGCCAGCGGAGCAAGCAGCCGGGCAGTGTCACACAGCTGGAGAGGAGCAAACGCACAGCTTATGCCTCTGAAAATGGAAAAAGTGATGTGGACAAAGAGAGCCCTGTTAGCCTGGGACACAGACATGGAGCATGTTCAGAGAGGGAGGTGGTACAGAAACAGGGAAGAAGCTGTGCTGTGCTGCAGGGAGCTCACCCTGTCAGCCCAGCAGCTGTCCTGGGCCGGGCACGGGAAGGGCTTTGGCCTGCACAGACCTGAGCAGGGCATGTCACTGGGAAACTCCGAGGTGAGTGGCAGAGCTGAGGTGCCAGGGCAGAGGAGGTGCAGTGGGGACAAGGGGCACCGGAGCCTGAGCAGAATTGAATTGGGACCTGGGAGAAGAGATTACAGAACCTGGAGGTCACGCTGCTGAGTCTCAGTGGGGACTCAGTGCTTTACCCAAGCACTTTCTCAGGTGCCACATTCTGGTCTGTGGTCCTACGTGATTTGCTCCTCAATGCACAGACTTAAATTTTCCTTGTAGCCAAGGGTAAAGGCTGCACGATGCTGCTTTACCGGGCTGTCCAGGTCTGTCCCTGTCCCCATCCCTGCTCCCCGCCCCGTTTTTGTCTCTGCAGTCTGTAGGAGGAGGGGACTTTTTTCCTCCTCCTGGCACAGTTTTGCTTTGGAAAACATGTGATCCTCACCAGAAAGCCCACAGAATGGTGACTGACTTCCCCATGTAACCACATTTTAGTTCCAGCAGGTGACCAGTTTTAATCCACTTAGCAGAAGGTGCACTGATTTTGTTGAGTGCTAATTATTCATTAAAAGGTGGTGCAAGATGAATCGAATGCCTTCCAGTCTCAGCCTGTTGTATCCACACAGTTACTCCAATTAACTGAACCTGTGATCTCATAAAAGGCCATTCCCACTTCCTGACATGGGCTATTTCTGCCGGACTGAGGAGATTGGCATTAATTGTGCTGCTGTCCTTTAGGGTTGTACTGACCCCATTGTGAAACAGCCCAGTGACTGCCCACAGCTGCAGCAGAGCATCCTGCTCACTCAGGGCAAGAGCCGGGGAAGCTCCAGTTCTTGTGTGCTTGCAGCTTTCCCCATGGCACTAGGTGTGTGACAGCTGGCACTGAGGGGGCCTAGATTTGTGTGTCAGGATAGCTCTGAGGGTTTATAATGCTTCCTTTGGGCAGGGCAATGTCCCCTTGGTGACGGATGGGCAGAATAAGAAGGTTTTTTGCTTTTGTGAGTGGTAAACTCATCCCTTTACTGCTTTCCAGGTGATGTGGAGATGAGGATGGAGCGTTCCCGTTCCCATACCCAGAACCCCCCTTTCCTAAGCTGTTGGCAGGGCTGGGATGGCTCTTTCCACCCGCCCTCCCTTCCTCCTGCCAGGACAGGCTGGGTAAAAGGTTCAGCAGAGCGTTTCCCTGCTGCCTTCCCACAAACGCTTCCTGCTGGGCCCTGCTGTTCTCATGGTGCCAGAGCAGGCAGCAGAGGTACTGGTAGCCCAGAGCTGGCTCCCACCAACCCCAGGGGCCCCGGTGCCTGGGCCAGTGCATGCTCCTGCCTGTGCCATGTCCCCACCAACTCTGTGGTGTCCCCTGTGCCCCAGCTCCGACAGAGGAGAGAGCCAGATCTGTGCTGATGTGATTGCACCGAGGGGGCTGCTGTGCTTCATAGAATCATAGAGTCTATATGGCTGGAAAAGACCTCCAAGATCGTCAAGTCCAACCTTTTACCTTTTCAACTAAACTAAGCACTAAGTGCTTAGTCATTCCCACCACTGTATCTGGGGGAGAACTGGACCAGTGGTGCCGGTCCTTGTTATCTCTCCCTGAGCATCTCTGCAGACACCTGGTGCTCATCCCGAGGGACCTTCTGCTCCAGGTGGCACCTCTGATGTGGTGTGTGCCCAAAGGAGCAGGCAGGCAGCAGAGCTGGGCCCTGTGGGGGCTTCTGTTGGTGCAATGGTCATGGAAAAGGGGCTGGCACTGGGCACCATCCTGGTTCATCCCTGCCTTGGCCCAGGAAGCATTCCCAGAGGCTGGAGTGGGGACCAGGCGCCCATCATCTGGAAAAGTGAACAGAGCAGGAACAGGGCTGATTCCTCTCTAGAAACCCTGCCCTGGAGGTTGCTGGGGTGGTGGGGCAACCGTGCCAGCCTCCAGCCCTACGTGGGTGGCCAGGCTGATGGTGAGGACCTGTAGAGGCTGTGCTGTCTGGGAGGACGCCCTGACTCCCTCACTCTGAGGATCCCTCCCCAGACTGGCACGGGGACAGTGAGAGGAGAGCACGGGATGAAGCCTTGCAGGGAAGCATGCTGGCACCATAGGGTGGATCTGCAGGACGGGTCCCTGTGGCACAGCCCCAACTGGGAGCATTGTCAGGATTTGAATTTGTTCTCCTTCCTCTGTGATGCTGCAGATAAGCTAGACCTAAAAAGTTAGTGCTTTTTAATATTGTCTAATGACAAACGCAGTGTGTGTGAGTGTGGCAGGCAGGATCTGTGCTTGGGGGGATGTGGGGCACAGAGATGTCCTGCTGGGGGTCTGTCCTGGGGGTGTTTTGGGCTGTGTGCTTTCCCACCGTGGAAGGGACTGGTTGGAAGGGTGGCATGGGACTGCAGTGCTGGGAGGAGGGTGGGTGGCTGTGCTGGTGGTCTTGGGTGAGCATTGGCCTGAGCTTGCTGACAGCGCCTGTGCAGAAATGCTGTTCCTGGGCTATGGGATCCCTGGGAATGCTGCACCAGGAAGGGAGGGTAGCTCACAGAGAAGGGTTTTCACTATTGTTTGCGATGGGACTGGTGCAGGAATACCACATCTCCCTCAGGTATTCAGGGAGCCACAGATGTTGTTGGAGTAATGGAGAAAGGCAGCACAGGAATGTGAATGCTTTGGCTGCCTTGCTGCTCACAGAGGGCAAGAGCACGGACTGGAATCCTCTGGGCCAGCAGCCGTTCACTTCTCTTGCTGGATCGAGCTCCTGGTCCATCCAGCTGAACTTTCCCTGTGCCCTGGGACTGTTCCAGCTCCCTCAGCCCTGGCAGCTGATCCCCCTCCTTCCAGCCACCCCTCTGAGGGTGACACACATCTCCGTGCCTGTCTGTCCTCGCTGCCCTTTGGTGCAGTGGATGTGACCAGGCAGTGTGGTGGGGGCTCAGTAGCAGCTGTTGGCAGAGGGGGCCATGGAGTGGGGGGCACTGGGCAGAGCCCCTGACAGCCCCAGGGGTGCAGGACGGGTGCAGGAGCTGTGTGCGGGGGCACCAGGCTGGCTCTGGAGGGACAAGGCACGTGGTGTGCTGGTGCTGGGCAGGGGTTTAGCCGGCAAAGGGCTGGATGGGGGAGCTGGTGTTCCAGCACAGCGTGCACGTGCCCTGACCCTCTCTGCCCCCGCAGAGCCACGCTGCCATGGGAGGCTGCGGCACGTGGGCATGGCGGGAGCTGCTGGTGCTGCTGGGCAGCGTGTGGCTGGGGGTGGGCAGCTCCCAGCCCACCCCCCTGGGCCCCACGCACGCTCCTGGGCCCCAGCTGAAGTTTCGTCTGGCCGGTTACCCACGCAAGCACAACGAGGGCCGTGTCGAGGTTTTTTACAACGACGAGTGGGGCACCATCTGCGACGACGACTTCACGCTGGGCAACGCGCACGTGCTGTGCCGGCACCTCGGCTTCGTGGCTGCCACCGGCTGGGCCCACAGCGCCAAGTATGGCAAAGGCGTTGGTAAGAGCGGGGTGGTGGGCACAGCCCCCGGCACAGCCCCCGGCACAGCCCCCTGCACTGCCTGGCCCGAGGTGTGTGCCCCAGCAGGTCTGCATGTGCTGCTGGGGGGGAGGGTGGGGGTGGGCAGGGCCCGTGTTTGCCGAGTGCCCAGCAGTGCATGTGTGCACGTGTGTGTGTGTGCATGTGGGTGTGTGCATGTGTGTGTGCATGTGTGTGTGCACGTTGTGTGTGCATGTGTGTGTGTGCACATGTGTGCATGTGCATGTGTGCATGTGTGTGTGCATGTTGTGTGTGCACGTGTGTGTGTGTGCATGTGTGTGTGCATGTGTGTGTGTGCACATGTGTGCATGTGCATGTGTGCATGTGCATGTGTGTGTGCATGTTATGTGTGCACGTGTGTGTGTGTGCACGTGTGTGTGGACATGTGTGTGTGTGCACGTGTGTGTGTGTGTCTATGCACATGCAAAGTGGACTGGGAACTTGTGAATGTTTGGATGTGAGCTGCTGTGCAGGTGTGAGGGGCTGTTGCGGGGCTACACATGGCTTAGGGGGGCCAGTATGGTGGGCTCAGGTTGGTGTAGGCAGAGGTGTAGAGATGTAGTATGTGCAGGGCTGTTCAGAGCCCAGGACGTGGGGCTTTATGCATGTTATGTGGGGCTCTGTGACTGTCAGAGCAGCCCCTTGGGGAGCTGGAGACTCCCCATTTGCAGATCTCCCACCCTTGGCATTTTGCTGGCCTCGCCTTTGTGCTGAGGGAGCCCCGGTCCAGCTGTGCACCCCCATGGTCCCTGGCTGTGCTCCTTGGGCACCTTCTCTGCTCCCTCACCCCGGCCCGTGTCTGGCAGGGCGGATCTGGCTAGACAACGTGAACTGTGCCGGAGGAGAGAAGAGCATCGGGGACTGCAAACACCGGGGCTGGGGCAACAGCGACTGCAGCCATGAGGAAGATGCGGGTGTCATCTGCAAGGATGAGCGCATCCCAGGCTTCAAGGACTCCAACGTCATTGAGGTGAGGAAGCTGATAGCCAGGGTGGGTAGCACCACGCTCCCACAGAGCATCCTGGATGGGTGCCTGGGTGTGGGGTGCTCTGGGCACTCTCCCTCATGGCGCAGGATCCCAAGGTGATGGGAGGCTTTCCTGGTTGTGCTCCCTGGAGGTGCACCTGGGGACCCAGGGTGATGAGGGGCATGGGCTACACAGGGTCGGGTCCTTGGCCACCCAGGGCCACTAGATGTGGCCGGCAGGGATGCAGGACCTGGCCATCCCTGTGCTTCACCCGTGACTGCATCCTCAGAGCATCCCTGGGAGTGGGCTGGCGGGAGCTGGGGCAGCGGGATGCAGTGTGAGCCGAGGCTGACCTGAGCCCTGCAGACAGAGCAGAGCCACGTGGAGGAGGTCCGCCTGCGGCCGGTGGTGTCGGGGGCGCGGCGGCAGCTGCCGGTGACAGAGGGCATCGTGGAGGTGCGCTACAGGGACAGCTGGGCACAGATCTGTGACGAGGGCTGGGACAGCCACAACAGCCGCGTCATCTGCGGCATGATGGGTTTCCCGGCTGAGAAGAAGGTCAACAGGAACTTCTACAAGTGAGTGAGGCCAGCAGGGAGTCCATGGAGGTGGGATGTTGGAGAATAGCCAGGGGCATGGGGCTGGGGCACAGCTGGGGATGGTGCCAGGGACATGGGGCAGTGCTGGGGGGACAGTGGGGGCTGTGCTTTTGGGTATTGTGGCTCCCCAGAGTCCCTCCCATTCCTGCTGCTCTCCAGTCCGAGCGCCAGTTGGCCGTATGGGCACTCGCTAACCGAGCCAGGAGTCCGTGGCATGGCTGGGGGGCTGTGGCTGCCCACCTGCCTCATGCCCTACTGCAGAGGCCACTCCAAGAGAGCAGCTTTTGCTCCCTGGCAGTGGTGCAATATCATTTTCCTCTGATGCAGAGTGTGGGGGTTCCCATCCTGAGGGGAGGTTTGCAGTCAAGGCAGGCTGGGATACTCCAGCAGCACTGTGGCCTGGGTGAGGGGCAGGGACACGCTGTCACAGCGGTGCCCAGCGTGGTGCCTGGTGCTGGGTGTGCCCTGACCAGGCAGCTCTAGTGTTGCTCTGCAGGCGGCTGAAGCGAGCAGCCAGGATGAAGGGCCGGAGCCCGAGGCCAGGCAGCAGGTAAGGGGCTGGGGTGCCCCATCTGCTGAGCTGTGGTGGAGCTGGGCTGCCGGGCCCCACCGGTCTCTGCCGTCAGAATGGATCCTGGCACAAACAGATCTGGACGGAGCAGACTGAGGGCCTGGGCTGTGCTGGCCCAGTAAGACAAATCCCACCCTGGGTTACCTGCCTGTGTGTGCTGGGCTCCCCAGTTCCCCACGAGAGACGATCTCTCTCCCAGGCTGGCCATGCCTCAAGTAGAGCAGTTCCCATGCTGCACACCAGGCAGGAGTCCTGGCACAGAGTGAGCAGGATGCCCTGGGAGTGGTGGAGAGGGCTGCAGCATCCTGTGCTGCAGCCCTGTGAGGAGCAGGAGGCCTCGGAGCAGAGCTGTCTCTCCTGGTGGATGGGGAGGGAGGGCTGTGGAAATGGGCTGCTTTCTGCAGAAAGCAGCAGTGGGGAAGCTGGAAAGGCTGCACACCCCTCCATTCCCTGGGGGGTGGGCTGGCAGGGGCACCAGAGCCCTTGCTCAGCAGTGCTGGGCACCAGCAGGATGGGCACAGCGTGGCAGTGCCTGCCCCGAGTGCCGCATCTGCTCAGGGTCTCTTGCATCCTCTGCCTATTCCATCTTGCTGGCTTTCTGCCAGACCCAGGGAATGGTCTGGCTGCCTTTTCCCTCCATCCCTGAATCCTGCTGCTGGGTTTGGTGGTGGGTGCAGTGAGATGGAGCCCATTCTCTCGGGGCTGTGGAATGGCACCTCTCTTGCCTGAGCCCACTGCCGCGTGGAGATGTTGCACTGCCCCCAGCACATGGCCTTGCTCCTGTCCCACCACCTTCCCTGGTGCCCTACAGCCATTGCATGCTCTTCATTGTGACCCTTCCCATGCCTGTGTCACCAACAGCCACCCTTGCCAGCTCCTGCAGCTGCTGATGGGAATCCAGGCAGGATCAGTCCATGGGGTCTCCTCAACCCCCCCCGCAGGTCCTGCTTGCTGCAATGTGCTGTTTCCTGGGTGGTTTGGTGCTGACTGCCCCTTTCCCAGTGAGCGGGTCCTTCCCCTGCAGCACTGGTCAAAATGCTTTGTGATTCCATGAGGTTGCCATTGGCTCCCATCCCTCTGCCCAGAGCAGGAGCTGGTTCTGGAAACCCACACACTGCTTTGCAGAGGCTGATCAATTTGGGGCTGTGCAGCCACAGTGATACGTGGGGCACAGGCTAATCCAGGCTGGAAGGGACGCTGGGGAGTCCTGGTCCAACTCACTGCGTGGAGCAGGGCTGGCTATGGGTCAGCCCAGAACCTTATCCAGCTGATTTTTGAAATCTTCCAAGGATGGAGATCCTGCAGCCCTGTGGCCTCTGCTCCAATGCAATACAGCCCTCACGGGGAAAAGGTTTTCCTTACCCCGAGCCTGAACCTTACATTTCCAGTCACGCCTGTTTTCTCTTGTGCTCTTCCCTCCACACTGGAAGAGCCAAGCAGCCCCTCACAGGTGAGGGTCAGCTGCTGCAGTGCCCCTGACCCACAGCAACCCCGACTGGAGCAGCCCGTGCCCCCCTCCCCCTGCCACCCCGCTGTCCTGCTGCTCCCCCCGGTCCTCGTGCTGTGTACGTGATGTCTTCTTGTCCTGGGGACCCAGAACCAGGTGCAGGATCCAGATGTGGCTTCCTGAATGTGAATGGGCTGATGCCCTCCAGCCATCTGAATCCCAATTCCCAGCAGGCCCGTGCTGTGTCCTGGGGCTCGCTGGGCTGTGCAGGCTGACACCAACCTGCTGCTGGGCTGTGGGGCCAGTGGCCAGGCTTGATTTTGCCTGGTCCCTGAGGGTGTCAGTCCCCTGCCCTGCTTTGGGCCACTTTGCTCTTCATTCCTTGTGGGCTCTGGGGTTTTGGCTCTGTTGTCTGAGGAAAGCAAAGTATTTGAGGATGTTGGGACCACATCTACACTGTGTGTGCGCTGGGCCCTGGGCACCCTCCTCTTCCCAGAGGAAAGCTTGGCCAGAGCTTGGCCTGTGCCTGGACTGCTCCCTCCGCTGGCAGCAGGTTCTTGCCAGGCTGCAGCCCCTGTGGCCCTGGGGTGAGCACTCACCTCCTGTGCCACTTGCTTGCTGCTGCTTGCCAGGTGTCCTGCTCCCCGGGGGCACGGTGCAGTGACAGGTGTCTGGTGTCTGGATGAGGACACAGAGACACCTCACTCACACCCGACAGATCAAATCGTGGCTGCTGATGTTTGATCTGCTGTGTGACAAGGCAGCACGGGATGTGGCTGCATCCAGCTCAGTTTCCCTGTGGAATGTGTGCAGGAAACTGCATCATTGCTGCAGAGGGCAGCTGTATCACACTGCTGGCAGCACATGATGCTGTTACACCCATGTGTGACATGAAGGGGATGCACATGAGCCTCTCTGGGGGCCAAGGTGCCCAGTTCAGCCCCAGTGAAGCCAGGGCAGGCCGTGCTCCCTGTGTCACTGCTGCTGGCAGAAGTGACACCTTAGGCCCTGGGCTCTGTGATGGTTGTTTTCTGTTTTCCAGGCTGGCCTCCAAATCTCAGCCTAAACAAAAACACAGGGAGGACGTAGGGCCCAAGAAGAGGTAAATGGCTCCAGTGGAGAGCCTGAGAGCCAAGAGCCCCATGCAGTCCCACCAGAGCCTGTGTGTCCCCATGCGTGTTCCTGTGCTGCTGGGGATGTGGGACAGGCAGTTGGTGAGGGGTGGGTGCCTGGCCAGCACTACATGTCACCCTGGAGATGGTAAAAGGGGCACAAGCAGCGCATGCAGCCGCAGGCAGGGTGGCTGGTGACACTTCCACTGCCACTGGCCTCACTGGCTGTGGCTCAGGGCTCCTCCCTCCTTGCAGGCTCTTCACAGAGCGGCAGCAGCTCAACTACCGCCTGCACTCAGTGTCATGCACGGGGACAGAGGTGCATCTCTCCATGTGCACCTTCGAGTTCTACCGAGGCAATGCCTCGGCTGCCTGCAGGGCCGGGATGCCCGCCGTCGTCAGCTGCCTACCCGGGCCCCTCTTCGCTGCTGGGAATGCCCACAAGAAGAAACAGCGCCAGCAGCAGCAAGGCCAGGTGAGCCCTGTGGAGGGGGGGAACAAGTCCTGTGGTGGCCCAGAGCCAGACACTGCTCCATGGCTGGGCTCTGTCCCAGGCTGCACTCCAGACTGGGTGTGTGGGTCCCTGGGTAACTGGCTCCAGAGCATGAGGTGGGGCTGGTGTCCTGTCCCTGTTCATCCCAGGAGTCCAGGCCAGCCCTGTGCTGTGCCATGCCGTGCTGTGCCATGCCGTGCTGTGCCATGCTGTGCTGTGCCATGCCGTGCTGTGCCATGCCGTGTAATCAGCACCACGCCATTCGTGCAGTGCCACGCTGGCTGTGCTGTGCCCCGCCGTGCCATCGGCACCACAGCGTTCGCACTGTCCCACACCACCCTGTCCCCGCTCCCCACAGCCCCGGATCCGGCTGAAGGGCGGCGCGAGGGTCGGCGAGGGCCGTGTCGAGGTGCTCAAGAGCAGCGAGTGGGGCACGATCTGTGACGACCGCTGGAACCTGCTGTCGGCCAGCGTGGTGTGCCGGGAGCTGGGCTTCGGCAGCGCCAAGGAGGCCCTCACCGGTGCACGCATGGGCCAAGGTGAGGGTGCCGGGCCAGAGGGGCCAACATCCCCTCCTGGGGCTGCAGATGAGGCACTTCTCTGGGCTCTGCTGGGCTGGGGGCAGCCACGGCTGGGCTTGTCCCGTGGGCACTGGGCTGCTGGATGCACGTGGAGCATCCTGAGGGGACCATGGCCCCTCAACTGCACTGCCCCAGGCAGGAGCTGTGGAGGCTTGAGTGCACCAAGTCCCTCGGGCATGCTGAGTGGCCGTGGGGACAGGGAGGCCCCAGTCATCCCCGTGTCATGGGGTCCTGAGTCCTGCTCACCCCTGACAGGGACGGGACCCATCCACCTTAACGAGGTGCAGTGCCAGGGCACCGAGAAGTCTCTCTGGAGCTGCCCCTTCAGGAACATCACGCAGGAGGACTGCAAGCACACGGAGGACGCAGCTGTCCGCTGCAACATCCCCTACATGGGCTACGAGAACCTGGTGCGCACCACGGGGGGCTCTTGGCAGTGGGACCCCAGAGTGGGGAGCTGAGGGAGACCCATGGGATCCACTTTAGAGGGGCCCCTCGTCTCTCCTCCTCTGCACCCCATACATTTCTCTCTGCCCTGGGGGCTCAGGAATTTTGTGGGTGGGAGTCTCAGGCATCCCTATGAGGGGGAGTTAGAGGGGACCCTGCAGGGGACTTTGGGCAGTGTGAGGGGTGATGTGGGGCAGCTGCTCCCTGCTGCTCTCCCTGCTGCCAGCCTGTGCCCACTCCCCAGCAGAAACATCAGAAAAAAAATCGCTGTGGGCAACCAAGAGAGATTTTTTTACCTGTGATGAAACCAGCAAATGAAGCTGTCTGTTCTCATTTGCCCTGGCCCATCGTTTCATCCAGTTTGAGCTTTTAATGATTTTTAACTCTCTCATACCTGTCATTTCTGAAATGATACCATTTCAAAATGAACTGTTTTTCCTGCTCTGTTGAGACAATTCCCAAACTCACAACCAATTCCCTTTCCCCCAGTCTGCCAGTCTCAGCAAGTTCCCTGCTGCCCAAAGCTGTGCATTGCTCTGCTCAGTTCCTGGTTGCCCCCTCCCCGTGTGCCTGAAGCCCCTGGCCCAGGGCCCGTCAGGCACCACAGCATAGCCCTGGCTGCGTCACTGCACCAGTCCTGGGAGCATCACCCGTAATGGTGATGATGCTGCCACTGCCTCTCTCTGCAGATTCGGCTGAGCGGGGGCCGGAGCCGCTTCGAGGGGCGGGTCGAGGTGGCGGTGGGGGCTGGCGACAGGGACCAGCCCCGCTGGGGTCTGGTCTGCGGCGAAGGCTGGGGTACGCTGGAGGCGATGGTGGCCTGTCGCCAGCTGGGTCTGGGATTCGCTAACCACGGCTTGCAAGTAGGTGCCGGCACCAGCTTGGCCAGGGCAGCCAGCAGCCACCACCACTGCTCACGGGGCTGGGGACAGGGCCGGACAGGCTGGGGATGGGCGGGAGGTGGCACGCACAGGGTGCCTGCTCACGGCCCCAGGCCTTCCCCGCAGATCCGCCTGGCCGGCGGGAGGACGGTGTTCGAGGGCCGCGTGGAGGTGAAGCGAGGCAGTAAGTGGGGCACGGTCTGCAGCGATGGCTGGACCACAAAGGAGGCCATGGTGGCCTGTCGTCAGCTCGGCCTGGGCTACTCCCTGCATGCGGTGACGGTAGGTGCCAGCGGGGAGGCCCCCGGTGATGCCCTGGTGAGCACAGACACCGGCGCTCCCTGGACAGCTCTGGGGCTGTCTGGGGACAGAGGCACATGGCCACTCCATGCTGCAGGACAGGACCCTTGTGGGCAGCCTGGGGCATAGGTAGGGCTGTGCATGGTGGGGGTCTGGCTGCAGCCTGGGCGTGAGCGAATCGGGGCAACCGGGCCACCAGCCATGCCACCCACCCTGCCTGGCCCCTCCTCAGGAGACGTGGTACTGGGACGCCAGCAACGTGACAGAGATGGTCATGAGCGGGGTGAAGTGCGCCGGCCACGAGATGTCCCTGAGCCACTGCCAGCACCACGGCGCCAGCCTGAGCTGCAGGAACACGGGCACGCGCTTCGCCGCGGGCATCATCTGCTCCGAGAGTGAGCGGCCACGGGGGCTGAGGGCAATGGGGGCTGTGAGTGGTGGGGTCTGTGGGCAATGGGGGCTGTGGATGACAGTCCTGTGGGGCCAGGGATGCAGCTAAAGAGGCTGCAGGCAGTGGGGTTTGCAGATGAAGGGGCTGCAGGGTCAGCCCGTGCCTGGCGGATGGGGCCGCATCCCCCCCGGCCAGCTCAACCCTGGCAGCACTGGGCACTGCCCTGTCCCCACTGAGCAGTGGGGCCTGTCCCAGAGCAGCTGCCTTTCCCCAGCTGCCTCCGACCTGCTGCTGCACGCGCCACTGGTGCAGGAGACGGCCTACATCGAGGACCGGCCGCTGCACATGCTGTACTGCGCCGCCGAGGAGAACTGCCTCTCCAGCTCGGCCCGCCTGGCCAACTGGCCCTATGGGCACCGCCGCCTGCTCCGCTTCTCCTCCCAGATCCACAACCACGGCCGTGCCGACTTCCGCCCCAAGGCTGGCCGGCACTCCTGGGTCTGGCACGAGTGCCACCGGTGCGTGTGTGGCACAGGCAGAGACAGGGCGTGGGCAGGGACAGCTTGGGTGGGACGGGGAGAGGGTGATGGTGCTGCTGCAATGGGCTGAGTGAGGGTGACACTGGACAAGGGTGATGCTGGGCAGGGGTGACACTGAGGGAGGGTGACACTGTGTAAGTGTGACACCGAGTGAGAGTGATGCTGGGTGAGGGTAACGCTGGGTGAGGCTGACGCTGAGTGAGGTACCATTGCTGCCCCTTGTTTGGCTCAGGGCTGTCCCTGAAGGAGCAGTGTTGGGGCTGGAGGCCTCATAGTGGGCAGGGACAGGGTTGTAGGCTGGGCCCTGTGGCTGAGCCCTCTGCTTGCCTGGGCCATCTGGCTGGGGACAGCTGTGTCCGCTCCCAGGGCAGGACAGAGCTCTGCCCAAACTCACAGTGCTACGGCCTCGGAGCAGGGGCTGGGGGGACCTTCCTGGTGGTGAGGGGCCAGGCCCTCACCCAGGTGGTGTGGGGGGTTGACACAGGGCAGAGCAAGTCTCCTGTCTGCCCTGGGGGTCTCTGCCTCTGCCAGGTTCCAGTCAGCAGGCACTGGCTCGCTCCCACAGGCACTACCACAGCATGGACATCTTCACCCACTACGACATCCTGACGCCCAACGGCACCAAGGTGGCTGAGGGACACAAGGCCAGCTTCTGCCTGGAGGACACCGAGTGCGAGGAAGGTGAGTGACACAGGGCCTGCAGCACCGTCCCTGCCCGTGTCCCTCTCACAAGGCTGCTGGGGCCAGACTGGGTGGGCATCACAGGGGCTACAGAAGGGAGCTGCAGCAGGGATGAGCTGCATCTCCTCCTGCCTGCAGATGTGGCCAAGCGGTACGAGTGTGCCAACTTCGGGGAGCAGGGCATCACTGTGGGCTGCTGGGACCTGTACCGGCATGACATCGACTGCCAGTGGATCGACATCACTGACGTCAAGCCAGGCAACTACATCCTGCAGGTGCTGGACCTGAGCCGCCCCGGCCCCTCCTGCCACCCTACCGTGTGCACCCCTACCCTCTGCCCCTACGCCCCAGATCTCCACATGCCCCAGCAACCTGACCCTCTCTCCCACTGGCACTGGCTGGGGCTGGCAGGTGTGCTGCTGTAGGACAGTGCCTGTCCTCATGCCCACAGACATGCAGGGCTGCTTAGACAGGCTTCTGCATGAGTTTTCCAGCTCTGAGCAGTGCTGCTCATGGGCACACGGTGCACAGGGACAGAGCCACCCCAGCACAGTGGCTCCTCGGAGCCCTCAGCACATCCAGGGCAGCTGGGGAGACACATCCTGTGGGGCTGGGGCACAGGGCTCATGTCCTGAGCACAGCTCCACTGAAGCTGGGAAGGTGTGGGACAGGGGGCTGTGCCCTCACTGTCAGTGCCCCACAGGTTGTGATCAACCCCAACTTCGAGGTGGCAGAAAGTGATTTCACCAACAACGCCATGAAATGCAACTGCAAGTACGACGGGCACCGCATCTGGGTGCACAGCTGCCACATCGGTAACGCCCAGGACACGGCCCAGGGGCGAGGGCACGCGGGCAGGGCTGCCCTGGGAGAAGGGCAGCAATGTGGCTGCAGGAGGCAGTGGGGATGGGGGTGGGCAGGGTCTGAGGCTCTGTGGGCAGCTCTTGTGGGAGGGGAGGTGCTGGCAGGACGGGTGACCTGCAGCACCAGAGCTGACAGCTCTTTCTCTCTGCCCACAGGAGATGCACTCAGCGAGGAGGCCAACAAGCGGTTTGAGCAGTACCCAGGTCAGCTCAACAACCAGATTTCATAGGGCCCTGGACCCCAGAGAGATGGGCATCTCCCTCCCTCACCCCGTACGGGTGGGAGGAAGCCCCTGGGGGCTGGCAGGGAGGCCTCTTGCCCGGCATTGCTGCTGCTGGGGACTGCCCAGGACTTGCCACCGGCTGCCCTTCCCCACCTTGGGGGGCTGGTGCTGGAGGCACCGACACCTGCACCTCCCAGCCCGGGGCCGCCACCCCAACCACTGGCCAGAAGACCGTGCCCACGTTCCCTGGGCTGCGGCACACGGGTACGGTCTGGGAGGTCCTGCACCCCCCACCGCTCCAGTCCTTCCCATTCCAGCAGTACCCCACCTCCCACTCCTCCCTTTCAGCCCTGGTTCCTCTCACTCCACATCCCTCCCCACAGCTCAACCCCTGCGCTGGTCCCAGGACCCACCCTCCATGCAGGGACCCATTCCCCTGCCTGGCCTCAGGAGCCCCTGGTCCACAGGGATGGTGAGGGTACCCCTGGCTCACAGCGCTGCCCAGGGGTGGCTCATACCCCATCTCTCAGTTGTAATTTTATTTTCTCTATAAAGTTGTTAGTTCTATTTCCCAGTGGCTGCTGGCACTTCTCTGCCCCGCATGGCACAGCTCGTGCTGCAGGGCTGGTTGGCACACTCTGGCACAGAGTGTGGGAGCATCCCCTGGCCCAGCCCCTGCACCCCCTTGGATGGTGGAGTGAGGCAGTCCCCCTGTCCACACAGTGCTGGCCCCACAGCAGCCCCCTGCCTGCACCCCCCTCAACCAGGTTCCCCCGCTCTGGGAGAAGCCCGAGCGGGCGAGAGGAAGGGGCCAGCAGCAGTGTCGGGGGAACTGAGGGGTCACTCTGGCACAGCTGGGGTGTGGTGAAGTGCTGGTTCCCCTGCACCAGATCCAGGGCAAATGTTATCAAGCAGAAATCCCACCCTGGGGCTGTGACCCATGAGGCTGGGGGCTCATGACAGAGGGGCTGTCTCGACTTGTGTGGGAGCAGAGCCTGGCAGGGCCAAGACATGCTGGGCAGGGACACTTGGACATGACACAAGGGCCAAGGGAGGCACAGCCCAGCTCTCAGACCTCAGCCCCGTGCTCTGGTCGTGCCTGCAGCACACGAGTTGTGGGGACAGCAGGCGCTGCCCCCGAGCCCGGGAGGAGGAGGAGGAGAGGGGCAGGCCTTGGCTGGGGCCCTGGAACGCGCTGCGGTCAGCGCAGCCGGAGCAGCTATGCCAGACACGCCGCGATTTCCCCCGCGCCGGCGGCGCTGGCCGGGGCAGCGAATTCCTCCGGCGAGGCCGGGGCTGCTGAAAGGACGCCTGTTCTCGGGGCAGGGGAGCGCCTGGGGGCAGGAGCGGAGCCCCCGAGGAACTGTGCTTCTTTCATCTCCCAAAGTAACAGCCGGGGCCCGGAGCCCCGTCCCGGGCAGGGCCTGGCCCGACACCCGCATTCCTGCCATCGCACCGGGCCGGACGCGGCCGTTCCGGGCTGCCCTCGCCGCAGAGCCGCTGCCTCCCGCCGCCGCGGGAGCAGAGGGGGATCTTCCAGGAAGGCAAGGAACGGCTGGAGCTGCTCCTTCCCAGAAGGGCCGGCCAGGCAGCTGCACAGCACAGGGACGGGCCCAGCTGTCCCCAGGGGCCGGGTGTGTGTGGGAGCGGACACAGGGCTGGGTGGGACAGGCACAGCCCCGGCCCAGCTTCCACCCTCGGCCCTCCCGAACATCAGGGCCAGGAGACGCTGCCTCGGCCACGGCAAAGTCCAGCATCAACACCCCTTTCACCATGGCCTGGAACGCTGCTGTGTGGGAGGGGACGTGGGCACAGACCTCGGAATGCTCACAGAGCTCCCAGCAGAAGCGATGTGACCGGCTGAACACGGCACAGCCACAGCAACATGGAGCAGCTCGGCTGCACTCCGGGGAAGAACTGCCGGTCCCAGAGCTGCTCCAGGGCTGCTCTCACCACAGAGGGGCTGCATGAAGCTTGACAGCTGCCAGGCTGGTACAGATGGAGGAGTGAGATCCCAGCTGCGTGGGTACTGAGCAGGTGGCAGGACACCACTAACGCTGAGGAGGTCCCTGGAGGCACAGCCAGCTCTGCTCCACCTGGAAGGTCTTGTGTGAGGACTGACAGGAGGGGCAGGGTCCCACGCGGCCCGGCCTCCACCAGGCAACTGCTGCTGTTGTGAGAAGGTGATGTGGCATGGAGGCCCCTAGAAAAGTGCTTTATTTTGAGTACAGAGGGAAATTGCTGCACCACAAGTCACCCAAGCACCGGGCTGGGCCCCTCTCCTGGCTCCTTCCAGCCCTGCATGAGCTCTCAGGCCCTGCCTGGCTGGCACAGACACAGCTCAGTCCTGCTCTCAGCCCCGGGCGGTCCCCGCTATTCCGTCGCCTCAGGCACGACGCTCAGCAGCAGCGTGTCGTGGCCGCGGCGCACCAGCATGGCCAGGTTCTGCTGCGTCCGCACCGCCTCGTACACGTCCTCGGCGCGCCGCGACGCCGTCCCATTGATCTCCAGCACCACGTCACCGGCCTTCAGCCCAGCCCTGCGGGGAGAACACGGATGGAGCACAAAGTGGGCAAAGCAGCCACTCAGCTTCATCAACCCTGAAGGATGGAGGGGCAGGCACAGGAGCCTTGGGCCGTGGCACCAGGTGTTCCTCCAGCCACGCTGGTACCTCAGCCAATGGGGACATCCAGCCTGGGCAAGGGTGCCCAGGTGGTTTCTGCTGCAAGGCCAAGCCCTACTGCTCTGGAGCAAAACACATGGAGCTAAACACATCCCCCTTGGCACAGCTGCTCCCTCACACATCCCGAGGCACAGGGCAGCACTTACTGATGGGCCGGGGAGCCGATGATCACCTTGTGGATCAGCACACCGTAGGACACGTCGGGGAAGCTGGGGTCACGCAGCTTCAGCTCCGCCAGGATGCTGCATAGTGGGAATTGGCGTCAGGGATGGAGCTGGAAGCAGAGCAGGGCTCCCACCCCACCCCAGCTGCACAGGCTCAGAGACCAGACACAGAACCTCCCCTCCTGTGTCCCTGCACACTGCTGTGTACAAGCACAGCTGCCAGCCCCAAACACCACCACCACTCTGTCAAAAGAAGAGGACAAGAGTCCCAGTGGCGCCAGGGAGAGCTGGAAACTACTGGAGCAGCTGCCATCTGGATCAGAGTTGTGGTGATGCATGTCCCCACATCACATCGCTCTTCCCCGTGTCAGACCCACCCCTCCCCTGCTGCAGTTTCCCTTCTCTGCCCTGGTTGGGCAGGACACACAACACAAGCCATGCCCCTCTTCCTGCCAGACCTGTCACCAGAGCTCTACCCACATCTTTCCTCTGGAATCTAGAGACTAAATAATCCCAGTTCCTCCAACTTTCTCACAGATTTTAAGTTTTCTAAACCAAGCTTAAACTCTGCATCTCTCACAGCTCCACTTCGGACTCTCCCCAATATCTTCTCGTCCCTCCTGAACGTATCCAGAAGTGGATGCAGCACTCCAGCTGGATCTCCCCAGACTGAAGAACAGCATTCTTCCCTCAAACACCGCAGTGGCTCTGATCCCTGCAGCCTCAGACACTCACAGTCTCTGCCCAGCTCTGCTCCCACCAGGTCCCTGCTCAGCCAGTCAGGGCTCCTCATATGGCAGTGGTCCGTGCAGAGCTCTACAGCACTGTCCCACAGCTCAGTGCAAGCTGCCATCCCTTCCTGACAGAACAACAGGGTCTGCACCGTGCTCAACACAGAGCTTCCCCTTCCTGTGCCAGGGAAAGGTTCTGGCCTTTGCAATGAGCGTGTTCAGACCAGTCATCCTTTTCCAAGGCAAGCAATGCCTTCTTGGAAGACCTTCCCCCTGGAGACAAAGAAGCCTCACAGTCAGGTGGTTTCCCTGGACCGGCTCGCTGGCTGTGCGGAAGCTGGACCCGCTTCCCAGGAGCCACGTCTGACGCATTTCACGCTGCTTCCTCACAGACCCTGTCCCGCAGCGTGCCCAGGGAAGCAGGAGGCTGGGTTCCCACATTCCTTGGGTTCTGCCGAGTACCAGCACCATCTACTGGGCACCCACCGGGGCTGCCGGCAGTGCTGGCTGTGCCCCCACCACCCCCTTCAGGGGACACAGAGCACCTGCTCCTCCCTTTGAGGTCAGGCAGGAGCCCCAGAGGCTGCTCGTGGCACCCATGCGTGTAGGCAGCCCACAGACCCAACCAGCCCACGGGAGTCACGAGAGCTTTAGGAGGGCAGAGCATGGCCCTGAAAAGTGTTTGCCCAGCATGGCACAACACCACCCCCAGCAACGTGCTGAGCCCCACAAGGCAGCTGAAGGTCACCTAAAGGTGGCTGCAAGAGCCAAGGAACGGGAGCAGCTGGTGTCCTTGAGAACTGTTCCCAGAGGTGAGAGTGCAGGTCCTGTTCGCTCCTGACATTGGTCCTTCATGGACTCACAAAATTGTTTGGGTTAGAAAAGATCTTTAAGATCAAATCCAACTGCTCCCCCCCAGAACTGCCAAGACCACCACTGACCATGTCCCCAAGTGCCACATCCACAGGGCTGTTAAATCCCTCCTGGGATGGGGTCTCCCCTCCTGCCCTGGGCAGCTGTGCCAGGGCTGGACAGCCCTTTCCAGGAAGGAATTTTCCCACTATCCAACCCAAACCTCCCCTGGCACAGCCTGAGGCTTTTTCCTCTCATCCTGTTGCTTGTTCCCCAGGAGCAGAGCCCGACCTGGCTGCACCCCTCCTGTCAGGAAGTTGTAGAGAGCCAGAAGGTCCCCCAGCAAGCCTCGTTAGACCAGTCTGTAGTCTAACCACAACGTGAGCACAAAGAGATTCAGGACTGAAAGTTTAAGCTGTGAAGACAATCCTACCAAAACCAGGCACCTTCAGTTAGTTGGGAAGATCCCATTACATGCCTGCCCCAACAGGACCAGTCTTTTGGCCCCCGAGCTCAGGACAGGCACCTGGGAGTGAGGGTCAGCATCATCACCCCGATGTACCGGCGCTTCGTCTCTGCATTGCCAAACCAAGAGCCTGCCGAAGGAAAGGACACGGAATGTCATGGCTGCAAAACAGAGACACACTCAGAACAGCGCTGGGCTGAGCCCCACAGCCCTCAGGGCAGGTAGTGTGTGCAGAGCCATTCCCAGTCCCCGCAATAGCTCAGTCCAGCTCGTGGTACCAGGGAAAGTGTTACAGGTGTTGCACTTTGCACTGACTTTGCTTCCCCAGTTTGTCATTTTTTTGACTGAGAATGTCCCTCCCTGGCATCACAGGAGAACCAGACAGAAGTCTGCCTTAAATAATTCTCACACACAGGGGCACAGAAAGGGGCAGCATTCCACATGGCCAAATGAAGGACTTGTCCTCTACACTACCACTGAATCCTACACCTGGACTTCCACTGCACACCAGATGCAGGTTACTTAGGACATCTGACCTGCAGCAGAGGCAGGCAGCTGTAGGTAGGGCAGCAGCAGCAGCACAGCCTTCCAGTGGCACAGGAGAATTTCATGCCAGATGGGACCCCAAAGGCTCCTTCTCCTGCCCTCCTTGCCCTCATGTGGAAGAAAGGCTTGGAGCCCAGCTGTGCCAGAGCTTCTCTCTCTCATCCTGCTCCCCAGCACCCGAGCAGGGAGGCTCCCACTCACTCTTGCGCTGCTCCTCCCTTTGCAGGAACTTCCGGAGCCGGTCGGAGGGGATGGCAAAGGAGATGCCCGATGTCACCTTCATGGTGTTCACCCCAATCACCTCGCCATCCTGCAGGGAAAGGGCACTGGGATACCCAGCCTGGGTCACTGTGGAGAGCAGGGGAACTACTGCACCAGCCTGAGGTCCCAGCTGCGTGCCCACCCCTTCCCAGGCTGCTGCTCCTGTGTCCTGCCTGACCCTGCCAAGGCCGGGCAGGGCCCAGGGGCTGAGCCCACCCAGCTCTTCACTCTGCCCAACCAGCACCAGCCATGCCTCACTGGGCAGGGCTCAGCTCCACCAGAGTTCCATCGGCTCTGGCTCCCTCAGATGCTGCACAGGGTTCCCATGCCAGGCTGAATCCTCCTCCTCACAGGGAGCCTGAAGGACTCACAGGCCCTCCCTCCTGGCACCCACAAGCGCTCCCGTAGAGGGGCACAGAGTGAGGGGCACACAGCACATCTCTACCCCAGCCAGCAAGGGGACAAGCAGCAGGACTCACCAGGTTGACGAGGGGGCCCCCGGAGTTCCCAAACTGCAGCAGAGGAGAGAGAGCGAGCAGACCATGAGAACCCCTGGCAGCAATGGCAGGAGGCCGATCCCAGGAACTGGGTCAGGCTGATCCCAGAGTGCCCGGGTGACCGGCCAGAACCCCCTCAGCTCCCATTGCTCCGTGTGAGCCCCCTCCTCCCCCAGCCCCCACAGCCCTGCCCAGCCCCACACCCTTACATCGATGGCGGCGTCGGTCTGGATGTACTCCATGTCGGAGGCGGCCAGGCCCAGCTCGCGGCTGCCGCGCTGCGCCGAGCTCACGATGCCCGAGGTGATGGTGTTCTGCAGCGCGAAGGGGCTGCCCATGGCCACCACGAACTCGCCCTGCCGCACCTCGGCCGAGCGGCCCAGCGGCAGCGTGGGCAGCGGGTGCTGTGGGGAGCAGGACGGTGAGCAGGAGGGGAGAAGGGAGGGTCCCCACGTCCCCACACCGTGACACACACCTTGGGCTTGATCTTGATGGTGGCGATGTCGGCCACCTGGTCCACGTCCTGCACCACGGCGTCGTACTGCTCGCCGCTCGCCAGCTTCACCCGCACGCGCCGCCGGTTGGCCACCACGTGTGCGTTGGTGACGATGAGCCCGTCCGGGGACACCAGGAACCCCGAGCCGTTGGAGATGGGCACGTCCCGGCCCAGAAAGGGGTGCCTGCGAGGGGGGCACAGGTCAGGATGGGTGGCAGGGACCCTGTGGGGTCTGGTGGGGACTCCAGGGAGGGCAGGTGGGGCCACACAGATGGGTAGGGCTGGGAAGCAGCGGGGAACAGTGAGGATGTCTGGGCAGCAGCTTTTCCCATTGTGAGGCAGAGGGTGTGACACCGGACACAGGTGTGACCAGGCTGGAGGGCAAAGCTGCTGCCCTGAGATGCTCCGAGAGGCTGGAGGTGAGGTGCTGGATGGTGAGATTATGGAGTGCAAAGGGAAATAAATGCAAAGCGGTGCTCCTGAGGCAAAGTGACAGAGCAGCCTGAAAGGCAGCTCTGCTCGACGGTCCCGGAGGACAAGGAGGTGGCAGCGGTGGATGGCAGCCGTGTGTCCCCGTGGCGTGTCTCCGTGTGCCAGCTGCGTGCACGGGCAGCGGGACCGTGTCGGTCTCTCCCGTGGCACTTGGGGGACCCCATGGGACGCCGTGTCCGGTTCAGGGACACAGATCAGGGCGGCTGCAGGAGAGCCCGGCGGAGGCTGCACTGCGCAGGGAAGCGGGGGATCCCTTCCGCGGACCGCCCGATGCCGGCACCTGCCCACGATCTCCACGTAGACCAGCGCGGGTGCCGTTTTCTCCACCACGTCGGCGATGAAGTTGAAGGCGGCGCGGGGCGAGGCAGGCGGCGGAGCGGGCGGCGGGGCGGGCACGGCTGCGCTCAGCGCGGGCCGCCGGCGCTCCCGGGCCCACAGCAGCACCAGCGCCGCCGCTCCCGCGCCCACTGCCGCCGCCAGCGCCCGGCCCCCAGCGGGGGCCGGCGGAGGAAGGGGTGGGGGTGGTGGTGGTGGCGGAGGAGGCTCGGCGGCCCCGGTGAGTGCTCGGCACCACCGCAACGCTACCGGTGGAAGCGGGACCCGCGGGACACGCACTCTCCGCGCCGCCGCCGCCATGCTGCCGCTGCCGAGCGGAAGCCCCGCCCCGCCGGGGCGAGGCCCGGCCGAGGGGCACGCCGGGAGCTGTAGTCCTGGGGCGGGCCCTGGCGGGAGCTGCCCTCCGCCGCGGGGCACGCCGGGAGTTCTAGTCCCGCTGGGATCTGTGGGCTGACCGCCAACGAGAGGCGCCGGTAACCGGTAGCGCCGGCGGAGCAGGGCAGAGCGGGGCGGTCCCACTATCAGAGCCGCTCGCCGGGCCCGCCGGAGCTGCCGTCAGGGCGAGGGAGCGGCGGCGCGCGGTGCAGGCTGGGAAGGCGGCGCGCTCCCAGCGTGCCCCGCGCGGGCCGGGCGCGCGGCCGCGGGCAAGATGGCGGCGGGTGTGGGGCGGCAGTGAGGCGGCGGCGCGGCGGGGATGGAGCCGCCCGCGGCCCCGGGCCCCGAGCGGCTCTTCGATTCGCACCGGTGAGCACCCGCCCGGGGCCCGCGGGCCGGGGGCTCCCGGGAGAGTCGCGCGGGCCCGGGGCCCGCGGGCGGACAAAGTGTCTTGCGGAAGCCCCGTGGGGAAGGTCGGGGTGAGCCGTGGGGGCACCGGGGATGCCTCGGGTGGGCTGCGAAGGCTCCTTGAGGGGTCTCGGGGGACCCTGGGGCTCGTTCCGGCCGCGCTCAGGCGGCCTGCGCCGCTCTCTGCCCCGGCAGGTTCCCGACCGATGGGTTTCTGCTCCTGGCCCTGTTGCTCTACGCGCCCGTGGGGCTCTGCCTGCTCGTCCTCCGCCTTTTCATCGGTGTCCACGTGTTCCTGGTCAGCTGTGCCCTGCCCGACAGCGTCTTGCGCCGGTGCGTGATCCCGGGGGGCCCCGGCTGCTGCCCGGGGCGGGGTGTAGGGCGGGAGGGCGGCCCCGGCTCCTCGGGGTCCCGGCCCGGGGGGCTTGGTTGAGGCATGGGGCTGTGGGGAGCTGTGCTATCGAGACTTATTGTTCCTAGGAGCCCTGGAGGTGCTTCTTCTGCCAAGCCCAGAGCTGGCGGTCACCTCTGGAGGGCTCAGGAACTGGTCTGGAGCGTGTGGATCAGCTGGGTGTGCTGCTCAGGAGTTCAGCGAGCACTTGATGCCCCGTGTTCCAGTCCTAGCCACAGCCTCCCAACAATTCCTGCCCCAGATGTGCCGTTTCCATTTGGTCTCGGTGTTCTTTGTGCAGCCACCAGAATTCCCAGTTCCCTCCGTCTGTTGGATGTGTCACCAGCAGCGGCTCTGATGGCAGGACTTGAGGCAGGCCCTTGTCTCCCTCTCAGGTTTATTGTCCGTGTGATGTGCTCTGTGCTGGGGCTGCTGGTGCGGCAGAACGACCCGCGGCTGCGCGGGGCCGGCGCCAAGGTCTTCATCGCCAACCACGTCACCCCCTTCGACCACAACGTCGTCAGCCTGCTCACCTCCTGCAACACGGTGAGGGCTCCTCCCTGGGGGCAGGGCACGGGAAGTGCTGCCCAGATTTGGTGTTGGTGTGGTCACAGAAACATAGGATGTTCAGGGCTGAAAAGACTTTAAAACCCATTCAGTCCCACCCCCTGCCATAGGCAGAGACACCTTCCATTAGGCCAGGTTGCTTCAAGCTGTGTCCAGCCTGGCCTGGGACACTTCTAGGGATGGGGCAACCACAGCTTGTCTGGGCAACCTGTGCCAGGGCCTCACCACCTTCACAGAGAAAAGTTTTTTCCTAATATCCAGCCTAAATTTTCACTGCTACAGTCATATCCATTACTCCTTGTCCTATCATTCCAGTCCCCGATGCAGAGTCCCTCTCTGGCTTCCCTTTAGGCCCTTTCAGATCCTGGAAGGTTCTCCAGTTCTGAGTTACTAACCCAGGGTTGCACAAGCCTTGGGGTGTTTTCTGTGGCTCAGTTTCTCTCTTGGGCGCTGCGTGAAAAAACGGAACAGAGTGAGGAGGAGCGGGAGTAGTTACAGTGGGTGTTGATTTTGGTGGAAGAGCAGGTAGATCCCAGCAGCTGTTCCCTTCTCTGGCCTTTTGGATCAGGGGGTCAGGGACAGGGCTGGTTGTGGGGTTTCCCTCAGCACTGGATGCTGTTTTGGGGGGGGCAGCCAGGTGCATGGAGGGTGCTCTGTGTCCATGTTGCTCGGGCTGTTCTGGGCTGTCCGTGCTTTCCTCTAAAATTCCCTGTGTGGAGTTCCTGAGTCAGCAGGCTCTGGGTGGATCTCGTGTCCTGCACAGCCATTGATTTGCCCCTGACCTGGAGAGGAGAGACTCCTGGAAGCAGTGTGTGTCCTGCCAAGTGTGTCAGGGACTGCTGTAGAGAACACAAGGAACACTGGCATGGGGGAGTCTGTGTCTCTGGCAGACAGGGTACAGTCTGAACTGAAAGTTTGGAATCTGATTCCTGTGGAGTCAGGGCTGGAGCAGGTCCTGAGGCCTGGCAGTAACATGTTCTCTGCCACCAGTGCTGCTGGCTCCCAGGTGGCCCTCAGCCCCAGAGGGGATTTTGCTGATGAGCATGAACCTTGTCTTCTTTTTCACTTGGGAAGATGACTGGGAGGGCTGGGCAGGGCAGTTTCCTCCTCACTCCTGTTTTTCCTGCAGCCTGCACTGAATGGTGCCCCAGGGTTCATCTGCTGGTCCAGGGGATTCATGGAGCTGGGAGTGATGGGCAGCAGGGCAGAGCTGGTGGATTCCCTGAAGGAATACTCGTCTCAGCGAGGGAACCCACCGCTGCTGCTGTTCCCGGAGGAGGCGGCCACCAACGGCCGGGCCGGGCTGCTCCGCTTCAGGTGCGGGAATTCCCACGGGGGGTGGCTGGGGGTGGCTCCAGGGAGCCAGCATTCCTGCAGTGGGGTGGCTTCAAGGTCATTCACTGCGGAATTCCTCCCTTCCAGCTCCTGGCCCTTCTCCATCCTGGATGTTGTGCAGCCCGTTGCCCTGCAGGTCCGGAGGCCGTTGGTGGCAGTGGTGAGTTGGGGACGCGGGGATGGGGTGAGGGGTGGGTGCTGTGCCGGGCTCTGGGTGCTACCATTCATCCTGCTCCTGCTCTGGAGCCTGTGGTGTGGCCTGGCCTCGTGTCTTGGGACCAACTGTTCGGAACTGATGCTGTTCCCAAGTGCCTTTCCCGGGAACTTGGCCCACTCAGTACTCCCCTAGTTACACTGACCAGTGTGACAGACATTTGGTGGCCCGGCTGGCTGTCATTGTGCCACTGGTTTCCATGGCCAGTGCTATGTCCTCTCCCCTTGGTGAGCTCCTTGCTGTGAAAGACCAGCTCCTGCCCTCGGGGCAGGGCTGATGTGCCAGAGGTCATGCAGGCTCTGGAGGCTCACCCTGGGCACAGCCCCAGGGACATGGTGCAAGAGCAACCCCAGACAAGGGGCAAAGTTCACAGTGGCAACAGCAGTGCTGCAGAAGGGATTGCAGGGAAACTGATCCCAGGCTTTGCTGAATTTCTCATTTCTTGATGTCAGTTTTGGGTCTGCTTGGTTAAAAGACCCTGAACTGTTATATTTGTCTGACACTTGAGTTGGTTCTTTGTTCTGTATCTCTCTAGAACAGCAGGGCACAATGGGCAGAGTCAAAGGCACTTCCCAGCAGGTTGCAGAATGTCGTGCCCACACTAAGGCAGCAGCAGGTGTTTGAGGGTGAGACTCTGCCAGGGATTCATGTTCCCCCCGTGCTGGCTGGGGCTTTGGCAGCACTGAGGTCTCCAGTTGTGAGGTTCAGGTTAGTGAGTGGCAGAATCCGGGTTATAACTGATCCAGTGACCACGGAGAGCTGCCAGGCACAGCTGTCCCTTGTGGGTCTGCTGTGTCTGTAGGAGAAAGCACAGGAATCCCTGGCGGGGAGAGGAGTCAGCTGGATGTGTGCAGGGATGGGAACTGCAGCAATGCTCGGTGAAGCTTTGGTCACTCCTGCCAGGGCAGGGGGACTGAAACAGAGTTCAGGGAGGCCACAAGCATGAGGAGAACCCAAAGAGCAGCACTTATAGTTACTTAACTCAGTCGGCTCCAGAGAAAGGAAGCAGTGAGGCTGTGGAATGGATTGGGGTGACTGTGGATATGTGGCTGTGGATGGCTGTGGGGGGCTGCTGCACACTGGGGAAGAGGCTTAGGAGTGGAGAGTGGTTGTTTTGTTGTGACAACACCCACAGCAGGCTCTGCAGGGCCTGGCACCGAATGCTGGTACTGCACAGGTTCTGTCCTGGGTTTTCCAGCAGTGAGGACACCATGTTTTTGAATGACCACTCCAGAGATATGGGAGAGCTCTTCTGTTCTGGATGGTTTATAGGGAATCACTTATGCTTTTTGGGGTTTGGCTCTTCTGAGAAGTTCTGAGATGTCATAAGTTGTGTGTTTGTCTGTGCATCCCTTCCCTCATGCATGTTATAGGGAACAGCATGTCTGTGTGGAGGTGCTGGTTACAGTCACTTCTTGGCTCAGGTTTTATCTCCAGAGGCTGAGCAGGACTTTGTACTTTCTGCACATTGGCTGAGTAAATTGTGGTGGATTTCTGGTGTGATTTTAAATCATCAGAAAATTTGAGGACTGGAGATGTGGTACTTCAAGTGGTTCAATCAGCGCTTTACAGAAAGCTTTCTTACAGACTTGTGTGATATCTATCAGACACTGGGCTGAGCAAACCGCCAAATTTGGAGTGAAGAATTTTCTCCAGCTCTGGTTGCCTGGAATGGTGCAGGAGCATGTTGTTCTGTGGCACAGGCAGCATAACTGAAATCTGGCTCTGGGCATCACTACAGGCACTTGGGTTTGGGGTTCTGAAATGTGTTTACCCAGGAGATGAGGTTTCTCTGATTCTCCCATGGCTGAGCTTTGTGTGCTTTACCCAGTTACAGCTCCTCTTCCCAGTCTGTGGGACAAACCAGGCATGAGCCTGTCTGAGAATCACAGAGTCAATGGGATGGGAAAAGACCTCTGAGACCTCCGAGTCCAACCATTCCCCCAGCACTGCCAAGGCCACCACTGACCATGTCCCCAAGTGCCACATCCACATGGCTGTTAAATCCTCACAGGGCTGGGGACTCCACCACTGCCCTGGGCAGCCCTTTCCAGGAGGAATTTTCCCAATATCCAACCTAAACCTCCCCTGACACAGCTTGAAGCTATTTCCTTCGTCCTGTCACTTACAGGAGAGCTTACAGGAGTTGGAACATCACCAGCAGCTGTTCCCACCACGATGAGGAGGGATTGTTCATGGTTCTGGGGGAGTGTTAGTAGGTCTTCAGGCGTTTTTGGTGCTTTCTGCAGGCACAGTCTAGCAGGGAATGGGGGGTTACTGAGGGAAAGCCTTGCTGCTGTCTTAGTGGAAGGAAAAGGTGACTGCGAACAGTGAAAACTGGTGATGACTAATGATGAACCTGCCCTGGGGCTTGCCCTGTGTGCACTGGGTTTGCTGTTCCCGCTTTCCCAGTTCTCCACCTCTGCCCACATATCCCTGACTCGCTGCCTGCCTGGCTCCCGGCAGCCCCTGTTCTGTGTGTGGGATCTCACTGTGCTCTCTTCCCCAGAGCGTGGCCGACTCCTCCTGGATCACGGAGCTGCTCTGGACCTTCTTCGTTCCCTTCACAGTATATCAAGTAAGGTACTATGTCTCTCTTTTCTGTTTGGGGCAGGGTTGGGGTTGAGTGGGGCCCTGACGTGTCTGTGGCAGTACAAGATCCCTTGGTCTGTGCTGATGGCACCCTCCCTGAGTGCCTCAACAGGGCTGTGGTTGGCACCATTTGGGTCTGGCCAGGTCCAGCTCCTGGACCTGCCCCTGGCTACTGTGCTGTGTTGGGAAAGGAGAGGAATCTGTCTCTCCAGGCTTTTAGGTCAAGTTTCCGGGTGTATTTTTAAAGCTGCTTTGCAGTGATTTACTCCAGGGGTGATTCCCTCAGGCAGCACCAGCCTCCAGTGTCCGTCTGTCCCTGCAATTCCTCAGGAGCTGCAGGGGTGGTCCAGGGGGGTGGTGCAGGAGTCGTCCAGACCCTGGCCCTGGGCCCAGGAGAGCCCGGTCTGGCTGAGTAGCTCTGGTGTCATAAGGGTTCCTAGGCAGTGGAAGGGGCTGGGAGTCAAATGCAGGGGTTGAGGTATTTCAGCAAAGAAGAGCCTTGTGCTGTAGCTTTCCCTGGCCGTATCTGCCTGGAGTCTGGGTGACCTGTTTTCTACTCCCATGTAAATGGCCGTGGCTCCTCACTGGGGCCCTTCTGGGAGCTGTAGGAGATCCTTCACCTGTTAGGTGTGAGAGCTAACAGAGCTCCAGTGAGCCAGTTCTGTCTCCTGAGCTGAGCCATGCCCTGGGTTTGGGAGTGGGTGTTGGGGTTTGATGGTCTGGTGGGGAGAGGTGTGGGGTGGGCAGGGGATGTGGAGTTGGGGCTGTGCCCAGCACAACTGCTCCCAGCAGGTGCTGGCCCCAAGGGCCATTCCCCATGGGGCTGGCTCCAAGGGCTGCTTCTGGCGGGGCTGGATCCATGTGCTGTTGTCCCCACTCAGGTGGATGCCGTCTGTCCCCAGGCGAGCGGACGAGCCGAGTGAGGACTTTGCGCTCCGAGTTCAGGAGGTAGGAGAGTGATGTGGGAGAGGGCTGTAGGACTGGTGCAGTTGAGGATGAGCACAGAGGAGAGCAGAGGGCAGGCAGAGTTGCAGAGGGCATTTCTGCATATGTTTGTGTGATGGGAGCTCTAGCCCATATTTATTGCCCCTTACAGGTACTCGATTTTTCCATGGCCTATTTGCCACCCCCCACTTAGCCTTTCCACAGTTATCAGGACTCTCTCCACTTTAGGCCTTTCACTCCCCTTTCCTGATGCCACAAATCAAATAAAGAAATTGTTTCTCCACCCTTCCTATATGTTCTGGGTACTTCACAGCTCCTGTACCAAAGATCTCGTATCTCCCCATCAGCCCGTTTTGGCAGGATGATACTGCTACTCCTGCTCCTTCATGTGCTCCCTGCCACACTGAAATGCATCCCTGAGGCCGTGGAGAAATCGATTCCCAGCCCTCTTGCCCTTGCTGTAGCTCCATGCAAGCCTGCGCCCCTGACACGCTCCCCGGCACGGGGGGGCTGCCTGGGCAGCGTGTTGTGCGTCCTGTATGTGTTGTGTGACTCCTCTCTGCATGCGCAGCTCTTGGCCATGGAGCTGGGTGTGGTATCCACACGGATCACCGCCGCCGACAGGACTGAGCACATGAAGAGGCTGCGGCACACGTCACGGCTGCCCTCTGCCCCAGGTGGGTGTCCGGGGAGGGAGCCTGTGGAGCCCTGGGGGTGTCCTGGCTGTGGAACTGCCACCTGGGCTTGCCTGTGTGGGGGCCTCAGTCTGCTCTCAGTGACTCATGCATGGAGTGGGAGGAAGAGGAGGACCAGGAATGTTGGGGCGCTCCCTGGGAGAGGGGCTGCCGGTGTGCTCTGGTCTGGGGGCTGTACTTGGCAGGGGGGGAGGGAGGGGCCCACGCTCCTGGACACAGACATGGGGGGTGTGGGCAGGGGGTCCAGCTTTCACGTCACACCAGTTTGTACTAACGCAGGGCTGGTGCAGCTGACAGGCCTTTAGTCACCCTCCTGTGCCCACTTCTTTCTCCTGCAGCCTCGAGTCAGCGCCTGGTAGCCCAGCCCAGGGTGCCCCCCCACCTGCCTGGAGGTGCTCCTGAGGACATGCAGGTTGTGGCCATGGCACAGCAGGTCAAGGAGGTGCTGCCTCACGTGCCCCTGGAGGTCATCAGGACAGACCTGGGTGAGCAGTGCTGGGGTGTCAGGAGGGACGCAGGGGGACCTTCTGTGGTGTGTGGGACTTGAAAGCAGAAACCTTGTCCCTGTTGCACTGGAGCACAGTGGCAGCCAGGATGGAGCATCCAGATCTCTAAGGGATCCCTTTGTCCCTGCAGCCCAGACCAACTGTGTGGACACCACGATTGCCAACTTGCTGGAGGGGAGAGTTTCCTTCTTCCCTGAGAGTCAGGAGGCTGGTACTGACCTGCCTACCCTGTCTACCTCCCAGGCTGCAGCTGCTTCTGGCATCCAGGGCTCCGTGGCTGCGCCTTCTGCCAAGGTACTGTGGGCTTGTGCGTCTCCCTGATCTGGTGGCTTGTGTTCAGGACTAACCAGGGGCATGGAGCACTGACCTGATGTGCCAGGCCTTCCAGAGCCAAGGAGGCTCCTGCTTTGTCTGTCTCCTGACAGCTCCTGTGCTTTCTCTTCCAGACAGCTACAAAGCAGTTTGCCAAGTCCCCCGTGGAGCGTCACCTGTCCTTGCAGGAGCGGAAACGAGCCTTGTACGACTATGCCAGGAGGTGAGAGCACCCCAGGGCTCCCCTGCCAGGGCCCTCACGACTCCCCCTGCCCAAGCCCCCAAGCCATGGCCCCAACAGCACCCGAGATGCCCCAGGCTGTGCCAGCTAGGTGGTTCCCAGCCCCTCCTACCCCCAGTCCCAGCGCAGGGCTGTGGGAGGGGGGCAGGTGATTGTCACCTTTCCAAGCGTGCGGCCCTGTGTCATTCCTGGGAAGTGCTCTGTGCTCGTAACTGCTGCCAGGCCTCTGGTTTTGGGGGCTGAGGGGTTGGAGCTGCTTTTCCAGAAGCACTGAGGAACAGAGCTGAGCACAACCAGCCTCACTAGGCTTCTCGATGTGACTCGTGTCTGGCTGACAGGATCCCCTGTGGGACTGGGTTTTTCTGAGGTCACACTGGCGCCCTGGCACCCTCGGTGTGGGCAGGACATTCCTGTTTGGCACCATGGACAGCGCAGTTAACTCCGGTGTGAGGGAACAGGGAGCAACCTGTGCAGGATTTTGATGAGGCAAATCCTGGAACAAGTGGCCAGCTTTGGTGACTGGTTGTTGTTTTAGAATGATACAGAAAACTGAGAATGAGTTTGAGGGGAAGTTAAGTGTGCCTGCGCTTGTTGGTCACTGAATGGCTGGGGCTGTGCTGAGGGAACCATCCTGCCAAGAAACCCTAACTGGGAAACCTCATCCTGACAGCCAGGCAGGGGCCTGCTGGGGAGCAGGGGCTGGTGTGAGTGGGGCCAGTGTGGGTGGTCCCTGCAGCCCCTTGCAGGCCTTGCTTGGTCCGTGCTCTGTCGGGCTTGTCCCCAGCAGGGACAGTATCTGCCCTGTGGCTCTCCTGGAGCAGCTCCGGCCACTGTCTCCTGTTTCCATGGGCTCCAGGCGAGCTTCGAACGGAACCGGAGCCAAGGTGCAGCCGGGGAGCGCACGGCCCTGGGGCACTGCAGTGTGAGGGTCACTCCCACTGCCTGGCCCTTCGGGTCCCGGTCCCGGTCCCTTGGGGTCGCCACCGCTCTCTGGCGGCCCCTCCCCGGGCAGGCTCGCGGGGGACATTCGGGCAGTCCCAGGGCGGTGGTGTCTGAGGGCGCTCTCTCCCGCAGGCGGTTCGCCGAGAAGCACGGCGTGGCAAGGGCCGGCGGCAGCCTCTGACGGGCCCAGGCCGGCGGCGGCCCGTGAGCGGAAGCCCTGCCTGCACCGGCCGGAGCCCGTGACCGGCCCGGAGCCCGTGACCGGTCTGGAGCCCGTGACCGGCTCGGAGCCCGTGACCGGTCCGGAGCCCGTGACCGGCTCGGAGCCCGTGACCGGTCCGGAGCCCGTGACCGGCCCGGAGCCCGTGACCGGCTCGGAGCCCGTGACCGGCCCAGAGCCCGTGACCGGCCCGGAGCCCGTGACTGGTCCGGAGCCCGTGACCGGCTCGGAGCCCGTGACCGGCCCGGAGCCCGTGACCGGCCCGGAGCCCGTGACCGGCCCGGGCCGGCGGCGGCACCGGCGCGCGCGGGCCCCACGCGGACGGGACGGGCGGGCCGTGGGCGCCCCCTGGCGGCGAAAATAAACGGCGGCAGCGACCGGCGCGGCTCGGGCTGTGCGGGCACCGGGAGCGGGGGGCGTGGCCAGCGGGGGGCGTGGCCAGTGGGACGGGGGCGGGCCCGGCCCGGCTCCGTGCGGGTCCGCACGCGCCGCGGCCGCCGCCTGCTCGCGCGCCGCACGTAGGCGCCGCTTAAAGGGGCAACGCGGCGGGGCCGCCGCCCTCGCGGCCGGGCGGGCTGCATCCCGCAGGCGGAGCTGGTGCCCTTTTAAGAGACGGCCGCCCAGTGCCGGTGGTTTATTTACATGGGGGCTCGCGGGCGTCACGTGACTGTCAGCGGCGGGGGCTGCGCGCGGAGCGTCCGCGGGGCCATGGCGGGAACCGGCGACGACGGTCTGGGGGGACCCGGGGGCACCGGCCGTTCGGGGCTGTGGGGAACCTGGAGGGCTGGGGAGCAATGGGGGGCGGGGGCGGGCAGGGAGGCACCGGAGGGTTCGGGACAGTGGGGCACGCGGGTGGTCCGGCGGGCACCGGGGGCTTCGGGGCACTGGGGCGTCTGGGGGTCCCAGCGGGACGGCCGTGCACACATGGGGGTCTGGGCTGATGTGCCACGGGGATGGGGCGGGTCAGGGGGGAGCCCGGGCCGGGGTCCCGTGGGGGCTGACACGCACCGGGTGTCTCAGAGGGGCTGATGAGCACCGCGGGGGCCGGGGCAGAGGCAGGCGGCGGTCCCGAGGGAGGAGGGCACGGCGAGGAGCAGCCCTGGGGCCCGTGGGACGTCCCGGGTCGGGAACCGCGCTTGGTGCTCCCGCGGTCTCTGGGCAGGGGTGTGGGGTGTGCCGGGGAGGGGGACGGGACAGGGTGCGGGGGTGGGCGGGGGGCAGCGCGGGGGCTGACGGCCCCTCCAGGCTCCTGGGTGGAGCTGCGCTATGGCCCAGGCTGCCCCGAGCCGGCACCCTCGCCCTTCTCCTGCCACGCTGACGTGGAGCGGATGCTGCTGGAAGCCCAGCTAGAGACTGAGAGCGGGGACGGGTGAGTTGCAAGGAGGAGCCGGGCCCCGGAGCTCTGCCGGGCCAGGCTGGGCTCGGTGACCGAGGGGGTCTGTTTGCAGGGCCCTGCTTGTGCTGGACGCTCCAGCCTGGGATGACAGTGGAGCTGGGCAGGCGAGCGAGCAGTCAGGGGAGAGCGAGGTCCTTCCTGCACACAGCCAGCCCCCACCGGGCTGCCCCCACCCCCAGCAGGTAAGGGAGCTGTCCCCTACCCTTCTGCACCCCTGGGCCCTGCTCTGACCTGCCCTGTGTCTCCTTCCAGGGGGATACGCTGGAGGAAACCAAGCGGAGACAGCGACTCCTGCCAGCGTCCCTGGGCTGGGCCTGTACCCGCTGCCCCCGGTACCTGTCTCCAAAGTAAGTCTTGTCTCCCCCACCAGCATGTCCTGCTGTCCCTGTGCCCCCATTAACCCTGCACTTTTCCCAGGGAATTTGCCTTTGTGTGCTCCCCCCAGCCTGTGCTGTGGAGCCTGCAGGGAGGTGCAGTGGGGAGGAAGAAGAGACTTTTCAGTTCAGAGCTGCTGCTGCTCTTCATCCCCTCGCTGCTGCTCAGCCACCTCCTGACCCTGGGGCTGGGGTGAGTGTCAGGGGGGAGTCTCACCCTTGGGCTGGGGTGACTGGGGGTCCCACCCACGCTGCCGGGGGACCGGTCCCGGGAGCACAGGCAGGCTGGGCCTACAGTGGGTGTCTGTGCAGTCGGGGGCTTCCTGGGTGCCGCTGGCTGCCCTGATCCAGAGGAATGTCCCCACAGGAAGCTTGGGGAGGGGGAAATGCTCCTGGGTTTGGGCTGCTCATCCTCGAGTGCTGTCCTGCACCACTTCTCCCAGCAGCTGCAGTGGACTGCTGCCATCTCCCCTTGCTCCTGCCTTGCTGGGGCCCAGCAGGCTGTGCCCATGCTCATGCCTCACGGTTGCTCTCTCCAATCCAGGATCTACATTGGGAAGCACCTGGCAGCCACCTCGGCCAACCCCCTGTGAGGAGCCCTGTGCTGCCCCGCTCGGTGTGCAGGGGGAGCCCGGCACCCGCACAGCCCGACCGCTCCCAGGCTCCGTGTCTGTGGCACGAGGTGCCTCCCCGTGTACCTCCTGTAGCCCCCGCCCTGGGAGCTGATCCCCCTCTCCCACGTAGACAGGAACCTGCTGACAGCAGCACCCAGCCGCAGGCAGCCCCTGCCCTCCCCAGCCCCTGGTTACGGGTCCAGGTCCCCTGTAACACAGACTGTAAATATGACTGAGCCCATGTCAATAAAGAGCCCTGTTCCAGCTTGGGGGCCCAGCAGTGAGTCCTGTCCCTGTGCCTGGTTGGTACAGCTCGGCTCAGGGAGTGACTGTCAGGCTCCCAGGGGGCCCTCCTTGCTGCCCGAGGGTGAGTCCCTGCACTTCAGGGTGCTGGGGTGGTGCTGACTGGGGGTTGGCCCGGGTGAGCAGGGGCATTGCTGGGGCTCACAGGGGTGCCCAGCTCCACGCAGGTGCCAGCTGATGTGTTTGCCCTTTATTAGCTGTGGCTCTGGGCTGGTGTGGCAGGGGCTGAGCATGGCTGGTCGGGGCAGCAGCACCTGCCTGGTGCAGGTGCCAGGTGTGGCCACGAGAGGTGGGACTGCACAGCACGGGGTTGCCTAGGCTCACATGCCTAGGCTCTCCCAGCTGGCTCCTGTGCAGTCACAGCACCTGGGCCAGGAGTGTGTCCCAGTGCTGCAGGATGGGGTGGACAGATGAGGGACAGGAGCTGCCTCTGGAGTGGAGAGCGGGAGGGAATTGCTCAGAAATGCTGCTTGGAAGGTGGCTGGTTCCCTGCCTGTGGTGCAGTGCAGGGAGGAGGTAAGGCACAGTGGCCTCATGGGCACAGTGGCCAGATGGCTGGGGTGCTGCTTGGGTGGGACTCAGCACAGCTCTGGTGGCAGAGTTCTGACATGGGCTGGAGCAGAACTGCTGCACCTGAGCAGGATGGTGAGGGCTGGTAAGAACATCGGGGCAGGGAAGTCTGGAGGCAGGTGGGTCCCCGCGCCAGGGGGCACCTGGAGGGCAATAGCCAGAGTTGGCAGGAGACAGGGTGGCAGTGCCCGGTGCCAGCCTGGGCATTGGGTGCACAGAGATCCCGTGGCTGCACAGGATGCTCTGGGTAGATGCTCTGGTGTCGATGCTGCAAGGGTGGTCCAGCAGGTGAGGGTCAAGCAGGGCCCTGGGGTCCAGCAGCCAGCTGGGCACAGGGGCAGCATGGGCAGGGGTGGCACCAGGTCAGAGCTGTGACATTCGCTTGGACTTGGGGAGTGGCAGTGGCGGGGACTTGAGGCCTCTGTTCCCGTCTGCTGTCGGGGATGTGGAGGCCTACGAGCAGAGAGAAGTTATGGGGCTGGGGGAATGGGGGCTGGGGCCAGCCGGTACCTCCCCTCCAGTACCTTCCCTCCGGCTGTGGCGTTGCTCTGCTCCAGGAACGTCTCGTACACCGCGGGGCTGATCTTGCGGGGCAGCGGTGGGACCTTGCTGGCACTTTTCACACGGCCACCGAAGCCAGTGGGAGACAGGGACAGCCCTGTGCAGGCAGGGGAGGTGGGCTGGGGGGCTTGGCCATCCCAGGGGACCATCAGTGTGCCCGGGGCTCAGTTCCCAGGGCTGTCAGGGCCAGTGCTCCTGCCTGCAGGAGTGTGGGGGCCTGGGCAGCAGGGCCAGGGGTGCCCTGGGGTGTGAGCCCAGCCAGGAGCGGGGGCCGGCTCCCACTGGGAGCTGCTCTCGGCACCAAGATCCAGCAGCACAAGATCTGGGATCGACGGCCGCCCCATGGGGAGCGTTTGGTGGGAGATGTGCCTGTGCTCCCAGTCTGTGCCACGGTGGGGATGGGGGGGAGAGGGTGAGGATTCCTCTGCTGGATTGCAGAGCTGAGGGTGCTGGGGGGCACAGCCCTGCTCGTGGGGCTGTTGGGGCTCGGGAAGGTGCCCCCCGAGCCGTGCTGGGGCGGGGAGTACCTGCAGCACTGGGCTGAGCCCCAGCAGCAGCTCGGCTCGGCGGGGGCTGTTTGCTGTCGGAGCTGCCCGGGCTGCTCTCACTCATGTTGTGGGACAGTCTCCGCTTCTCGTCCTGGGGCACAGAGGGGAGGCTCAGCACCTCGAGGGGCCAGGCTGGATGGCAGCCCTGCATCTCCAACCTTGGGCCCCTCCAGGCCCTGCTCCTGCCCTCTCTGCAGCAGGGGCTGCCACCAGCCCCATGAGGGGTCCTGTTTGGGCTGGAGTCTGGTGCTGCCGGCTGGGTCAGGGGTCTGCGTGCAACATGACACCCAGGGAAGTGCGGGCTGGGGGGGCCCAGGGAGACACCAGCATCACCTTGGGCTCTGGCAGCTCCGAGATGGACCGGCGCACGTCCTGCCGCCGGGACCCGAAGAGGGAGCTGGAGCGGCTCTCCCGGTGCTCGTTCCTACGGTCCTCACTCTCGGACGTGCGGGGGGCGGGCTTTGGGATCGAAGATGCCTCTGTGCTGTGGAGCAACTGGGGCAGGTGAGAAGCAAGGGGTGGCAGGGGAAGGGGAGCAGGGCTATGCCATGGGCTGGCCATAGCACTGCCCGGAGCAGCCGCCCTCAGCCAGGCACCAGCGCTGTCTGCAGCAGAGCTCGGTGGGGGATGTTCGCAGAGGACAGACATGCGTGGCTCAGGTGACAGTGGTGTCCAGGTGAGCCTGGGGGCTGCACGTGGGGTGTCTCTCCTCCATGCCCCCTATAGGGACAGGGCCACTGTGGTGGCATAGCACGATGGACCCCTGAGATGTGCTTGACATAAAGGGAAGGCAAGAGGGCAGAGGACTGGGGAGATGGGAGAGAAGCACCTGGGGCAGAGCAGAGTGAAAGGCTCAGCAGGGAGGGGTGAGTGTAGAGAGAGCGGGTGGCCAGCACTCCCCACCACAGCACTTGCCTGGCTCCAGCATGGCTCAGCTGGTCGCAGTCGGGTCCCCAGGCCATGGACCGGGGTCGTCCGCTCCGCTGGTCCTCAAAGAAGACCTGAGAGCACAGGGAGCCTGAGACACAGCCAGGGGGGATGAGGGGGCAGAGCCTCACGATCCTTCCCTGGGGTCAGCCAGGGCCAACAGTGTCCTCTGACCAGTCCTCCTGCTGTGCCAGTGCCAGTCACCCTATGGCAGTGCTGTGCCCCTCCTGGGGCAGGCAGGGACCCTGAGGTCCCCCTTGCACAGTGCCCCTCACCCTGTTCCTGCCCCAGCTGCAGCCCCATCCAGGTGCTCCCTGCTGCCCCACACCTTGGTTTGTCCAGTGTCATGCAGTGCCACGCACTGCCCGTGTCCCCCAGCAGTGCCCACCCCGTGCCTGCTGCCCTGGCACTCACCATCTCCCGCACCCCGTACTGGCTCTCCACCTTGGCCCGCAGCTGCTCGAAGCACTGCTCCATGCGCTTGTGGAAGGGCCGCAGGTCCTCTGTCACCTTCTGCCCGTGGATCCGGATCCCCTCTGCCAGCAGCGGGGTCTGTGGGAGAACGAGGACAGGTCCCCCTGGGCTTGTGGGGCTCCCTGGGACAGGGACAACCAGGGTAGATCCTCCTGCCTGTACCTGCCAGGCGATCAGGTCCTTCAGCTTCTCGATGTTCCCTGCATCCCTGGGGTGCTTTTTCAGGTAGGACTCCTGGAAAAATGCCTGCAAGGACCCCCTTCAGTCCCACTGCCAGGCTGGCCCAGCTCCACACAGAGTGGGATGGCAGAGTGGTGCCAGTACCTGTGGCCACCAGCCCCGGGCGTGCCCGGCCGGCCCCGGCGCAGCCCCCGTGTGTACTCACTGCCTCGTACTTGGCGAAGCCACCCATGACAGCAGGGTCCACGATGCCATTGAGCAGCATGGAGAGCGGGTTGATGGGCAGGCTGGGGTCGTTCTGGTGCCGGTTGATCTCACTCATGATTTTCTCATTGGTTTTCATCATTGTCTCAATGGCGTTTTCCAGGGGGGAGATGATGGTCTGTGTGCAGGGAGGGGAGGTCAGTGCCCACTGGCCCAGCCACCTCCCCCCTAGTTAGGGCTGGCAGGGTGGGCTCTCTCTGGCCCCAGAGGAGGGACCCCAGGGGCTGCACATCTCGCTCCATGAAGCTCCTCAGACCCTTGGCACTGGGTGCTTGGGGCTGAGCCGAGAATTCACAGGGACGCACTGGCCATGCTGGTCCCTGCTCCCAGCACAGGCTGCCCCAAGGTCAGTCCTGCGGGCGTGAGGCTGCAATGGCTTACAGGAAACCTGGTTAACCATTGGTGTCACTTTGGGGGTGCAGCAGTGGGAGGCACAGCCTGAGCACCGTGGCAGAGATGTGTGTGCAGTGCTTGTACAGCCGTATGTCCCCATGCCCACAGCATCCTGTGACAGCCCAGCCAGGGCATCCCAACAGCCCAGCCAGAGCATTGTGTGACAGCCCACTAGGGCACGTCACATCTCCATTGCTGTGGCTCCTGAGCCTCCCTGGATGCTGGCCGAGCACCTGCCTCTGACAGGCACAAAGCCCATGCACAGAGCCTTGGCAGCAGCTGCTAACACCCCTCCACCCTCTGCTGCTCCCCACACGTGGTCCCTGCTGCCCACAGAGGAGATGCGTGTTCCAGTGGTCCAGCCATGCAAACCTGTCCCTGCCACCACGTTGGTGCTGCTGGCACCAGCAAATGAAGGCTGTCAGTGCCTGGAGTGCCCGGAGGTCTCTGTGCCCTGTGTCAACAGAGGAACCCTTTCCCGTGGCCTGGCACAGCAATCCCACTTGGCACTGCCCCGAGATCAGCCCTGGTCCTGGGGCAGAGAGGCCAAGGCAATGCCAAAGGGGGGTCATGGGAGGGAGCTGGGAGCTGCGGATCTGGGGGCTAAAGCACTGAGTGGGCTGGATCAGGTGTGCTCTGAGAACAGGCTCTGACGGGGTGCAAGAACCAGGGCAGAGGCTTAGATGAGCGTGGGCAGGACATGTTCCCCATGCCTTGGCTCGAGCTCCTGGCAGGGCTGGGGGCTGGGAGCTGTGCTCACCAGGATCCTGGGAGGGCCCTGCTCCCCCCCTGCCCACTCCTCACCGTGGTGGTGGCAGTCACAGCAAACCAGCGCAGGATGCCAGGCAGGGGATAGGCTGTCACAAAGGTCGTCCGCTCGATCCACATGTTCTGCCGGAAGGGCAGCAGTCACCCACCGCCCCCTCACATCACCCACACTACCCCTGGCTGCCCTGTGGGACAGGGGGCCTCCCACCTCCCCTTTTTATGGGCAAAGGACCACCACCTTCCCCATCCCACGACCAGGGACCCCCTGTCTCTCCTCTGGTCCCTGGCTCCTTGCAGGGCCCCCCCAGCTCTCCCATCCCTCCTGGTTTGGGGTCCTGGCAGCCCCTCCCAGCACTCACTGCAAATTCATTGTCAGGATCATTCGGGCCTCTCTTGAAGGGCCGTGAGTAGCTGAACTGCTGGACATGGTTGGCTTTGTAGAAGCTGTGGGGAGGGAAGGGGCAGAGATGGGAGAGGGTCCCCACTGTGTCCCACCCACAAGGAGCAGAGAGGGGCTCCCTGTGCTTCCCTCCATGCTGGACACTCACTTGGTGATCTGCTCCGGGATGATCCGGCCCTTGAGCCGGACCCTGGCTTCCTCCACCGGCTGCACGGTGAAGCACTGGATGTCTGCGGGAGTGAAGGAGCCACAGGCACCAGGGGGGGACGGGGCTCTGGGAAGAGGGGTGAACCCCAGGACTGCAGGAGTGCCCACACGCAGGGCAGTGGACGGGGACCAAGCCGCTCTGCCAGCCCCAGCCCCTGCACGGAGGATACACTGCCCCGGGGAGCCCGTGATGTCCTGCCCGGGAGGGGATGTGCTCTTCAGCTTCTCAGCGTTGGGGAAGGGGCTCAGCAGCTGCATCTCGAAGTCCTCCCGGCGCTCATACTCCTTCCCCCGGTAGATGAAGACTCTGTTCTGCAGGGGAGGAAGGCGGCAGCTCATCCCAGTGCCACAGAGCAGGGCTGGGGAGCCCTAGGGCTGTGCACCAGTAAGCCCCAGAGCACTGGGGTGCAGGTGCTGCTGAGGCTGAGACCCCTGCCAAGCAGGAGACACCCCCTCTAGAAAAAAATATCTCCCCAAATGCAGCAACTGGAGGAAAAAGGAACAGACACATGGAGAATCAGGAGGTGATTGTGGCCAGCCAAGGCAGTGTCACTAATGGCAAATCCTGCCTGACCAATTCAGTGGCTTCTACAAGGGGATGACAGCATGGGTAGATGAGGGGAGGGTGACTGGACATGTGCAGAGCATCTGACCCTGTGCCCAGGACACCCTTTTCTCCAACCTGGACAGGCCTGGATGGGGCAGATGGGACTCTTGGCGAGTAAAGAACGGGCTGGATGGTGACACTCAAAGAGTTGTAGTCAACAGCTCCACATCCAGGTGGAGACCAGTGAGAAGTGGGGTTCTTTGGGTATGGAGGTGGCAGGCGTGGAGCTGCTCCCGGCCCCGCTTACCCGGAGGAAGGTGGGGAAGCCCTGCCCGTAGTACCCCACGGCAAAGTAGTCTGGGCTGGGCCGCAGCACCTTCAGGATCTTCTCGTAGAACTTGGCTTCCCGCTGCTGCAGGGGAGAAGGGCAGGATGGGGCCCTGCAGACCACCAACCCCCAGCTCATCCCCACCATCCTGCCCTGCCAGCAGCACCCCCATCCCAGCTGGGCACCCACCAGGATGTCACTCAGCATTTCGTAGTCAAAGACGTGGCTCTCGTACTGCTCCGCCAGCTCCTTGCAGATGTGGATGGCCTCCTCCCACATCTGGAGAAGAGGGGGCCAGGGCAGGGCCCCCCCAGGACAGGGTATGCTGGGGCAGGGGGCACCAGGGGCTTCCAGAGGAGACCCCCCTGCCTGTGGGGGCACCTGCGTCCCTACCCCCCAGTGAGGAGAGAAGTCTCTCCCTGTGGGGACTGGTGGTCCACTGCAGCAGCAGGACTTGGCTTCTCACTGTATCCAGCCCTGGAGCCCCCCAGCCTCAGCAAGCTCTCCTCCCGGGATGTCCCAGCTCCGGCCCCTGGCAGTACGAGGGCTGGGACTGGGATAGGATGGGATGGGGCAGGGTGGGATAGGGTAGGACAGGATGGGACGAAGGACAGTGGCTGTGAGGTGAACTCTCCAGCCAGGCTTACTGCAGGGCAGCTCCAGCCCCACCACAACTGTGGGGAGGCTGAGGGGCTGTGCAGAAGCCCAGGACTGGGGGCTTGGAGCAGGGGCCAGAGGTGGCCAGGGGCCCAGGCTTGCCCTGAGCCAGCCGAGCTTCCTCCGGCTGTGGGGGCTTGGGGGCTCGGGGGCTGCGGGGCTGGGTGGCTGCACTCACCTTGCCCTGGTCAAAGTATTCGATGATCTGGTTGTACAGAGCCTCCTTCAGCTGGCGCTGGGTGTGCAGGTGGCAGCCGTGCAGGCCCGGCACGGGGGCCGTGTTGGGCTCCTCTGACCACTGCATGGGGGAGAGGGGACAGGACTTGGCCTGTCACGCCAAGTCACCACGGCCGCCCACCCCCACATCCCCTCCGGGCCCACCGTGAGCAGGCGGGCGTGCAGCAGCAGCGTGTAGGCTCCCTCGGTGTAGTTCTCGTAGCTGATGTGCAGGTCCTTCAGCTTGTACAGGTACCTGGGAGCGATGGAGTCGTGTGGGGAGTGATGGTACCGCGTGTGGGGCCCGGCAGCCAGCGCAGCCCTGCCCCTCCGGCCGCTCTGACGTTCCCCTGGGGAGCTTGGGGCCCCGGGACTCCCCACCCCAGGTGCTGCCAGTCTCCTGGTGCTGCACTCACCTGATGTACATGGCCTGGCGGTCGATCTCCTTGTAGAAGTTCTGGGGAAGAGCAGACAAGGCTGTTTGAGTGGCCCCAGGGGTGCCACAGCCCCCCACAGCCCCCCACAGTGGGTCATGGTGCTGCCAGGACTGTCCCCGCACAGAGAAGGGGCTACCCAAGGGAGCTGCACAGCGACTCCCAAGGGACACCGGCTCTGGCAGTGGGTGCTCCCCATCTATGCTGTGCCAGGGGCACTGAGGGGACTTGGGGAGACACAGGGACAAGCCCTGCCAGCCCCAGGGACTGTGGGAAAGTGGAGGTGAGCCCCTCCCACAGCCTGCCAGCCCAGGGAGCTGGGTGGACTTGGGGTTTAGCCCTGCCATCCTCAGGGAGCTGGGGCAGGGCACAGGTGCCCACCAGGAGGTTGACGGTGCAGCTCATGCTGTAGGTCTTGTTCTCATCGTTCATGACAGCCCGGTAGTCCAGGAGCCGCTCCAGGAGTGCAGTCACCAGCTCCACAAAGTCCGTCCCGGGCTTGGCCATCTCAGAGTGTCTCTGGCAGCAGCTCAGCAGGCTGGGGAAGAGAGGGGACCATGGGTGCCACTGCACACCCAGCTCCACAGTGCTCCCACTACTGCTCTGCTCGGCTTCCCAGGGACTGGGAGTTGGGAGAGAGAAGACCCTCAACAAGAGGCATAAATCAACTCCTGGTCTGCAGTGAGACCCCCCACAGGCATGGCCAGGATGGTGGGAGACCTGACAGCTCCATCACCCTGCATGGGAACCTGATGAGCACAACAGAGCAGGAGTAAAGCCTGGGGATGGCAGAGGCATCACCTGGGGCAGGGGTATCACGTGGAGCATGGGGTAGTTCCTGGGGCAGGGACAAGTCCCAAAGCAGAGCAGGGCTAATTCCTGGGTCAGGGGTAACTCTTGGGGTAGAACAAGGGTAATTCCTGGGGTTGAGGCATCACTGGGGACAGGAGCATCACCAAGGGCAGGGACAACACTTGGGGCAGGGGCACTGCTGGGGGCAGGCAGCGGCAGGCTGGCCAGAGCAGCAGAGGTGTGCAGGGGGCACATAATGGTGCTCAGGCACCATCCTTCCTCCTCTCTGGTCCCACTCCCCAGAGGCATTCTCCAGGTCAGGGCACAGATGTGAGGAGGAGGGGGATGGCAGAGAATGGTAACAGCAAAAGGTCCATGCCCTGGGGAGAAGGTGGGGACGTCACCGCACACTCACATGCTCTTGAAAAGCTGCTTGTACTGCTCATCCCCACGGCCGCCCTCCACCTCACTGTCCAGCCTGCGCAGAATCTCATCCTCAAACTGTGGGGGGGCATGAGGATGGGCTCAGCTTGGCCCTGGCTGCTGCAGTAGTAGCCCCCAGACACGGGGCCTCAGAGCAGCCCCTCCCCAGGGACCACCTGGCAGAGACAGGTCCCTGTCCCCACTCCCAGGCCATGCTACTCCCCCAGTGCAGGTGGTTCCTGCACCATCCCACCCCATCCTGCTCCCCAGGAGCAGCCCTGTCCCTCACCCGGCTGAAGCTCCCAGTCAGCTGGTGCTCGCAGAGCATCATGTCGAAGAAGATGGGGATGGTGGACCTGCGCAGCTCCAGCTCTGGCACCAGGGTCATCTCCAGGATAGGGCCCACCATGCCCGGGATGAACTCAATCTTGCGATGGCCTGGGGAGGGCAGGAAGGGCTGGGGGACAGATCTGCACCCATGCAGGCTCCCATGGCCACACTGGCAACACCCCACTCCCCACAGCCAGTCTGATGATGGTACAGATGGACACCAGCCCATGGAGACCCAGCAACCCCCCTGCACACCCTGGCTCACCGAGGCTGTACCACATGTCCCGGATGGACGCTCCGATCGTGGCTCTCATGTCCCCGTACCTGCCGGGATGGTGGTCAGGCAGCATCGCTCTGCAGCCCAGGGTGTGGCACACCCTGGCCAGCTCGCCCCAAAATCCCTGACCCTGTGGCATGGCGGCAGCCTGGGGCAGGGACCCGAGGTGTTGCCAATCGGCTGGAGTGGACTCACTTGGCCAGGATGCTGTTGCGCTTGGCTGGGGAGAAGTTCTCCAGCTGCAGGGACTCCTGAGTGAGGAAGGCCACGGCCAGGTGGAAATAGTTGTTCCAAAGCTGCAGTAAAAGCACAGGGATGAATGTCAGGCTGAGTGAAATGGGGGGCTGGGGGCCAGGGTGTGTCCTCTCCTGGACCCCCAGTCCCCACCAGGAACTGGCAGTGCCCACTCACCTGCAGCTCGAAGCTGCTGTTGCTCAGGAACATCTTGGTCAAGGTCGTGGCAAAGTGGTTGATGGTGCGCAGGAACTCCCTGGGACCAAGAGGCCACAGGCACTGAGCAAGGGCAGCACCAGTGTGCCCACTGCCCAACCCAGTGTGCCCACCATGCACGTGCCCACCGCTGTCCCGCAGTGGGGGCAGGGCAGGGGCCTTTGTGCCCACTGCAGCACAGCCTGACGCCGCCTGGGTGCACCAGTCCTGCGTGCCTGGAGCTGTGCTCCAGTGTCTGCCTGCCCCGTGCCCCATGAGGAGCCCCAGGGTCTCACCCCCAGCCCCAGTGCCTGCCTACGGGTCCCTCCCAGCCCAGGTCCTCACCGGTTCTGCACCATGTTCATCACCACCCAGTCGCAGGGATACACTGTCTTCCCAATCAGGTCCTTGAAGAGAATGAAGGTCTCCATGAGGAAGTCCTACCAGGGAGGAGGAGATGTCAGGAGGTGGGCTGGATCATGATGCCCTCTTGGGAAGACAGGGAGGTGCTGTGAGGGAGGTGCTGGTGTTGCCAAGGGGCAGCACTCACCATCAGCTCCGGCCGGGAGGGGAGTGCCTGGATGTAGGCACTGTAGTGGTCCTTGTCCATCTGGCTCAGGATGGCAGCCATGCAGGCCACGTAGTGGCTCTGGGGGAGATGGGCTGGTCAGTCCCGTGACCATGGAAGGGGACACTATCGGTGTTCCCCCAGTCAGTCTGTACCCTGGAGGCCCAACTGCTCTGAGGGACATTCACCCCCCGCCCGCCCTGGTTCCCTCCACCCCAGCTCCACAGACTTTTCCTGCCCCCTTCATCTCCAGCTCCTGGTCTGCACATCCCACTCCAGCAATGGGATGGCTCTGGCACCTGCCATGACACCGAGGGGATGCAGGCATAGCTCTACAGCGTGGTGCTGAAGCATCTCTGTCATTTTTAAGGTAATTTAAGGTCATCTGTGGATGCAAAGGCATTTTGAAAATAGTAAGGAGGTTCTTTCTGGAGCCCGGTGCCTCCAGTGAAGGGTCCCAAACTGAGCCCTTGGCTCAAGTCCAGGAGGCTCCTGGCTTTGTGGTGAGATAAGCAGCCTGCGCAGGAGCAGGATGCTGTCCAGAAAGCTGTCCTGGGGATCTCTGGGGTAAGAGCATCGTCCTGCAGGCTCAGGATGAGTGATGGTCCTGTCGTGCCCCAATGTTACTGATGGAACTCTGTGATCATGCCGTGAGCCCTGTGAGGGCAGCACCGGGCACTGGGCACCACTGTCCATCCCGGGTGTGCTGGAGCAGCCCCAGCAGCTCTGCACAAGACACGGGTGCCACAGGAATCTTCCAGTCCCGGTAGGTTGGTCAGTGCCGGAGCATCCTCCTGGACAATTTCACCGGCCCCAGGCCAGCCCTTGCCAACAACATGGAGCCCAAAGGGGACAGCCCAGGGCGGTTCGGAGGAACGTGGTTGCTGCCAGTGACCAAGGGCTCCAGCTTCGTCCCCGCAGCTCCCAGGCAGCCCCGGGAGCTCCTCGGGACGGGGCGCAGCCCTCTGAGGGCTGCTGCGGGGAAGCCACGGCCAAAACTGGCTGCGAGCGGATTTGCAGGGAATGATCTTGTGGGAAGCGAATGGATCAAACCCCAACAGCTCACGATCCTTCGGGCATCCAGGTGACGCCACAGCCCCACGGCCGCCCCGCCGAGCGCTGCCCCGCGCAGCAGCACGGGCACACCGGGGGCCCGCAGCCACCGCGCCGTCCGGGCAGGACCCGCCCGGTGCCGGGACCGGGGCTCCTCCGGGCTCCTCCGGGCTCCTCCGGGGCTCGGTACCCGGGCGCGCTCCCCGTCGCGAAGCTCCGCCCCCGCCGGCTCCGCCCCCGCCGGCTCCGCCCCGGTACCGGCGAGCGCGCGCCGCCCGCCCCGCCCCGCCCCGCCCCGCCCCGCCGAGCCCCGCGCCCGCCGCTGCCGGAGCCGCTCCGCCGCCGAGCACCAGGTACCGCTGGGATGGGGAGAGGGCTCTGCCGGGGAGCGGGGCGGCGGCCGGGCCGGGCGCTGCGGGCATCGGCCCTGCGGCACCGGGCCAGGACCGGGACCGGGACTCCGGGCGGCCCCGCGGCCGGGGCGTAGGAACCCCGGGGCCAGGAACGGCGACGCGGTACCGGGAGCCCTGAAGCCGGGACTGCGCGACGGTGCGGGGACCCCGGGGGCGCGGGGGCGATGCGAACACCCGCGGCCCCGCGGGATGTGCGGGGGGCCGGCGAGGAGCCGGGCTGGGCTGGCAAGGGGGATCCGTGGTGTCCCCCTTCTCCCGGCCGCCGGTGCGTGGTGCCCGGCCCTGGAGCCCCGGGGGTCGCGGCACTTCCCAGTCCTCCTCTTCTTTGCCCCCGCTAAGCAGGAGCTGCCCCGGGAACTGCGGGAGCCACGGGGGCGGTGGCACCCCGCACCGAGCATCCTATGGCAGGCACCGTGCGCCGGGCACTCCGCTCCGAGCCCCCTACGCTGGGCACCCCGCACGGACGTGGCCGCCGGCTGCCGTGGCGGGGTCTCTGGGGGTCACAGCCGTGCTGGAGCGGTGGCCCAGTGTGCAACCGAGGGAGGGAAATCTCTGATGGGAGCCGAAGACCCCCAGATCGTGCCCCCGTGCCGCAGCCGCGCCGTGCCGCCCCGGCCCGTGTCCCCGCCGCTTGCCGAGTCGCTGCGTGCGGGGCTGCGTGCGGGGCTGCGTGCGAGAGCCGCGCTGGGGAGCGGCCGGGCGGGCTCGGCTGTGCCCCGCTCCCCCTCGTGAGGGACGGGTCGCTCGGCCGGGGCCGTGCCGGCTGACACACGCACACGCAGATCCAGGGATGTCACTTTGGGCACCGCGCGCCGCGGTGACGCCGGCCGGGGCTGGAGGGATTCAGCCCACGTTGCTCCCGGCTGCTCCCGGCGCCGCGCTCCGCGCCCAAGGCCTTGTGTCCGCCAGCGGGGCTCCGGGATGCGGAGCGAGCCCAGCCAGTCCTGCGAAATAGGGAGGCGCAGCTCCCGGGGTGCGCCGGTCCCGACCCTCCCTACGGGATCGCGCACAAAGCCCGTTAGAGCCGCGGCTCCCGGCAGAGGGGCGGGGGGGCGGGAGGTCTCCGCGGAGCCGGTTTCGTGTTGGCAGCATGAGGTGGACACGTATGAGTAACCACTGGGCCACGGCTGTGCTAGCGTGTGCCTGCATGGGGACACACGGGGACACCGATGTCAGCTGCCCGCTCTGGGTGGCAGAACGCATTTAGTGCCAGCAGCAGCTCCCGGCGGTCTCCACACTCGGCAGCTCTCGGGGGCAGGGGAACGAGCCCCTCGGCAAAGCCGCGGTGGCAGGGACGCGGGGGACCACCGGCTGCGCTGCCTCCCTGCGGTGCTGCCCGAGGAGAAGGGCCGGGGGGCAGCGGGGGGGACTCCCAGGCAAAGCCAGGCTGAGGCTGGTACCCCCGACCCTTTCCCTCATCCCCTCTCCGTGGGGAGGGTTTGTCCTTCTGGCGCGCTCAGAGGAGTGGGGTGGATTTCATCGCAGAAGCTCCTTTGGACTGAGGTTGTCTTCTTTACAAATGATAATTATTATAATTATTTAATAGTATGGTGGCATCCAGAGGCCATGGATAATTAGTGGGTCTATTCCCATCCGTGCTAACAACACTACTCTAGTCCTAACCAGTGCCGTTGGCAGAGCCTGCCTCCCGTGTTTGTGGGGATGATCTGTGTGGTCCAGGCTGTTTGATGGGGGGGAAACTGAGGCACAGGGAGACAGGAGGACACTTGGTAATTCCCAGATTCCCCTGGTAACCACAGTTGTCCAAAGCACATGGAGATAAAGGGGAGCAGGCTGCCTGATGGCATTGGGAATGCACTTAAAGGCAGGAATTTGTATTCTGGAAGGATGTTCCCTGTGCTGGGAGCTGCAGCTGCAGAGGCCGCAATGCTGGCTGCTGGCACCATGGCTGGTGGGCACCAGTGAGACAGGGGCTATCCCAGGGGGACCCTGCTGAGCCCCCTAAGCCCAGATCAGTGTGTGCAGGGGTGGCCGGGGTGGTGTGGGAACAGCTGGGTGGTGAAGCCTTTCCAGCTTTTTCCATAATTGTGCTCTGGGGAAAGCTTGTGGCTTTCTGATGCCATTCCTGGCATGAGAGGAAGCCCCTGGAGTCCTGGTCTGACAGGGCCCCCCGGCCTGGCTGGCTGCTCTGCACGCTGGGGAGGGTGGGCTCCAGATGGATGCCCAAGCCCCTTCTGGAAAGGTGAGACACCCTCCCTGGAGAGCACGGGGCTGTGGGGTCTGCTGATGAGCTGTGTCTCGCTTCCCTGGTCCTGTCATTTGCTCAGGATCATCCTGGGCCAGAGGTGCTGGCAGAGCCCTGGGCTTTGGTCGTGCTCTCTGCGCTGGATTGAGCTCTCTGGGCTGGATCTCATCTCTGTGACAAACATCTTCCCAGATCCCTGTAGACACACAGAGCGTTTCCGAGGCTCAGAGGAGCATGGTGTTGCTCACACCACATTTGCTGGGTGTTCTTCCTCCCAGGGTGGTCTCTCCTGCAGCCCCAAGGAGTGGCACTGAACTGCAGTGCTGGCAGCAGCTCCAGGGATGTTCTCTTACTCCTCCATGGAGGTGGCTGAGGGAAGCCCTGGGATATGGAACAAACTCCTCCTGAGGTGCTCCTGCTCCACATGGGCTGTCTGCCCCGCTCTGCCCGTGCTCCCCCAGGCAGGTCACTCTACCTCTTCATGTCTCATTAAAACAGTGATACCGATGCTCCTCTGCTTGGCAGAGAGGTGGGAACGCCAGCAGGTAGTGGAGGGAACAGAGACGCCACTGCCATGACAGCCATATTAGCATCCACAGGAGACAGAGGAATAATTTGGCTTCTGCAGCTTCTGAAGGCTCACGTAGAGGCTTTGTACTCCCCTCTTCCTGACCGTGTGCATCCTCCATCTGCAGCACCAGCACATCTGCAGGTGGAGGGGAGCAATGGAAGCAGAGCTGGTGACCTCTGTGTGCCAGGAGGCTGTCGCTGCTCCTTCTCAACCAATGGGGCCTCTTCTGTGGGCATGAGCCATGGTGTGTGTGGCCAGGGCACCCGGGAGCCTCCGTGGCCTCAGACAGGAGCCTGCAGGGTGCTCGTGGGTGCTGCCCTGTGGGAAGATGAGTGGCGGAGACCCCCCGCCCTGGCTGGGCTCCAGAGCCTCCTCCTGGGCCCCGTGGCTGGGAGAGTGACTAATGTTCCCGCAGAGCACTTCAGCCAGTGACCTACATAGGGATGAGTGCGGATCCCTCGGCTCAGGCGAGCTGCCACTCGTGCCAGGACCCGTGTGCCAGTGCCACTTCTGGAACCCCTGGGCAATGCTCTGGGGGTGCTGGGGGGCTGTAGGGCACAGGCACCCTGGGCACGGCCACGGTGACAGGGACGGTGCCTGTGCCTTCGGTCAGGCCAGCCCAGCCCAGGGGTCCTGGGGGAGCCCCAGTGGTGTTTGAGCAGCGCCCTGAGTGCTGCCTGGAGGGAGGGATCAGGTGCTGTGAGGACCACTGGGGACATGAGGAGCTGGGCTTGGGGACATGACCAGAGCTGGACCCGCAGAGCACTGGGATTGTGGCTGAAGAAGGGACATTTCCTCACTGGGGACCACAAGGGCTGAGTGCTGAGGAGGGAGAAGAGCTGCTCGAGCGGAAGCGCTCCATTGGCACAAGTACAGTCGGATATAAACGGGCCATGATTAAGTGCCTGCAGGAAATGAGAAGGTCTGTGAGGCTCTGAGCAGCTGGGTTCTGGAAGAGCCTCCAAGAGAACCGTGAGGGCAGGGCATGAGCTGCCTTCGTGGTGGAGCTTCCTCAGCGAGGAACTGGATTTTGGGTGTGCAAGTTGCCTGAGGAGCTGCTCTGAGTCCTCCTTCCTCGAGTCCCAGAGATGCTCTGATCTGAGTACAAACGCCTCGAGTCCTCCCAGAGCCAAGGCAGGATTAGACTCTGCTGTGGAGCGATGTGTCACGAGCCTGGCTTCTGCCCCTCCAGTGCCTCATCCTCCAGTGCTGACCCTCTCCATTGCCAACAGCACCTCTCTCTTCTCTGGAGATCAGAAAAATCAGAAGTGTTGCCCCACAGAAGCTGTTACCTCATGAGTGGAGCCGGGTCATTTGCTGCTCTCCTCTGCAGTTCCAGGAGAATCTGACTTCCTCCCTCATAAATCTCATCTCCTGTCCTCTTGCATCCTGAGAAGATTTATGTGTCTGTTCCGGTTTTCCCTCTGCCACAGGCATTACTAGGAGGACGAGGAGGAGGATGGGTAGGGAAAGGGCCAAAGCTGGCAGATAACTTTCTGTACAGAGCAGTGTGAAGCAGGGCTCTGTCCTCTGAGGGCAGCCCTGCACCATGCGAGATGAGTCCCACGATGCAAATCCAGCAGGTCTGGTGCCTCTCACTCACAAAATTCACCATCAGTCAGTGCTGGCCAGAGGAACCCCGTGCTGGGGCTCTCCCAGGGGAGATTCCCAAGCCCTTTCCAGGCTGGTGGGCAGGTGATGCAGGATGAGGTGCAGCATCCCACCATCTGACATGGCACAGTGTGTTCTTGGCAAAGGGCTCTGGGCTGGGGAGGGGCTGGGCTGGCACATGATTCGGAGCCCTGGTGCTGCTCACTAGGAGGGTACTCGATCTTTGTGGGCGCTGGTCAGTGGTGTCCATGGGAAGAGGTTCCCAACACTTCCTCAGCTCCTGGGCTCGCTCAGCGGAGCAGACATCCTTCCCAGCTGTGCTGAGCACCCAGTGCAACCCACTGCTGCAGGACTCATGTCCTCTGTTGCATTACAAGAGAATCACCTGGTTTTACCTGTACACCATCAATGTGACCTGCTGTCCCACCTTATCCATGAGCCTGGAATTGCCACAGGAACTGGAGGAGAAAAACCACTCAGATCTAAAAAATTGCTGAGATGGAGGATCCTCCCTTTCCAAGCTGCTCCTGCACCAGCTGGCCTCACTTTTTAAGGAAGTTGCTCCTCCAGCTCGTCAACCCGTGTTTCCAGCTGCCATGAGCACAGCCTGGAACTGCTGCCCAGAGCCCCATCCTACGCAGCCTCGGCCCCACGCCTATCACCTGCCTCTGTGTTGGCCTTTTTTCTTCCTTGCACTTCATTTTCTCCCGTTTCCTCAGTTTCCCTCTGTGGTCAGGACCAAACAGTGCCCTGGGCCGCTGCCCCTCTGTGGCAGTGGGGCAGAGTCCAGCTATGGGTGATGGTTGTGGGATGGTTACAAGTGGAGATGTGCTGGTTAGCTGGTTTTAATCCATTTAATGTGTGTCACATTGCTTTGGGATTATCCTGCTTTCTTCATCGAAATGTCAAATGCCTCACAGAAATCCGAGTCTGCTCCGCCGAGGCTTTTACCTCCACTGACCAAACTTGGAAGCTCATCAAGCCCAGCAGCAAATGGGTTTGATGAGCCGTGCTCTCCGCAGCCCCGCACTGAGTGGCGTGGCTGGCGCACGCTGCCGTCCTTCAGAGGGGATCAGTCAAGCCCTGAGCCCATTCCCTGGCCAGTGCCAGCCCACCCACATTCCCTGGACCCCCATGCCAGGGCTCTGCTTCTCCCCATCCCTTGCACTGGGCTCTCCAGGGTCGCTCTCCACTGACCACCCCAGGGGGTGCCCAGCACCCCCTGTCCCACAGACACAGAGCCCAGCGGGGCACACTGGAGCGGAGCACTGGCTTTGGTCTCGGGGACTCTCACAGGTCTCTTCCGGAGAGGAGTGACCACAGCCTTGGGGTCCTCTTGGACTGGACCGTGGAAGGAGCTGTGGTGGGCTTTGGACCTTGGAGGGGCTCCGGTGGACCCCAGGATTGGGGCGTTGAGCACCATTTCCCCGTATATGAAGCTTGACGAGGAGCTGGGGAGTGCCAGTGCAGCTGGGTGCTGGGTGCATCCAAGGTGTCCTGGGGCCCATCAGCACAGGGGGTTCCTCGGATTCAGCGACAGTCTGGGGGGGTCCCATTAGAGAGGGCAGAGCCAGGTTACAGGGGGCTCGTTATCCACGCAGACACCAGTGGCTGCAAACAGTGCCCGAGCACAGCACTAAATCCAACCACAGCACAGAGCAAACGCAGGGACGTGTGGGAGGGTCCTGGCGTGGGTGGTTGACATCCTCGGAGCTGTTCCCAAATGGAGTTGCTCCATGTATAATTTATAGGCTTCCCTTTGTCCTTGTGCCTTGTCTCTGATCTCCCAGCAGTTTGGGAGGCCGAGGGGGCTCCGGGAGGCCTCGCTGACTGACAGTGCCGCGTTTGCTGCGTCGGCGGGGGACCAGCCTCGTCCCACGCTGCGTCAGCCGTGGCTCGGCGAGGTGCCCGCTGCAGGATCACGGGGCTGGTCCAGGTTTGGACCGTGCCAGTGGTGCTCCTGCCCTGTGCTCGGCCCTTGGAGCCATTCCCAGCACCCTCTGCCCTGTGCTGGTTAGTGCTCCCATTAAGGAACTCTCTGAAGCAGGCTGACCACATGCAGGCTGCCCTCTGGAGTGCTCGGCTCTGGCACAGAAATGTGCCCACTGGGCCCCTCTGCCCTCGGCGTGTTGCCCTCCCTGGCACAGCCACAGCCGAGGATGCTGCCAGGGACCTGGGCGTGGGACACCTGGCCCAGGGCATGGGCCCCCTCTATGGCACAAGGGGGAGAGGTGACCCTGCAGGCAGGGCCTCAGGGGGTGGCTCACACCATGGCCATGGAGTGGGTGCCCGTGCCCTGGGCCAGGCAGGGCTGTGGCAATGCGGGACACGAGACGGGTGCCACTGGCTCCAGCCCCGGCCAGCTCCTCTGCCTGATGCTGCCCATACTAACGAAGAGCCCCGTCCCATCCCTCGTCGCGTCCTGCCTCACAGACATCTCCGGGTGTCTGGGCACGGCTCCAGGCTCGGGAAGGGAAGCGCCGGGCGGCTGGGCAGCGTGTGGAGCAGCATCCCGACGAGCGCGGGGCGGGGTGTGCAGAGGCTCTGGGGCATGCAGGGCCGGGGGGGGGGCAAGGAGGGCTGCGTGAGCTCCCTGCTCTGCTGGGTCAGTGCTCACTGTGGGCTTGGGGAGGCACTGGGCACTGGCACGTGCTGCACTCGGAAGTTTGGTTGTTCCAGCGCTGGGGACTCCGGGCTGCTGTGCTGAGTCAGCGCTTTGTGCCGGCAGGAGCAAGGCAAGGCAGGGAGGGGGCCAAGGGGTGGCTGTGCCATGTGCCCACCTGCAGTGAGGACAGAGGGGCTGTGGAGCCAGCGAGGCTCCTGTCTTATTGTGCTGAGAGGGCATGGGGGCCCTGGGGGAGCAGCAGCCTATGGTCTGGGCTGGGGACCAGAGGGATGTGGGACATGGGACATGGCGTGGTGTGGTGAGGCTGAACTACTGTGCACCAGGGCTGACATCTCTGTCTCTCCCACCCTCTCCCTGTCATTGTGTCTTGAAATTAGCCATCGACCTCCCCTGCACCCTGGGACATCCCAGCAGGGCTCCCAGTGCCCAGGCAGTGTGATGGGCTGGGGCAGCTGCAGGCGACCCAGTGGGCAGAGGCAGAGCCAGCTGGGCACGGGGCTGGGTGCTGGGGGTACCTCCAGATGGGGCTGCGAAGGGGTTTGCCTGGCAGGTGTGTGGAGGAGGAGCCCTGCAGAGCTGTGCAGGAAGGATGGCAGGGATGGGGATATGGCTGGGTGCAATCCCTGCTGTGCCCCCAGGTCCTGAGCCTGTGCTGCCTGGGAAGCAATGCTGGTGTCGGGGATATTCCACAATCTCACTGAAGGTTTTTTTTGCTCCTGCTGATTCTCACATGCCTGAAGTGGCTCAGTATCCCCAAGCCACAGTCTCACCCCTGCCCACGGAGCTGGCCCCCCACATCTGCAGCCCAGCCAGCACCACCGGTGCCCATCTGGCCATGCTCCACACGTGACAGGTCCCTGTGCCCATCTGGCCACGCCCCACACACGACGGGTCCCCTCTGCCAACCTGGCCAAGCCCAGGATGCCCCATGCCCACTCCAGCCACGTCGCATGCTGGATAGGTGCCCCACGCCCTTTCCAGCCCGTGCAGAGCTGGTGCCTGTGCGTGGCGGGTGTCCCACGTGCAGTAGGTGCCCTGTGTCTGTCCGTCCCTCACGGGAGCCCTGTGCCCCCCACCCTGTCCTGTGCCTGCCCTCCCACTGCCACCCCACGCACGAGGCACCAGCCCCGGCGAGGCAGAGCTATTTTTAACAGCTGCTTCTGCTTGATTTGAGCTGTGAACTCGGAACGTGTTTATGCTAAAGGGGTTTCTTTTCCCTTCTCCCTTTGTGCTGAGGAGGCAGCGCCGCAGATCAAAGTCTGTCTCTTCGCGTTTGGTGATGGCGGGCCGGGAGGGAGCTGAGGCGGGAGAGGCTGGCGGCTCTGCAGGGACACTCGTGTCCTCGGGGGCTGTGGTGGTGTGGCCAGGGCTGACGCACCTCTCTCTGTCCCCGCAGGTCCAGAGCCCAGGAGCCATGGGCAGGCACGGCCGGCACCGGGCCCAACGCGGGCGGCCCTGAGCCCGGGCAGCCGCCGCGGGACGATGGGCTGCGGGCGCCGGCGGGGAGCTGCGGTGCCGGGCAGGGCTGTCGGGGCGGCGTGCCGGGGGCTGTAGGGCCGGGCAGTGGGCAGCATGCCCCGCGGCCCCTCGCCCGCCTCCCGCCCAGCATCCCCTCTCTGTGGCAGCGCGGGATGAGGCTGCCCGCTGCTCCAACAGCTCTGGGGACGGGTGTAGCCCAGGGCTCCGGCCATCGGCGCTCGGCCCCCCGCGCCCCACCGCAGCCCCCCGGCCCCGCGGCCCTGAGCCATGGTCAGCCGTGAGCCCGTGCCTGGCCCGGCCCCCGCCGGCGAGGGCAGCCAGGAGAAAGCCATGACGGTGCGCTCGGTGCTGCTCAACCGCGACTCGCCCGACATCGAGAGCCGCCTCAAGCGCCGGCGCAACCGCACGCAGCAGGTCCGCTTCAAGGACCTGGTGGAGGGCGGCTCAGGGCAGGCGGGCAGCCCCCCGCCCGGGCCCGCGGCCGCCCCCGGCCCCAACACCCCACGTGCCTCGCCGCCCCCCAGGGATGCCCCTGAGCCGGCGGCTCTCCGTGCCTCGCGGCGCAGCTGGCCCCAGGCACAGCCGGGCTCGCTGACGCTGCCCATGCCCAGGAAGGCGTGCATGAGCACGGCCATCCAGACCTCCCCCAGCCTCCAGAAGCCCTTCCCAGCTCCCCAGCCCCGCAGCAGGAGCGTCTGCGATGTGGCAGGGGATGCGGTACTGCCCACTGTGGCGAGTGCCCGGTGCCCTGGGGTGGCCGTGCCCACCACGACCAGCTGGGCTGTGCCCCCGCGGGCCTCTGGCAACCTCCCCACACATGACCGCACCGTGGCTCTCGCCCAGCACGCCACGGTGTGCCCCCTACCACTGCCACCGCCCAGGGACCCCCCTCCCCCTTACCGCGGCACAGCCGGGTGCCCTGCTGCCCGCTGCGCCCCTGAGCCCTGCCCGCCGCCCCCCGCCTGTGCCCAGCTCCGCGGGAGCCCACGAGGTGGCCACGGGGTCACCCCACGCCCGGCCTCCGTACCCTGTGGCCAGCCCCGACCTCCCGCTGAGCGCCGGGGGCTTGGCCGGAGCGACTCAGAGCGGACCCTGCCCTGCGGCCGCCCACCACCCCAGCCCTCCCCGCACCGCCGGCAGCCCGGCCCCGCCACGGACACCCATGGCCTCCGCCAGCCACCTCAGGGCAACCCCCCCCGGGACCCCCCTCCACCCCACCACCAGCTCTGCGGCTCGCCATGGGGGGGGCCCTGCTGCACCTCGCCAGCCCCCATCCCACCAGTGCCGGGCTGGCACAGCTCTGCTGCTGCTGCTGCACCGGAGAAGACACCAGCTGTGCTCAGCACCTGCAGCCGGCTCCACGCTGCTGAGCCTGGGCATGGCCGGGCAGGACCCGAGGGACACAGGGAGCTGCTGCCCCCAGTCCCACAGGGCCCCAGCATGGGGACACAAACAGCAGGGTGGGCACCAGAGCCCCCCCAGCATGGGCAGCCCTGCCTCGCTGCTGAGCAACCGGAGACACTGCACCATGTTCAGGACCTACTGCAGCTGGTGGTGGTGGCCAAGGGACCGGTGGGACCACCAGCGAGGGACGAGGACGCCCAGACAACTCAGGGAGAGGGCCCCTGGCGGCCCGGGGAGCAGGGAGACCTGCATTCCCAGCTGCAGTCCCTGGAAGGGGTGCTGGAGACCAGCCAACAAACCATCAGGGTGCTGCTGGACGTCATCCAGGACCTGGAGAAGAAGGAGGCGCAGCGGGACGGGTGAGCAGGCGGGGATGGAGCGAGGGGCCAGGGAGACAGTGTCCCTTGGGGGCTGGGGATGGAGAACAGGGGACGTTGCCAGATTTGGGTGCTGCTGCCTCCTGGACATGTTTCCCTCTGAGAAGCTCAGAGCTGCTGTCCACGCACACACGGCTCCGTGTCTCAGTGCGAGGTTTCGCCCTCCCCAGCGTGTTCTGCTCACGCCTGCGGGGCCCTCCCCGTGCCCAAGGATGGGTGCAGGGGGTGCAGGCCTGGGGGACGAGGGGATGCTGGACCCCTGCCCAGATCTGGTGCAGCTGACTTGCCCATTGGTCACTGGGAACAGGGATCTGGGATGTCACATCCCAACGGCTGGCTCAGCGGGGGACCATGTCCTTGCCATGCCACACGTGCAGCCACCCTGAGCTCTCACCTACTTCCAGCCCCTCCATGGAGGTACCTTCAGCACAAATCCAGTGGCTGGTGCCCTCATGATGGGTGTGTCTGTGTCCAGGGGAGGTGCCCAGCACCCCCATCTGGCCTGCCCAGGATCTGCTCTCTTGGGCATGGTCTCCCCCCAGGCCAGCATTTCTTGGCCTCCCGGGCAGATTTGCCAAATGGCTCAAGGTGGTCAGTCCATGATGGTCCCCAGCTGAGACCCTCCAAACTCATCTCACACAAGGGCAACCAACCTCCCAGGAGGTGCCAGTCCCGGCACCCTCCTGTAAAACCTCTGGGGCTTGTTCCTGATGCCCAAGATTGTCAGCTCCCACCGGGGCAGCACAGAGATCCGTTTGTTCAATCAGATTAAGCCAGTGTTGGGTGTGAGTGAAGTGCAGGGAATGCCATCTCCGTGCCACCCCTGGAGCACTGCCAGTGGGGAGGGACCCCTGGGGGTCTCAGTCTGGCACCCACTGAGGCAGGTGCAGCCAGGACAGCTTAATTAAGGCCTTGGCTCCATATACTGTTACAGTGAAGTGAGCAAACAAGGTACCCAGAGACACATGGAACGGGACAGGAAATCACATAAAACATTATCGTGGTGTCCTTATGCTGTGGAACAGCATGGCCTCATTTGCTACGGGTCAGATCCCAGGTGCCTACTGTGCACTACAGTGGGGCCACCAGCCCTGACACATCCTGGCCAAGTCCAGGCACCAGCTGCTGGCAACATCCTGCACCAAACACCATCCCAGAGTGAACTGTCCTGGCAAAGGTGCCCGTGGGCACACACACACATACATACCATATATATTTAAACACTGAACACCATCCCAGGGTGAGCTCTCCCAGCAGAGAGGTGCTGTTGTAAGCGTCAGAGCCGCAGGCACACACACACATACGTACCATATATATATATAAAAGGTCTCATGATCTAATTTGGGTGCTGATAGAATAATCCCCATTGCAATGTATAATTTGGTGCATTAACAGACCCAGTTTCTGAGGGCTGAGAACAACCGTGGTCAAGGTCAAGTAACAGGAGGAAGATTTCAATGGGAAAATGTGACATCTATGTGGGACATGAGGGTGTTCTCTCAGCTGTCCCCCCTTCCACAGCCCTGAGGGAGCAATGGAGACACAGAGGTGGGGTCCCAAGAGGACTAACAACATTTCACAGGGGCTGTTTCTTACAGCTCTGAGAGCAGAGGGAGCCAGGGACCAGCAGGAAGCACCCACCAGCAGTGCTGGGGTGCAGGGGGTCCCTGGCACAGCCCCTGGGATTAGGGTGCCTCGGGGATGGGGTCTGGCACCAGCAGCAGAGACATGGAGGGTGCAGACTCCTTCTGTGGAGCAGCAGGAGGATGTGGCAGCATGAGCTGAGCTTGGGCACGCATCAGCTTAATCCGAGTCCTGTGCACCTTCCCGGAGGGGGAGGAGGATGCTCTGGTACAAAAGCATCAAGAAGAGATAAATTCCAAGTCTAGCGTAGGTTGGAGATGAGACTGGAGCATCTCCTGTGCCCATCTGCCAGGGCACTGCCGTGTGCCTGTGCTCCAGCACAGACATAGCGCTCCCCCCGTGGCACTGTGTGTGGGGACACGGGTGGTCACCCGGGGGCTGCGGGCGTGGGGACCCCTGGGATGAAGATGGGGATGGGAATGGGAGGGCACAGACAGTGGGAAGGGTTTGGGACTACTGCTGGGCCCGGCTCTGGTTTGTTCCCATCAGAGAAATCTGTGAAGCTGAGAGGAACCGTGCTTGGCCTGGCATTAAATGGGATCATGTGGGAGGAGAGGGACTGGGATCCAGGGAGGAGAGTCCTGGCTCCTGGGGTAGGAGCTCAGAGGCAGATGAGGGGCTGGGGGCAGCAGGGGGCACGGGCAGACCCAGGCTGGGTCTCTGGGCTCATGGCACATCTCTGTCACAGGCGACACTCGTACCGGACCGGGCAGGACATCGCCAACTGCGGGACCTGCCGGGACTGTGCCTGTATCATCTACAGGTGAGGGCAGCCCTGGCTCCACGTGCTCCTGGGGGTCCTGCTCCCCTGCACCCCCTGACTCCTCTGTGAGGCGAGAGAGGGGGGTCTGTGAGCCTGCACCCCCTGTCCCGGTGTTGGGGGGCACCGTGTACGGAGCACCCTTGGGTGTCTTGGCTGTCACTCGGTCTGGATCTGTCCCTTTATCCCTGTGGGGAGCAGCTCCCGCTCCCAGGAGCAGCAAGGGTGATCTCCATGGAGGAGCAGCAGCTGGAAGGAGACTGCTCTGGCAGGATGGCAGAGCATTTATCTCCTGTAATGGCAATCTATTGGGGAAGCCTCACCAGCGGCTGGTGCGTGGGCTCACTCGAGTCCAGGCTGCATCCCGTTGTCTCTGTGCCAGCTCCACACAGATGCTGCAGATGGATTCCTGCCCCTCGCTGCTGTTTGGGAACACAGGGTCTTTGTCTCTGCTTCCCAGTGCTGGCTTTGGATCGGGGTGTGGAATCCCCATCCTCTGCTGCCCTCTCTCCTCAGAGCCCATTTGGTCTGTGGGGAAAGGCATCTCATGCCCTCCCTGCTCTCTCAGTCCCCATTCCCAGAGGAACTGGGAATTTGCCCAAGCCTTCTGCCCTTCCAGGCACCCCTTTGTGTCCTTCTGGCTGTCCCCTCTGCAGTGTGGGTGGATGGCCAGGTGTGTTCTCATTTTGCTGTTAATTAGGCTGACTCTGGGCGCTGGGATGGGTGGGATGTGGTGCACAGAGCTGCTCCCAAGCCCTGCTCTGTGGTGCACGAGTGTGCCACAGCCCTGCTGTGCTTTGTGAGCACTGTGCCCCTTCCCTGGTGCACCCCAGGGCGGGGGGTGCCTCTCTCCAGCCCCCTCGTGCCCCTGTGCACAGTGGTGCTGCCTCAGCGTTCTTGCTCTCCACACTCTTCCCGCACTCCCCTGCTGTAGCTCATGGGGGACTTCAGCACTAATTGGGCCTGACGAACCTGTCTCCACGTGGCATGGCAGTGCCACAGATGTCACATAGGGGGGAGGTGGATCCCTGGAATGGCCAGGCTCTCGCTGGGGACTCTCCGTGGGCTTTGCTGCTGCCCGCGGGATGAGGAGAGGCTCTGGTGGGACATGGGGAGTAGGGAGAGCACCTCTGGCACCAGACCCCAGGGATGGCCCGTGGTGGGGTCAGATCTGCCTGCCCCTGTCCCACCTCAGGGCAATGCACCCCCCCAGCGGTGCTGACCCTTTCCTGTGTCAGTGCTGGGGAGTCAAGGTCCCTCCCTGTGCTGCCCCCTGCTCTGGGGCCACCGGTGCCCCTTGCCATTTTTTCCTGGAAATGGCTGAGGACCCTCCGTGTCCTCGCAAGGGGAGGTGACAGGAGGTGATGGGAGGTGTTAGAGTGCCAGGGGGCTCCTGGGGCGCTCCCCGTGTGCTCTGCCACGTGTGTTCCCAGCACACGCCGCAGCACCTCGTTGATCCGATGGGACATGGCTGGTGTGAGGAGACTGACATGTTTTCCCTGTGAGGGAACATCGTGGCACGTGGCTGCCAGCAGCCAGCCCGCACCACAGGGTGCTGCAGGGACACCGGGGGCTCTGGGGACACTGGGGGCTGGAGGGACATGGAGGGCTGTGGGGACAGCAGGGGCTGCAGAGACAGAGAAGGCTGGAGGGATATCAAGGCCTGCGGGAACACTGGGAGCTGTGGTGATACCAGGGGCTGTGAGGACAGCCAGGGCTGGGGGGCACAGCCAGGGCTGGGGGGCACTGGGGGCTGGGGGGACACTGAGGGCTCCAGCACCGCAAGGAAACCTGAGGGCTGTGGTGGGGGGCACAGGCCCCCTCACCACCCAGACCTGGGGCACCCTAATTCCTGGCACGACAGCCGTGTGACAAGCAGCAGCAGAGCCCTTGCATGCTCATGCCACCTCCTGATGCCGAAGCTGCCCTGGGCCCTGGCCCCAGGGACATGCAGCCCCTCTCCAGGGGACTCATTGCTAACGGGGGTCCCACAGACCCCAGGCTCGCCCCCCCCATCAGCACCAGGCTGGATACCGAGGACGGAGGAGCAGGATGGTGGCAGGTGGGCAGCTGAGGGGGATCCACCCCAAAAGACCCCCCCTGCCACCAAGTCAGGCTGATACAGGTCTCTCCCTCTGGCAGAAGGTAGCCTGGGATGCTCTGGCACAGCCATGAGGTGCCACATGCTGGGCACGGACCCCATGGCTGCAGGAAGGATGGAGTGGCTGTTTGGGAGGGATCTGGGCCCAGACCCCCCCTCACAGCCCACGGGGGTGAGTGTGGTGGGCAGGGGCTGTCTGAAGGCACATGCAGCAGGACATCCCCTCACAGGGGTGTGCAGTGACCCGGGGAAGTCTGGCCATGCCCCTGTACTGCCCCAGAAGTGCAAGGGGGGTCAGCTCTGGCGGACATGCCCTCAGCAGGTGAGTTCCCTGGGGACTTTTGGGGAGATCTGAGCTCCCCAAGGGCTGTGTTGGAGGACGCTGAGCCCCCCAGGGCCGTGTTTGGGGTGCCAGGGGCAGGTGGGCAGCAGGGCACAGCTCTGAGGCAAACGGGGGGCTGTTGCACGCTGGGGGGCCGTGGCGGGCGGGGGGACTGTGGAAGCTGGGGTGCCACAGCAGGCGATGCCCCTGACGCCGTCCCCTCGCCCGCTGCGCAGCGTGGAGCACGATTTCCGGCAGCAGGAGGGCCGCTTCCAGCGCGTGCTGAGCCACATCGAGGGCCACGCCGGGCCGAGCCCCCCCCCGACGGCCACGGGGGCGGCGGGCACCACCTCACCAACCAGGCAGGAGCCGTCACCGGCGCCGAAGCTGCCGGTGAAGTTGGACGTGAAGAAGTCGCGGCGCAAATGCTTCTGGTTCCTGTGACCGCGGTGCCCGGCGAGCCTGGAGCGCGGGGGCACCGTCCCAGCACTGACCCCCTGCCCACCTCTCCTCCCTCCCTCCTACGGTAGGGTTTGGGTAGCACCAGCTTTTCTATTTTTAACCATTCCGTTCGAGGCGGGAGCCCGGGTGTGGAGGGGAGCTGTGGCTGTATTTAAGGAGAATTCAATAAATTCCACAGAGACGCTATTTTTGTTACATCCTCTCCTGCCTGTGCTCTTCTGTTCTGGAGGAGGAGGAGGATGAGGAGGGGGCAGCAGCCATTCCCCTGGACTCCCCTCTACTTGAGGCTCCCCCAGGGCCCCTGGCAGTCCCCACGCCTCCAAGCCTGCCCCAGCTCAAACCAGAGCCTGTCCCTGCACCCTACAGAGGGGCCTGCTGGCCCACCCCCATTGCTGCCTGCAGGTTAACCAGGAGCACTGAGGATTTCCACTGGTCAGAGGCAGTGGAAAACAGTCTCTGTGGGACCCCACCCTGGAGAGGAGGATTTTGTCTCCAAAATCCCTGTGTGGAAGGGTGGGCTGGACAGGGGTCCCATGGGTAGGGAAGAGGTGCTGATGACAGGGAAACAGGAATGAGCAGCTCAAATATTCCAGCCTCTCTGGGGCTGCCACGAGAGGGGAAACTCGGTGTTGGTTTAACAAGGGGCAGGGAGCAGCAGTGGGTGTCTGACATATCCCAAAAATGCAGCAGTCAGTGCTCCCCATGCTGTGCTGATTCCTGACACTGTGGAGCCACTGGTGAGAGCTCCTCAAAGCCCAGGGCACCTGGGTGCCCACCTCAGCATCTGGGAGCCTGCCAGGGCCTGCCACCTCAGTGTAGCAGGAGCAGTCATGGCTTTCCCAGGGGGCCACTGCCCTTGGGGAAGGGGACATCTCCTGGTCTCCTCCAAAAGTACCGGGCACCCCTGGCCATGGCAAGCAGCTGCTGCAGCCACAGAGGGGAGTGGAGGGTGGGCAGGTTTGGCCACCACTCTCCAGTTGGTGCCCACACTGCAGCACCCCAAAGCAGGAGATGTACACGTGCAGGAGATGGCCCGGTGTCAAACCCCATCCCTGGTGCTGGGGACCCCCTTTGTACTCAAGGGGCTGCAGCCAGGACAGTGACCCTGAGGTGCAACTCCCTTCTTGCTCAGCAGCAACAGGATGGACGGGTGCTGTCCTGGTGTGGGCACATGCATCTCCAGTCCCCTTGGCCCTTCCCAGCCACTGGAGCTGCTGGGGCAGCATGGGCTGACGGTCTGGGATCCCTGACTGAGGGCAGGGGCTGTGGCAGCGGCGCAGGAACCATGGATGGTGCTGGGAGAGCTGCCAGACGGCACTTGAGGAGCCCCGAGTGAGCGGCAGGAGCGCGGCACAGCCAAAGGACCCGTCCCTGCAGCCCCCCATCACCCCTCACCCCATCACTGCTTGGCACAGCCCAAGGACCCGTCCCTGCAGCCCCCCCATCACCCCTCACCCCATCACTGCTTGGCACAGCCCCCATGGTGCCTTTGGCTCTGGCTGCCCCAGGCCTTGAGTCACACAGCCTGGGAACGAGGGCGAAAAGCAGGGTGGAAGCCAGTGCGACCCTGTGTGTCCCTCCTGCCCGAGTCACGGCTGCATCACACCCCGGTGCCGAGATCCGGGCACGGCACAGCTGAGATCCGGGCACAGCCCCGGTGGCAGAGCTGCTGCTCTGGATGCCCACACCTCCCCCGGCACGGCACGGAGCGTGGCACGGCACAGCATGGCAATTCCCTTCTCTGGGCTCCCAAAACACAGGCTCTGCACACACCCAGTGACCCAACACAGAGCCTGGGTCTGTCACCACGTCTCCATCGGAGCTCCTGAGCCCCCACTGGCCCCAGCTCTGTCCCCTCCCTCCCATCACTCCCGGTGCAGCTGCTCCATGTGCTCTGACCTGCTTCCCCTCCCATGTGTCCTGGCACGTTCCTCACACATGTTCTTGGCGTGTAAACTGTGATGGTTCACCAGGTCCATTACTTGTTTTCCAGGGAATGCAGCCCAAACCCCTCATTGCTTCCAAAATGGGCTTCCTGCACCTCTGACCCCTGACTACTCTTCCCAATGCCCCTGCTGCTCCAACCCTGCTTCCGTCACAGCTCTGGTTTCCTCCTTTATCCCGCTGTGGTACACCCCCATACATCCAGCCCCAGCCCAACACACCCTGCTGCAGCCCTGCTCCCCTGCATTCCACTGGGCACATCCCTGGCATCCAGCCCCATCCCACTGGGTACCACTGGCAGAGCCAGCAAGGAGCAGTGCCGCTCACCTGCACCAGATCCCCAAACCAGCAACACCTCGTTCCTCTCCCACACGGCCCAAAGGGAAGTGGTGTGGCCACGGCGCAGTGGGACTCACCCTCAGTGGGTTCTCCCGGTCCAGGACGATCACCCTGCGAGTGACTGTGTGCAGCAGCCGCTCCAGGATCACCTGGATGTGCTTCTTCACCCACACCTGCAAGGTAAGAGGTGTCAGGGCCATGCCAGGGCACATCCCAGCTGCAGGGCACATCCCAGCTGTGGGGCACAGCATGGCACAGCACAGCTCATTTGATCCCCATGCAAAGGCTGGTGGCATCAGGGTGGCAAGATGGGAACGGGGCCTGATCCGGGGTCGGAGTCAGAGCACAGCAATGTGCTCTGGTGTAAACACAGAACTCAGGATCTCTGTGCAGCTCAGCCCCATACACCTCCTGGCAAAGTGGCCACCTGGTTGGGGACAATGGGAACAGCTGGGGACAGCTGGGAGTCACAGGGATGGCCACATTGGCACTGAGCAGGCAAAGGTGGGTTCAGCTCACATGGGGTTGAAGCGAGTGCAGAATCCTCCCCTGAGAGAGTCCCACTACCCTCTTCATAAAGGTTATTTTAGATTTGAAAGTTAAGCCCAAAACGAGACATTTCACCACAATTTCTGAGCTTTCCCTCCCGCTCCTTGGCTTCCCAGTGCCGTGGGGGTCAAACAGCCACCACGCCCTCCCAGGACACGGTGCAAATGTTCACCTCGGTTCCCACAACACCAGTCACTGCGCTTCAGGTGTGAGATCTGTGTCATCTCCCAGGGGTCCCTGAAAGGGACTCCAGAGCAGAGAGCAGCCGGGAAGGACAGGATCAGAGGAAGGGTCCTGCCAGCACTGAGCCCTGCACGTTCCCAAAGTGCTGGGAATGGCACTGCCAGAAGTAGCCACACGATGTCCCGTCACCCGACCCGGCTGTAGGAGGGCTGGGCTGGCAGGCAGGGACAATGATGGGCTCACCAGGGGCAGGGACACGGCCGATGTGGCTGCAGGAAGGCAGGGATGGACGGCAGCCCCAGGAAGCACAGGGAGAGGAGGACAGCTGCCAAAATCTGGGCATGCAGAGACATTCCCCACCCGGGGGGACTCAGGTGACCACGCAGGGTTTGTCACCACAGCCAGATGCAGACAAGCCCTTCCCAAAGGCTCAGGGTCACCTGGACCCTTCCTGCCATCCACCACATGCTGAGGCTGCTGGAGGGACACTCACCAGCTCCACGTCCCCGCGGTCCTTGTCCCGTGCTCGCAGCTCCTCCGCGCTCTGCAATCACAGCGCCCCAGGAGCTGGACTGAGACCCTGCAGGGACGGCCCCGGCCCCCCCAGCCCACCCTGGATGGGCCACATTTGGGTGGGCAGGCACCCACATCTTCTTCCTCCCTGCCCTCACCTCCTCCCTGGCCTCACCTTCCCCCCTGCCCTTGCCTTTCTCCCAGCTCTGCAGAGCCAGCAATGTCCCCCCATCCTCAGGTCAGTGCAGTCCCTGAGCTTGGCAGCCCCTTCCTGACTCATGGGAATGGAGGGGAACCCACTAGAGACTCGCTGAGGTGGAAACCAGCAGGTTTTTGCCCCATCCTGGGCAGGTTCCTGCTGAGACGGCAGCACCCACAGTCCCCTGTATGACTACAGTCAGCTCCGACTATATTGTGGCCAGGAATTTGTGCTTAACCCCACTCAGAGGGATTTGGTCAGGTCACTGGCCAGACAATTCCTGAGTTACCTTCTGGGCCTGGTACAGCACCTCCAGGATGCTGCTGAGCAGCTCGATGCAGGCGTCCTCCTCCTCACCTGCCTGGATCAGCTCCTGCAGGATGGGCAGGGCCGCCTGCAGCACCAGTTCCCGGCACTCTGAGGGGGAGAGGGGGGCACAAAGATGAGGCAATTGCCCCCCCTCTGTGGAGACACCACAGGCATGGGCCAGAGGAGGTGTCCCTCTGCAGGGAATTGTCCTGCCACAGCCCGCAGGTGAGCTCAGCAAGGGCTGTGTCACCAGGACCCCTCATGCCCCCTCTCACCGTGGGACTGGAAGACTCTGCTGCTGGCGATGTGGGTCAGGGACTGCAACTTCTGCTTCAGCAGGCGCTGGGGTGGCAGGTTCCCCACGAAGTCCCGCAGCACAGCCCTGCCGTTGGGACAGTGGTTAACTCCAGACCCCCAGGCTCTGCTCAGGATGGGGCTGCTGGGTGGGGGGAGCCCCTCGATGGGGCACAGCCATGTGGGGCAGGATGGTCCCAGAGGGCAGCCACAGACAGTGCAGGCACCCAGCATACAAACCCCACCTTAATTCCCAAGACACACCCAGCTGGGGCTCAGCCCCTGCCCCAGCACAGGCAGCTGCTAAAACTGAGCAAACCCCTCCCATTTTTGCACTGGGAAGGGCATCAGGAGACCCAGACCCCTCCACTTGCCCTCATTCAGCTCTGGGTCGGACACAGGGACAGAGGGGGCTGTGGCAGGTGCTGAGCATGACATAGGGGTGGGAATGGGGGAGAACAGGACAGGGACAGGGACCCTACCCCAGTGCAGAAGAGTCAAAGATCCCAAACACGTCCTCGAGAATGGAGGGCAGGTACTTGAGGGCTGCTCCCTGCAAAGAGACCGGAGAGCTGCTGGCACTGACCCAGCACCGAGAGGCGACACGGGCAGGGCACCCACGGCCCCACTTCCCAGCCATCGCACGTGAGGGGGGCTGTGGCCACAGGGGTTCAGGCAGGGATGGAACAAAACGGTCTTAAAGTCCCTTCCAACCCAAACCATTCCCTGATTCTGTGATTCTACAAGATCGGAGTATCGATCCGTGTTCAGATGGGAGAGGGGATAAGGAGCCCCTCTGCTCCATGGGGATGACTGTCCTGTTGGCCTTCAAGCGCCTTTTTTTCCAGTTAGATCAGTTTATATGGGAATATCCAAGAATGTCATGACATAGTTGGGCATAGGAGCTGTCCCAGGGCTACCACACGTCCCCATCTGCAGATGGGGTCCCCACCCTGCAGAGCCTCTCTCCAGCTGGGAGACCACGGGTGGAGAGTGTGGTCCCACTGCCACTGTCACAGCACCCCTGACTCATCGCCCAGACCAGCTCTGCTCCCTTCAGCACCATGTGCCAGCCTCGTCCTGGCTGCAGGGAACAGGGCCAGACCAGCTCCGGGATGGGGATAAACCCCAGGAGTCCTCCCCAGATCCCCTTCCCAGCCAGTGTCACCCTGATGTGGGCACAGACAGCACCTGGCCCGGGCACCCTCCATCCCACCACACAGCAGAGCTGAGCCCTCCCAGCACCTCCCAACACTGTACCTGGGAGAGCAGAGTGGGACCCTCCAGTGGGGACTCCATCAGCTGGTTCAGGGCAAGGAAGAAGCGCTGTAAGGAGCGCTGGAACTGGGCCGTCTCCTTCCCCCCGTAGAGCCTGCAATGGCCAGATCACTGTGCTGTCACTGCACTGCCACCCTGCTGCCTTCCCCAGCACCACCTGCCTCTGCTCGGGGGTCACCTGCCATCCCAGTTAATTACACTCTTCCATGAACGTTTGCCAGGGCTGGATCTAGTGGTGAGCCCTGGCACAGCCACTGTGTTGGCACTGTCACTGCCCTGGCACAGCCACAGTCCTGGCACAGCCACTGCCCCAGTACAGCCACAGTCCTGGCACAGCCACTGCCCCAGTACAGCCACAGTCCTGGCACAGCCACTGCCCCAGTACAGCCTCAGACCCACTCACATGAGCACTTTATTTTTTTGACAAGCCTAATTTCTGTGATTTCGCACCCCAAATCCCTCTCGGAGAAGGTTGGCACTGTCCCACTTGAGCAGGAGCCTCCTGAGCCCTCCCCCCTGCCCTCCATGACCTGCAGGACCAGAGCAAACCAAATGGGGGGAATTCAGCTGTGGAATGTGCAAAGCTGCAGGAAAACTGCCGAGCTACAAAGCAGAGGTGCGATCATAGGAATTAAATCACTGCAACAGGCTGTGTTTGAGGTAATTCCCCCATCACTGACACCAAGTACAGTCAGCTACATGGTAGGAGTAATTATCCAGCCACCAGCTATGTAAGGAAATCTGGGAATTATGGAATAGTTTGGGTTGGAAGGGACCTCAAAACCCATCCAGTCCCACCCCCTGGCATGGGCAGGGACACCTTCCACCAGAGCAGGCTGATCCAAGCCCTGTCCAGTCTGGCCTCAAAATCTGCATGAACTGCAACAAATCCATGCTGACCACGATTCACTCAGGAAGGGTCAGGGAGGTTCCTGGGAAGGGATATCCTGGGTCCTGGGAAGGGATGTCCCGCCCAGGAGCTCCCGCAGCCCAGGTCACAGTGAGAGCACAGCAGTTGTGATGACCTTTGGAGACCCAGCAATGTCCCCGTGGGAGAGGTCTGGGGGGATACACAGCAGCTGTGGGGTCCCTGGCTGCACCAGTGACTGGCTGGGAGCTGGGGCAAGGGGCCGGTCCTTCCAGGGGCACTGGGGGACAGGAGAGGGACTGGCAGAGCCCATGAGGGGGCTGGCAGAGCCCATGAGTGGGGCTGGAGGTGGGCTCTGCTGCAGGAACCAGGGGCTGTGCGAGGCCGGGCGAGGGGACCATGAGCTGCAGGTGGCTGTGGAGGGGTGACACCAGCTCACCCTGCTGACAGCAGAGCAGGGTGAGCCCTGCAGGGACGGCAGGTACTGTGCAGGAAAAGCTTTGCTGCCCTCAGTGGTGGCCCAAAAGCAGAAGCAGTTGGAGGAACCAGCAGGGAGGAAGCAGCAAGTGGGAGACCGTGTCACGACAGCGCCGTCACCCACCCCACTGCCCACAGCTCCCTCCACACGGGTGCTGGGGGGACCTGAGGGGACATGGAGTGTCCCAAGGTGGAGAATGGGGCTTGATCGTCCTCACAGCACCCTGGGCTCCTCGCAGGAGCTGTGGGTGCTGCTCGTCCAGCTCCAGTGGCAGCACACGCAATCCCAGACCCGGCAATCTGCAGCGACTGACTCCAATTACAACCCAGTTCCTGTCGATTACAGACTGTACAAATTGCAGCACGTTCAGAGCACTTAGAGGATCTGAGGACCCCGTGTTATTGCGTGTTGAGATCGCTGAGATAAAGGGAAACCGAATAAAATGGCTAAATGTCCTCAGGGATGTTTCTGTTCCAGGCAAACTCATTCACGGGGCTGTTTGCAAAAGCACCACGTAATTAATTTCTTATGCCAGGAGCTCGGTAAGCCAGGAATCTGCTCTGTGTCCTCACACATGAGGGAAAAGCAGGTGTGATGCTGGAGCACCCCAGAGCCCTGGAGCCATGAATGGCGCCCTGGGAAGGGCAGGCAGGGGAGGTGGAGAGGACAGGCAGGGCTCAAGGCAGCTCACACGGCAAGGACAGAGCGAGGCAAAGTGAGGTGTGAGGGTTCCTGGGGTGCCGGAGTTCTGACACAGCTCCTCACTGCCAGTGGGGTTCAGAGCTCCATCGGGGACCCCGACACAGCTCCTCACTGCCAGTGGGGTTCAGAGCACCATCAGGGACCCCAACACAGCTCCTCACTGCCAGTGGGGTTCAGAGCACCATCAGGGACCCTGACACAGCTCCTCACTGCCAGTGGTGTTCAGAGCTCCATCAGGGACCCCGACACAGCTCCTCACTGCCAGTGGGGTTCAGAGCACCATCAGGGACCCCAACACAGCTCCTCACTGCCAGTAGGGTTCAGAGCACCATCAGGGACCCCGACACATCCCGGGCTTGGGGCAGAGGATGCAGAGCCCCTGCTCCCCTGAACACAGCAGCCTGCCAACTGCGGCCCCTGCACGTGGGGTGATCCTGCTGCTCTGGGTGCCAGCCCGTGCCCACCACAGGCGGGGGGCCCTCCTCGTGTGTGGGGGGGCCCCGCACTGCCTGTTGTTCCCTCGGGACACTTCGGCTTTCGGTGTCATGTACGTGGAACGAAAGAGGAACGTCACTGGCTTTTTCTGGTAACACTGATGGTCATGTTCTGTTTTCCTCCTCTCCCACGCCCGCCCGGAGGAGGGTTGTTTGTCCCACCATGCAGACTGGGATGTGAACCCTGTGCCCACGGGCAACAAGTGAAACCGGGTCCTACGAAGACTCTGGAGGTGCCAGGGGAGGGGGGTTTTGACTTTGTCCTCAGCAGGAACAGGGAACCATTGAGGCTCCCAGCCCCCTGCACTGCTCATCACAGGTGGGTTTGGGTTGGAAAGGGCTTCACAGACCATCCAGTTTTAGCCTCCTTCTATGGGCAGGGACACATCCCACTAACCTTGCCAGTGCAGTGCTGGCTGTTCAGGGGCACAGGCTGCTCGGGACATTTTGCTATCTCCAGCGTGGGAGGATTTCAAGAGCTCATTGGAAACCCCCCAGAGTCACTGCAGGGCACACAGGGCATTTGGGATTCCCAGTGAGTGGATTGATCTCTCCTGCCCTGAGACGGATGGCACTGCCCACCCCCACACCAGACCACCAACACTCCAGCAGCAGCCAGAGGACGGGATGGAGCTGAAAATGGCCAGAATCTTCAGGGAGAGGATTCACAGTGATAGAGGAGCGTGGCTGGGGACCAGCTGACATGGCAGCATGGCAGCAGTGTGCCAGAAGCGGCGGCTGCCACCCCGGGTGCCACAGCAGCAGCACCAGGTGGGTCGAGGTGCCAGTGCCACAACCCTGGGACTGACAGCACCGGCACCATTCCTGCAGCACAGAGACCCCCTTCCTTCCCTCCCTCCTGCAGACCCCATGGCCAGGGACCAGGCTCCGGGGGGCACGGCACCGGGAGCACTGGGAGCCATTGCCAGCACTTACTGGGCAAAGAGGCGCCGGGAGCGGACGATGAACTTGAAGATGTACTCCAAGGCCTTGAAGGTGCGCGGGAGGGGCTCACAGGGCTGGCCCTGCCCCGCCTGCTCCACGTACTGAGTCAGCACCGAGAGCAGCTTCCTGCGGGATGGGACGTGTGTGCCAGGGACCGGCAGGTCTCACGGCCTTGGCTGAGCCGTGGCTCAGCTCCCACTGGTGCCTCCAGCATCCCAGTGCCATCCCTCCCTGTACCCACTGTCTCAGTCCCACCCCTCCCCGTGCCAGCTGTCCAAGCCCTGCCCACCCACCCCCAATTCCAGCTGTCCCAGCCCATCCCTCCCTGTCCCATGGCCCCCAGGAACGCACTTGTAGGCGAGCGTGGCACTGAAGTGCTGGCAGATATAGGCCTCCAGGACTGTGTTGAAGTGCTGGAACTTCCTGTCAGCCACCAGCCCCACGATGAAAACCTGGGGGCAGCCAGCAGAGGCATAGCTGGGTCTGGGCAGTGGGATGCCTGGAGGCAGCCGGGTGCCAAAGTGGCATCGACCCCTCGTGGGAGCTGCTGGGGCCACCAGAGTCCCCTGCACGCCTGCCCAGCCTGTTAGGATAGACAGACCCCCGAGGTGGAAAGCCCACCATGAGCCCCAAGCCCAGGTGGCCACAGGGATTCTTCATGGCCAGAACTTGCAGCACCACCAACCCCGGGTGTCCCACAACAGCCACCCTGACCCCCACCCTTCCCTGGTCCCCTCACCAGGGTCACTCTTGTCTTGGTGTAGGAGAAATGTCCTCGAATCCTGCTGGGATTGTCCCCTGGAGGGACAATGTTCCCCACAGCCACAGCCCTGCCCCATGCCAGGTTGGTGGGACACAACCTGAGGCACTGCACAGCTCAGAGCACAGCTGGTCAGTGAGCCCCACTGCTCCAGTCCCACCCCCTGCACTGGTGGGGGCTCAGACCCACATTCTGCACCGTGGGACTCACCAGGGCATCAAAGACAAGTGTGTCATAGACATCTGTGTCCGAGTGCTCCATCATGATGGAGAACAGGGCATCCAGTGTGTCCTGGAGGAACTGGGGGGGCAAGAGGGCCGTGAGGGCTTGAGCACTGACCCCAGCGTGGCACCGGACCCAGCTCTGGGCGTGGGGAGGCTGCGGGTGCAGGAGCAGGAAAGGAGATGGGGGCAGGTCCTGGCCGTACCTTGATGACCTCCCCTCCATCCATGTTCATCAGCTTCTGGAGGTTCCCGCGGAGCAGGCTGGGCTTGGAGCGCCACTTCAGCAGCCCCAGTAGGTTCACTGGGCAGGAGGAAGGGGACAGTCACTGACAGACTGACAGACCCCAGTGTTACCAATCCCTGGCTCCCCATCCCACCTTCACTAACAGATCCCAACCTCAGTGACCCCTGGCTCCCTGTCCCACCCTCGCTCCCCAGGGCAGCCATAATCCCGCCGGGAGCAGCTGGAACCTCCCAGCCTCCCCCTACAACCACTGCTCAGTGCTGAAAGCTCCCGATGCCAGAGCCATAAGAGCACAAACTCAGCTAAATAGGTCGTGGCCGTGGGAGCCGAAACTGTGCTGCAGGAAGGGAGTGAATGGGGCCGCCTTGGCCCCCAGCCCCCCGCGCTGACCCGCGGGGACCCCGACCCGCAGGCACGTGTCACCGTGTGCTCCGTGCCTCCAGTCCCCACAGCGAGGCCGTTGTGTCAGGCACTTCACCCGGAGTGGGATGAGCCATTCCCATCCTCCAGCCTCGTAGCAGGAAGGACTGGACCCCGGCATTTGCACGGGCCCTTCCCCTGAGCAAGGGGCGTGAGTCTCTGCCAAGGGGAGATGTCTGTGCCAAGGGGGCACAAACACTCTTGGCTGCCCTGACCTGTGCAGAGCAGCCCTGGTCTGGAAACTCCCCCCGGCTAACCCAGAAATGGGGTTTAAGCCATTGAGCCCCAATTCCCACATCAATTTCAAAGGAAGGTCATGAAGGCTCCAACAGTGATATTCAAGTGGGAATTCTGCTCACTGCTGCTCCTCTCCCCTTGGAAACAGCCTTGGCCATTCTGACTGTGTCCCAACAGTAACTGTGCTCACTGCTCCCACTCTCTCAGTGTTTCTGGTGTTTTCAGCACACTGTGCTGGTGCAACGGACACTGGAGAGCCAAATGCTGGGAGAAGTATGGTCCAGTGGGTGGGAACACCACCTGGGAGGGGGCACAGCCCTGCCACCCCCACCGCGGGGAGCCAGCACTCACCGTTCTGGGTCAGCTTCGTGGAGCAGACGAGTGTGGAGATTTGGAAGCTGTCCCGGGCTGACACGGTTAAGCCTGACGCGGCCCCGCTCACACGGAAGGAGGAGCCAGAGAGGAGCTTCGACTCCGACAGGTTCCGCTCGGAGGGCAGGGACAGGTACGCGCTGGCATCCTCCAGCTTCCTGCTGTCACCCTGCGAGGCACAGCACATGTCACCCTGGGGAGCACAGCCCGGGAGCTTCCTAATCCAAGGGGGTAATGACAGCTCCTGGGAGTAACTGGCTCCCCAACACTGATTTCAACAGAGCATCCCACAAAGCTGCTCCCTAAGGGGCTCTGCGGGGACCCTGCTCAGCCGGGAGAATTGGCTTGGAGAGATACCAAATCCCAGTCCGTGCCACGCAGGAGGACACGAGAACAGGCAGCAGAGGTGTGGGGGGAGGCTGGTGACACAGAGAAGTCTGAATCTGGGAATGAAACACACCTGAGCACTGCTTTGGGGATGGACACACAGCAGGACACTGACACAGGGTGGGAAACCAGCATGGAGCAGGACACTGACACAGATCAGGACAACGACACAGATCAGGACAACACACAGATCAGGACACCGACACAGATCAGGACAACACACAGATCAGGACAACACACAGATCAGGACAACGACACAGATCAGGACAATGACACAGATCAGGACAATGACACAGCTCAGGACAACGACACAGATCAGGACAGTGACACAGATCAGGACACTGACACAGATCAGGACAATGACACAGATCAGGACACTGACACAGATCAGGACAATGACACAGCTCAGGACAACAACACAGATCAGGACAACAACCCGGACCAGGACACCACCCAGGCACCCGGCACAGCAGGTCCCACAGTATCACCATCACCAGTCCAATGTCTCCCACCTGCATGAGCACGCTGGGGCCTTCACAGCCACAAACCAGCCTGTTTCTGAGTCCCCTACTCTAAGTTGAAAATGTAATTGATGTTATGTCCAGAAGGACTCACTGGGGTGACTCTGAGTGACCCTTCCCTGCTCTTTGGCCACCCTGGGACGTGGGGGATGCCCAGAGCTGGCCAGACGTGCAGTGATGGGCTGCAGCTCACACATGGCAGCAGAACATCCATCCTCCCCTGCCTGCTGCCTCGCAGGGTGAAACCCCTCCTGCTGAAGGTCAGATGAAGGTGAAAGAGCTGTTTGCTGTTGGCTTTACCCCTCCAGCACACCCACAGTGAGCAGTCAACATGCGGGAGCCCAGCGTTCCTTCCAGGGTTGAGCCCGTGCAGGGAAAGCTGGCTGGAGTTCAGACCAGCCGGAGATCAAGAGGTCTGAGCAGCTAAAAGCCCAGCTAAAAGCCTGTCACTCACATTCCTCTGGCAAACAGAGATGAAAAGATGAAATAGCTTCTGACTCCCAGAATCCAGCCCCAGTGTCTTCTGGGAAGAGCTGGAGTCAGCCGGGGAGAGTGTGGAGTGGGGCAGGATGTGGTGGTTCAGGGAGGGCAGCCACAGCCCTCTGAGGGGAACAGGGACCCAGGGGGGAAGGGGGGGGGCTTGGTCTCCCAGGAGAGGGGTGTGCAGGGTTTGATCTTGCTGTCACAGCCAGCACTGGCAGGTCCTGAAGGTGCCCAGTGCTCTGCTGCAGAGAGGACAGTCCCTGGAGAGCCAGGGACCAGAGCCAGTGCTGCAGGCCACAGCAGCGTTAAAGAATTTGGGTCTTTTGCCCAAAAAAAAGCTGGGAGGAGGGACACAATAATGATTTCAAATGTGCAGGAGCCTTGGGGAGGAACAGCATGGTCTGTCCCTGTCCCCAGCTGCCACAGCAGGTGGAAGGAGATCAGCTCATCCCAAAGAGATGCAGGACCTGGGAAGGGACATGGCTCTGCCTGGAGAAAACATGGTCACGTTGTCAAAATCAGGGAGGACTCCAGTGCAGCAGCCCAGGGGTGGGGGGGTCAGGTTATCCCCTGGGGACATTGGAGCCCCATGGCTGGGGAGAGACCCCAAAGCAGTGCTGGCATGTGGGGTAAGAGCCCTGAGCTCCCCTGGGCAGCAGGGCCTGGCTTATGCCTCCCGCTCCCCTGGACACAGCCGGCCCCAGTCCAGGGAGGGGACACCAGGCGAGGGGGGCAGCGCCTCCTGGGTCCCTTCACATCGGAGCCGACTGCGTTTTTCCCAAATGAACAGTGACTTTCCCTCCCCACACCCTCCCTCTGCTCTCTCGGAGCAAACGAGTGCAGTGCCAGGGCTGGTGAAATCAGGTGAAGCGCAGCCACACCACGGGGACGTTTCCTCCCCATCACAAACATTTAAATCACCTTTTCCCAAACGAAACTTGTCATTGCAGGGGAGCAGCACAGGGATTGGAGACACGGCGTGCAGGAAGCCCCCGCCACCAAGGGCAGTGAGGACGAGGAGGGAGGAAGGGAGGGGGGCACTGGAAACCCTCGGGGACTCTGGATGCGTGCCACCGTCACGGCGGCGTGGGCAGGGGCAGGGGTGGGGACCCTGGCCCCAGGAGCGCTGCCGTCCTGCAGCCCCCCCGTTCCAGGGGCTCTGTGGCCCCCGTACCTTGTACAGCACCAGGTCGTGCTCCCCGTCCCGCAGGGTGGTGCCGTCGGGGCGCATCAGCCTCACAAAGGCCACGGAGAAAATCCGCTCGCTCCGGTCCTTGGCTGGGGGGGACACACAGGGGAGAGCTGAGGGGGGGTCAGAGGGGACAGGGGACACATCCTGGGTAGGGAAAGGCAGTGATGAGGGGGGTCCTGCCCTCCCGGCAGCCAGAGACACCCAGGGAGGAGGTAGGCAGGGCTGGGGCAGGCAGGGCTGGGGCAGGCAGGGCTGGGGCAGGTAGGGCTGGGGCAGGCAGGGCTGGGGCAGGCAGGGCTGGGGCAGGCAGGGCTGGGGCAGGCAGGGCTAGGTGACGGCTTCTGTCACCTGCATGAATTTCGGAGGACCCACGATGTACCCCCCATGGTACGAGGCAAGGATGCCCCACGGGACCCTCCTGTCCCAGCCCACCCCCACTGCAGCCCCTCTGGGAATGTCCATGGAGGAAGGCCTAGAGCAGGGGACACTCACAGTCACTGGAGGAGCGATGGCGGAAGGTGAACCTCAGGTGGGTCCTGTGGACATCCTCGATGGGAACAGCGATCTAAGGGGGAACGTATGCCCAGCTGAGGGCAGGGGGCCACAGGCTGAGCCCACAGCCAGGCAATCCCCCTCTGTGCCCGGGCAAGGGCTGTGCTGGATTGTCCACTGCTGCAAACCAGCCCCACATCCTTCCCCATAAACCAGTGAGGCTGAGCTGGGGGCACTGGGGGCTGGGCAGGGCTGGTCGTGCCCATACTTGGGACTCCCCACTCAGCACTGCTGGTCACTCTGGGTCTCCATCCAGGAGTCATGCCATGACACCATCAGCATCTCCATTCTCCCTGACATGGGGACCAAGGACTGCCTCCAAAAAGCCAGCCCGGACAGGGACCCCTGCAGCAGTGGGATTCTGCGGTGCAGAAGGAGCGGGGGCCACAGCCTGGGGGGGCTGCAGGGCCATCCCACCCCGGGCCCCACCCCCTGGGGCTCCCAGACCTTCAGAGTCTCCATCCAGCGCTGGTGCCGCTGCTGGTAGTAGACGACGGAGCGGTAGTGGCTGGTGGGGCCGTCCCCCGCGCCCGCCTGGATCACGTTCTGCCGGGGGGACACGCCTCGGGGTCAGCCCAAACAAGCTTGCAGGGAGGAAGGATTTCCACCCCCTGCCAACCTGGACCACCCCCGAGACCCCTGCCCACACCTCCTGGCACAGATGCCCCTTTACCATAACCCAGCTGGCACTGGAATGTCTTTCCAGCTCTCCCTTCCCCGCCAGGCGGGAGGGGCAGCGAAAGGTATCCGTGTCCCCATCCCCTCCACTTCCACCAGGCCTAGTGCCACTTCCAAAGGGACTGTGACCCCCTGGGCGTGTCAGGGCTTGGCCTCCATTGCCCTGTGGGGAGGGCACTATCAGGATGGAGATGGAGGTGGGTGCTGTGCCCCCAGACCAGTCCAGCCAAGCCCACAACAATTCCAGCCCGTTCCTCAGGGGCCAGGTGAGAATTCATGTGAGAACACCTGGGGAGAGGCAAGGAGGGCGGGATGACCTGGCTCTGAGCCCCCTGCCCTTCTGCCAGCCCCCAGCTCTTCACTCCCACCTCTGCAGTGTCATGCCTGGGCACTGGGGGTGGCCAAGGGTCCTGGCTGTCCCCAGGGGAGGATGATTTCCTCTCTATCCCTCCACAGCACTTTTGCAGATCTTTATTCTATTCCCAGATCTCTGTTCTGAGCAGCTCCAGGGGCTCCTCCAGCTGGTTGTGCTACAGGAGCTGCTGGCTCTGCCCGAGGTGGGGTGACACAGGGGACAGTCCTGGGCCTGCCCCACATCTGCCATACCTGCACCACATTTCCTGCCTCGTCGCAGACACACACAGTCACCTCCACGTTCTTCTGTGTCTTCTTGTTCCCCTTGTCAAACTCGCCCTGCACCAGCGTCAGGTAGATGTCGTTCCTGACGTCACCTGGGGGGACAGTCCCATCAGCCAGGTCCTGAGCCCCCGCTGGGACCCCCAGGGATCCCCGGGGTGGTGCCTCGCCCCCCACTTGCCTGGCATGATGACCTCCGGGTAGCCCAGCTTGCGAGCCACCACCGTGCTGCGATCCACCAGGTGAGGGTGGTCCTTCCGCACCTGGCTCAGGTCTCCCCACAGCATCTTCAGGGACACCCAGAGCCCTGTGGGGACCACAGCAGCTTTTCAAGGGGTGGCAGTAAGAGCTAGGGCAGCCCAGGGCCAGCCAGGAACCGCAGTGAGTCCCCAGCCCTGCAGGACATGGCCTGAGGGCTGCCCCACGTGCAGGCAGGTGGGTCCCTGAGCACAAGCAGCAGCTGCAGGGCCAGGTGGATGGCCTGGGGAGGGGTCTCACTTCACTCCCCACCACAGTGCACAGTGGGCACAGGAGACACTGGGGACACAGGCTCTTTACCTTGTCCCTTGTGGTTGTTGTCCTTCCCCTCCACTGCCTTCCGGATCATGTTGTGAAGAAAATCACTGTCAGCAGCCACCCTGGAAAAGCCATATTTATGGGAAAAACCTTTTCTCTTTGATCCTCACACCTCTTGTCCCCTTGCAGTCAGGGTCCTGTGCCAGCCAGGCCCTGGAGTGCTGCCCCCCTGCCCGCTCCCCCCCGCCCATGGGGCTCACAGGTGGACAGGGATGAAGTGCTGCTTGTCCTCGTCGCTGTCACACGTCCCCTTGGTGATGTCGGTGATGTCCATCACTGCAGTGACACAGAGATGGCACTGAGGGGTGGCTGCAGGGGCACAAGCACCCCCAGCCCCATGGGTCCCATTCCCATGCCAAACCCTTCCAGAGCCAGCACCCAGGAGAGCTTTGTCCCGTCTTGCAGCCACGGCATCACCTGTGCCCCCGACAGTGTCCCTGCTGTGCCCTACAGGGAGCTCCTCCTGCCCCACTGAGACCTCTCTGGCACCTGCCAAGCTGTATGGGCTCTGGGCAGGGAAAAGCCTGCCTGGCTCCATGAGGGACATGTGCTGATGACATGGCTGGGACCTGTCAACCCAGCTGGGACCTGCTCCCCCAGCTGGGACCTGCCATCCTGGCACAGCTCACCCATGGGGAATGCTCTGGGGGTCTGAGCAACACCAGCATCACCTCCAGCACAGGGCAGAGTCAGAACCAGGGTCTCACACCAGAGTCCAGTGTCCCCTCTGTGGCCTCTGGGGATGGCATGGCCACCAACCAGTCACTGCAGGTGGCCTCAGAGCTCTGGGACAGATCTTGGCCAAAACAAGCCATATCCAGAGCCTCTCCATTGCCCACGGATGAGGACTGGGGCAGGACAGGGCAGCAGGATGGTCCCTCTGCCCGGGGTGGTGGTACCCACTGCCATGTCCATAATTCCCCTGGAGATGTCCCTGACTGTGGTTCTGGCATGCCCTGAGCCAGGAGACATCAGTCATCTCCCAGCAATGATCCACAGGGATCGATGCCCAGAGCAGGATCATAGGGGGAGGTGGAGGCAGGGGGGCTCTGCAGGGCTGCTCCGGGCACACAGTGGGTGGGGTCTGTGTGCAGGGACAGCGGGAGCAGCCCGGGGTTGGGGTCTGTGTGCAGGGACAGGGGGAGCAGCCCGGGGTTGGGGTCTGTGTGCAGGGACAGGGGGAGCAGCCCGGGGTTGGGGTCTGTGTGCAGGGACAGGGGGAGCAGCCCGGGGCTGGGGTCTGTGTGCAGGGACAGGGGGAGCAGCCCGGGGTTGGGGTCTGTGTGCAGGGACGGCGGGAGCAGCCCGGGTGCATCGCAGAGCCTGGTGGCCAAGGGGGGTGGCCGAGGTGGTGTCACAGGTGGCCCTGGGGGTCTCCAGGGACCATCTCCCCTACCTGAGATGCCGAAGGGCCGGCGCAGGCCCGTGCTGAGCTTGCGGCTGTGGGTGTCCCGCAGGTCCATCCGTCCCACCCGGGTGATCTGGCACACCAGGAACAGCCGCTCCCGCTTCAGGTCCGTGCTGCCCAGGTCCTGGGGGACAGGGGCTGTGTGACCCTGGCAGCACCGCTGGGGACGTGCCAGTACCAGCGCCAGCTGATGGTGGGGTGCCCAGGGCTGCGCGGGGTGAACCAGTGGGCACAGAACCACTGCAGGTCCCTGCTCCCAGTGCCCTGGGATGTCCCTCTGCACGGTGCCCCATGGAGCGGCTTGGCTGGCAGGCACTTGGCCCCACTGTCCTGGGGGCTTTTGTGCACCCCAGGAGCCCCAAAGCCCTGATGCCAAGGCTGGGGGAGAATGATGGCCCCACAGGGCACCCTGGGCCAGGCAGCCTAGTGAGAGGGGGGCAACCTGGCGTGGTGTGGGGATGGTGGGGTGGCCTTGCACCCCAGCTCCGGGCACCCGGGCAGTGTCGGGTCCTGAGGGTGCTGCCCCCGTGGCAGAACTTTCTGGTGGTGCTGAGGAAAGGGACAGGGACACGCCACAGAGCGCGGGGACAAACGGGGACACCAGCAGCGAGCAGAGCAGGAGTTGGAGGTGGGCGAGCGCCGGGGGATGGGAGCAGAGCCGAAATGCTGATGCTGCTCATTAGCACCGATTTTCCCGGCTCCTTTGCATATCGATGGCTCCGCTCCGTCCCGGGGGGTCAGCGCAGCGCTGCAGCCGAAGTGAGTCAGCGGGTGCAGCACGGCGAGGGACGGGGATGGGGCACCCCGAGAACCCCAGCACCCGTACCGGGAGGGGACCCTGAGGGGACCTGAGTCCCGGAGCCAGGCCTGGCGTCTGTGCAGGGGCTGGGGCTGTTCGAGCAGGGGGAGTGGTGGGGGCTTAGCCACTCACAGGACACGGGAGGACCGTGCCTGCTGCTGGGGGCCCTGAAACGCTGCGGGTGGAGGCAGCTCTGCAGGAGGGGGAGGTGGGGAGCAGCAGTGCAGCCCCCGGGGGTCTGCACTCACCGTGAACACGACCTTGAGGTTGTTGAGCAGCTCAATGTCCTGGGGGACCCCAGTGCTGGCCCAGCGGATCACGTAGTTCTCGCTGCGGGGCAGGCGAGGGGGAGGAGCTGGCAGTGAGGTGGGCACCGGGACAGCAGAGCCCCTGCCAGCTCCACCACACACACCCCTCATCCCACCAATGTCCCCAGTCACAGCACAGGGACTGGCCCAGCCTGGCTGTCCCCAGCAGTGGGGAGCTGCTGCCCACCAGTCACCTCACCACTGCCTCACATAGAGCCAGGCTGCTCCAGTGGGCACCAGCAGGCAACGTGGCACAAAGCGGGGGACATCACAGGGAGCAGTGGGACTGGCACCTGGCACAGAGGGGGCAGGGGTCTGTCCTGCACCCCGGGACCCCACCTGATGATGCGCTGCTCGCTGGGGTCATACAGTGCCATGAAGAGCTGCGCCTCCTCCCCAATGTGGCAGACGAAGTTGCGGACGCACAGGTAGAGGCTGTGGGAGGGCGAAGCTGCCCCATGGGTGCTGTGGCCTGGTGCTCTTGGCTGCGGGCTCTGGGGAGCACGAGGCAGCTCAGCCCCATGGCTTGGACCCATGGCTGAGCACCTGGCACAGCCCCTGGCACGGGGGACATCATGGTCTGGGTACGGCAGGTGTGGGGCCAGTGCCGGCCTCACCGTCTCCTCCTGGATGCGCTGGGTGAGGGTCTGCGCCGCTCTCCTGTGAGCCTGGAAGAGGCTGATGACGCTGGTCCTGTCGGGGTCCAGGATGTTCTCATCCTCGTCCCGCACCACCAGGTCCAGCGCAAGGATCCTGCCGAGGCCAGGATGGGGTGAGGCAGGACCCTGGGGGGACACGGGTCCACGTGTCCCACCAGGACCCACCTGCCCTCACATGGGGTCTGAGGGGGCAGGACAGACCCAAATGAGCAAGGGGACAGGAGCCAGGCAGCACCAGGGACACTCCTGCCCCAGCCACGGCTCATCAGCCATAGCCCTTGGCCAGGTGGCTTGTGCACCTGCAGGCACACTCACTGTCCCCAGCCACCATGGGACAGCCAGCAAGGATGATGGGGACACAGGGACAGCCAGCTGGGATTATGGGGACACAGGGACAGCCAGTCAGCAGGACAGCAGGGACACAGGGTGCTGCAGGGACACACAGCCAGGATGGTGGGGACAGAGGAACAGCCAGCCAGGCTGTCAGGGACACCGAGGGAGCACCCGGGCACCGTGCAGCCTGTGCCCAGGGCAGACTCGGGGTCCCTGTGCCCTGTGCCATGCTCACTTGTTGCCATAGTCTATCCTGCCGGTCACCTCCTTCCTGAGCCGCAGAAGCTGGTCCTTGGGCAGTGTCCCTGAGAGCAGCTGTGAGCGCTGCTCCATCAGCTCCTGCATCATCCGCTTCACCTGCCCATACCGCTCCATCTGCCCGGCCTGCGGCAGGACCGCAGGGTCACCACACACCCCACTGCCCCACGGCCCGCCCGGTCCCCAGGCCCCCAGCCCGCACCACGTAGAGCTGCTTCCAGATGGTGGCCCACTCCCGCAGCGTGGTGGTGATTTCCTGCACCATCGGCATCTCGGCGGGCACCACGCTCTCCTCCACCCTAAGGAAGGCACAGGGACCCCTGGAGCCCCCTGGCATTGTGGGGACCCCATGCCAGGCAGGGGATGGAGCCCACCACCCCTGCCCGTGCCCCATACCTACCCCCGGTGCTCCACCACGGTGCCCTTCAGCCGGATCAGTGATGCCGGGAAGATGCCCTGGGAAGTCAGAGCTGTTGGCACCCTCGGGCTGGGAGACATCCCTCTGGGAAGGCATGGCTGGGGGCTCCAGCCAGCTGTGCCCATTGTGGTCTCTCAACCCCCCAGCACAGACATGGCGAGACGCCGGTCATGTCCCCCTATTCCCCCAGACCCCTGGTACGGACAGGGTGAGCCACAGCCATGCTCCCCCCGACCCCGCTCACCTACCTGGGCAGCCCTGTTGCGGAGCGAGTACCCGCGGTACCAACCTGCGAGGGGAGGGAGGGGGACCCTGTCGGCCGGGCTGGGAGTCCTGGCTCCCGCCAGGGGGCCAAGGGGGGGTGCAGAAACCCCCACGCTGGGGTACCTCCGGGGGTCCCTCTTACCCTCGCAGGCCTGCAGGATGTGCACTGTCTCCCCAATCTGCAGCGGGAGGTGATGCTCCTTGGTGCCCGGGAAGTTCCACACGGCTGCAGGGAGAGGGGCCGGGGGCTGGGAGTTGGGGTCCCTCCCTGGCACCAGCACAGCCCCTCAGGCCCTGTGCACCTGCACCCCCCAGCCAGCCCCCCACGGGGGGCAGAGCACCCCAACAGGCACTGCTTAGCCCCAACAGATGGGGCAGAACACCAGCCCCACAAACAGCCTGAGACCCCTGAGCACCCCAGCCCCGCACCCCAGGAGAGCTGTGGCACAGCCCACACAGGGCCAGGCACAACATGAGCCTCCAGCCCCCTCCTCCAGCACGCAGGGGTCCCCCATGGGACCCCCCTGCCTGCCACCCACACCCTGTGTGCCGATGGTCCTGCTCCTGGCACAAGCAGTGCAGGGAGGCAAGTGCCAGCTGAGCCCCTGCCCAGGGCTGGTGGCCCAGGGACAGGTCAGTGTGGGCACAGCGGAGCTGGTGGCCAGGGAGGAAGGCGGTGGGGACAGGAGCGCACTGGTGGCCAACCGCTTCCTGCCCCCGGCGGGCTGCGGTTGTCCCTGTCGTTATTTCTGGCCCCGGGGACAGGACAGCTCTGGTGCAGGCAGCCCTGGCTTGGCTCCCAGACTGGAGGAGAGTCCCTTGCGCTCGGGCATTGCACGCGACCCCTCCCTCCACCTTGCCCTCCCCACGAGGACCCTGATCCAGCTGGGACCAACAGCAGCTCAGCCCTTGCTCAGGTGCTGCCCAGGGCCCTGCAGGGCTCAACCCTCGCTCTGGTGCCACTGGCACTGCAAGGGGAGGGTGCAGGAAACAGCCCCCAACAGAAACGGGAAGAGGCACAGAGCTGCCAGGGCCAGCAGAAGCTGAGGGTGCTGCAGGGAACGGGGGTGCCCGGGGCTGGTGCAGGGCACAGCGAGCCCAAGCTGGAGGTGCTGCAGGAAACAGGGAAGCCCAGGGCTTTGCCATCACAGACACTGAAGTGGGAACAAAGCCCCAGCTGGGACCTGGGGCAAATTATTGGGGTGTGTCAGGGCTCCTCCAGAGCCTCAGGAGCCAGGCTGAGCCTAGACCCACAGCCTGGCGGGGAGGGCTGGACCCTGTGCCAAGCCCCCACCCCAGTGCTGTGCCCCAGTGCTTCCCATCCCCACCAGCACCAGCCTTGCAGTCTCTGGGCATGTGGGTCCTGCTGACACATCTGCCCTGCTCAGCCTCGTCCCCTGGGCCACCCATCACCAGCCCTGCAGCCCCTGCCAACCCCCCGCTCACTCCTGCACCCACCGGCCCACCCAGCACCAGCACCCTTGGGACCCGGCCCCCTCCCCACATCACCTCACGCTGGCACTGGGCCAGCACTGCCAGTGCCACTGCCCAGCCACCATCACCTGCCACCACTGCAGGGCCACCACAGCCAGGGGGGCACTGTCAGTGTCACCCCACCCTGAGCACCCTGTTCAGCCTGCCCTGCACCCCTCTGATGAGCAGGGACCCCCACAGGGCCAGCGCCTGCAGCCCCCACTCACCCACACCATACTTCTCCTCCTTGGTGGGCAGCCAAGGTGCCATGGCCACCGTGCCGGGGGACCGGGGCTGTGCCGGGGGACTGGCGTGCTGCAGGGCCACTGCTGGTTCCTCCTGCTGCGCTCCCTGTGTCACGTGTACCCCCAGCTTGTGAAAGCTCCGCTTCCTCACTGCGCAGCCGGGTGTGGGGGGTCCCACCCCACCGCCCCGTGCTCCACCATGTGCCACCCCCCAGGGGCTTGGGCTGGGGGTCCCTGCGGCTGCTGGTGTGGGTGACGCGGTAGCACTGTGACCCCCTCGGCTGAGCACCGTCACTGGAGCCCCCAGCCAGCAGGACACGGGGTGGAGTGGGGGGCTCGGAGCGAGCACAGCTCTGGCCGCACCATGGCATGAGGAGCCACGTGCCTCTGCCAGCCGTGATGCTCCAAACTGGCACTGCCAGGACAAAGCCTCTGCCACCGTGGCTGGGTTTGGCTTGTCCCCATCCCCATGCCTCGGTGCCGCAGGTCCAGCGGTGCCAGTGCTGGTGCGGTGCATGGCACAGCCCTGGCTCCAGCCCTGCCCAGCCCTCCGCTGGAGCCCTGCCCAGCTCCAGGACAGCATGGGGAGCAACGGCTCCGCAGCCACTTCCTCCCTCCCGCGGCCGCAGCCGGCTGTTTGGCACCGGCGGCTCCGCGGGGATGGGGGCTCGGCCATGCCCTACCCCCAGCACGGCAGCACCGCCCTGGGACCCCCTGCCCCCCCCGAATCCTGCCACCACTGCACTGCTGCTCCCACAGATGGAATCACGTCTCCATCGGCCCAGCGGAACCAGCATCAGGCTCCTTCCCTGTGCCCCCCACTCCCTTTGCAGGTCCCCCATTCCCCCATCAACCTGAGCCTGCTCTGGGGGTCCCCTGGCTGCAGTTTCCCCTACCCCATGGGTCACCTCCAGCCTCAGGACAGACCCCCCGGCCCAAAGCCGGCTCTGGGCCTGCACTGACTGGAGCCGGGTGTGAAAGGATCCGGTGCTCCGGTGTTGCTGCCCGGGCCGAGGTGCGAGGGCGGGACCTGCGGGAGCTGCCGGGGCAGCCGCCACCCCTCACGGGAAAGCTCGGCATGTGCAGCCGGACCCCCACCATCGCACCGGGAACAAACGGACAGAACCACGGCACTGGCACGGCACGGCACGGCACAGACACCGGCACGGGCACGCTGAGGTGCCGGGGCTCTCGGAAACCCAGGCGGCTCTGGACCTTCAGTTCCCGCAGCCTCCGGGGTTCCCGGTTCCCGCAGTGCCGAGGCCAGCAGGGACCGCTCGGCCCCGCCTGGTGCCCGGCTCTGCCCCGCGGGAGCTCAGGCCGGCCCGGGCCGCCCGGCGCCGTTCGCCGGTCGGGGAGCTCCACCTGCCGGTCCCGCCGGTAGCCGCCGCGGCTGGGGCGCCGGTACAGGACACCCCGCTCCGACACCAGGATGAGCGGCACCGTTACGGGATGCTCCGGTACAGGCCGGCCGGCTCCGGTACACCGGACGGCAGTACAGGATGCCCCAACTGTTACGGGATGCCCCGGTACAGCACACCCGGCAGCAGTGCCCCGATAGGGGATGCCCCACACCAGCACCGGGATGTCCGGTACTGGGACGTTCGGTCCCGGTAGGAGCCGCGGACGGGCTGTGGCTGCAGCCGCGCTCGGCTCGGGACCGCGCATCGGGGCTTGCGGCGGAGGGCCTCGGGCAGGGCGGGACCGCGGCCGGAGCCGGAGCCGGAGCCGGAGCCGGGAGAGGTGCCGGGGGTCCCGGGAGCTCGGGGGGTCCTGGCGGGTCCCGCCCGGTCCGGTCCCGCCGCCACATCCGGGCTCCGCCCGGCGCGGGCGCTGATTGGGTGGCAGGGCGGTCACGTGGCCGTGCCCCCGGGCGGGGGCGGTGGCGCGCGCAGGTGAGCGGGGCCGGAACCGGAACCGGGAGCTCGGCCCGGGGGGCGCGGGGGACCCGCCCCCGGCCCGCCCGCCCGCCCGCTCCGCTCCGGTGCCGGTGCTCAGGTGCCCGCTCCGACACGACCCGGTGCCGGTGCTCAGGTGCCCGGTCCGGTCCGCTCCGTACAGGTGCTCCGCCGGCCCGGTCCGCCCGTGGCATTCGGGACCGGCATCCCTAAGGTGTCCGCCCCGTCCCGCACCCCCTGTGCCCCGTCCTAATCCCCACGCATAGCCCGGTCCGGTCCCCGCACCCCGTTCGGTCCTGCCGGGCTCTCCCGGTGACCCGTCCCGGTGCCCCCGTTCCCTGCCCGCTCCCCGCGCCCCGCGTCCCGGCCGTGTCACCCCCCGCCACCGTCGCTGCCCCTCTGCCCGGTGCCCGCGGCTCCCCCACCCCGCGGGACGGGACGTGGCACTGGGCTGTCCCGACTCCTTCCCGGGACGCAGGTGAGGGTGGGTCAGCGCCGGTGCCGCTCCACCCCCGCCCGCCCCCGCAGCTCCGGTGTCCCCGCCATGGACGGCTGCGGGGCCCCGGGCCCCCTGCCCGGGCCGAGCGGCCCCGGCTCCGCGCTGGGGGAGGAGGAGGAGGATGAAGAGCCGTCCCTGGGCTGCGACGGGGACCTGGAGGTGAATCCCTACGACGGGCTGCCCTTCTCCTCCCGCTACTATGAGCTGCTGCGGCAGCGCCGGGAGCTGCCGGTCTGGACCACCAAGTACAGCTTCATGGAGCACCTGGAGGGGAACAGCGGCATCGTGCTGGTGTCCGGCCCGCCCGGCACCGGCAAGAGCACCCAGGTGAGGGGAAGGGCTGTCCCGGGGCACAGGGGTGTCCGGCCTCGCCGGGCGCTGTGCGTGGGTCCTGCCGGAGCCCACGGAAGGACGGGAGCCGTTGGGACCCACGGAGGGGGTGTCGGACCCCTGGGGCCGCTGCGCTGAGCCCGGCGGGCTGGGTGGGGGAGTGGGATGTGCCGGGGCTGGCGCTGGGCCCCGGGCAAACCCTTGGCACGAGCTGAGAAGCGCTGCCACGAGAGCAGCTGGCCCTGGAGATGGCACGGGGAGGGGGGAACGGCCCCTCCCCAGAGCTGGGCCCAGCGCAGGGCCAGTGGCAGGACTGAGGTGCCGTTTACCTCCTGCCCGCCCCGGGGAGCTGGTCCCACCCGGCAGCCACTGGCGGCACCCAGGGACAGCGCCGGGGACTTTGACCAGGGAGGGATCGCTGGAGCTGCCTGAGGCTGCACTGGACTGGGTCAGCACTATTGGCCCTGGGCTGTTGGGGTGTGGGCCCTGGGCTCGGGCCACTTGCCCAGATCACCTCCCTGGGTGTGACCTGCTGAGTTCCTGGGCTCAGCCAGCCCTGCTGGATTTGTGGAATAAATCCCCCGTGTGGGCCCCAGACATGGTGTTTTTGGGTGCAGCACCCTGCCTGCAGTCCCTGCAAGGCCCTGGGACACTGGGGGCACACGGGCACTGCTCGTGGGGGGCACACGGGACAGGGTGAAGCAGGACTCTGGTCTCCAGCGCCCAAGGGACGTACGTGTGGCCTTGGCATTGTCCCACACTGCCCAGCTGGGCGCTTGGCCAGCAACTACTCTCTGGTGCTCCCTTCCCTGTCACTCTCTGAGGGTTTTCCTGGGCTGTTGTCCCATATCCCTAATGTGAGAACAGGGCTGCAGTGTCCCATACCAGGGCAGGGAGGTGTGGGTGTGGGGTGGTGAGGCTCCTGTCACAGGTTGTTGATCTGAGAGGTGACAGGAGTAGGGAGGGAAGGTCCTGCCTGGGCTGTGAGTGCCTCTGGATAGCCTCTGGCCCCAAAGGTCCTGCAGCTGGATCCCTGGAGAGAATCCCTGTGCCCTTTGGAGGGGCACAGCAGGGAGGGGCTGGTCCTGAGACAGTGCTGACCCCCACCCTGTCCCCACAGATCCCGCAGTGGTGCGCCGAGTACGCTCTGTCCCTGCAGTTTGCCCATGGGCTGGTGGCCTGCACCCAGCCCCACAGCCTGGCCGCCCTCAGCCTCTCCCTGCGCGTGGCCGACGAGATGGACCTGAACCTGGGCCACGAGGTGGGCTACTGCGTGCCCCACGAGGACTGCTGCACTGCCGAGACCATCCTCAGGTACGGGAGGGATGGGGCCCGGCGGGCCTGTGCTGGGAGTGCAGCGCTCTAATCCCACTGAGCTCCCCGTAATCCCTTAATCCAGCCGGGCCTCACCAGGGAGTGCTGCCGGTGGGGGCTGCCTGCCTGCTGCCTGCTGCCTGCCTGCTGCCTGCCTGCTGCCTGCCTGCTGCCGCGGGCGCTGCTGCGGGGAGGGGCTGAGGGGTTCCCCCCCGGCCGGGGGTCCACACTGACAGGGTGGGGCTGTGGCAGGTTCTGCTCGGACGAGATGCTGCTGCGGGAGATGACGTCGGACCCGCTGCTGCGGCAGTACGGGGTGGTGGTGCTGGACGAGGCGCAGGAGCGCACGGTGCCCACGGACGCGCTGCTGGGGCTGCTCAAGGACGTGCTGCGCCAGCGCCCGGCGCTGCGGCTCGTGGTGGTCACTGCCCCTGCCCTGGAGCCGCGGCTGCGCGCCTTCTGCGGGGACCCCCCCGTGGTGCGGGTCCCGGGGCACAGCCCCCCGCCACAGCTGCTCTACCGGGAGCCGCCGGCCCACGGGCGCGTGGCCGCTGCCTGCCAGGCCGTGCTGGACATCCACGGGCGCCGGGAGCCCGGCCACGTCCTGATCTTCCTGGCCAGCGAGCAGGTGAGCTGTGGGGGGAGCAGGGCAGGAGAGGCTTGGGGGGTCCCTCTCAGTGGGGAGCCCTGAGGATGCTAAGGGATGCTGGAGACCAAACTAGGGGAGCTGGGGCTCCTCTGCAAAGGGGCTGTGGGTGCTGGGGGGCAGTGGAAACGGGTGCAGGGCACAGAGCAGCACCCCGACCTCAGGGTGGGGTGTGCCCCCCTGTCCTTCCCCAGGAGATCTCCGAGTGCTGTGCTGCCATCCAGACGGAGGCCGTGGCGCTGAGCCCGGCGCTGGGCCCACTGCTGGTGCTGCCGCTGCACCCCGGGGTGGGCCGGGCCGCACAGCGACTGTACGAGGCGCCCGAGGAGAGCCGGGAGCGGCGCGTCATCGTCACCCACTGGCTCGGGGACTCGTCCTTCTCGCTGGGCACCGTGCGCTTCGTCATCGACTCGGGGCTGGAGCTGCGCAGCGTGAGTGGGATGGGGGACGTGAGGGGGAGTGCCAGTGAGAGGGTTGGCTCTGCTCCAGGCACAGTGCGGGGTGGGCTGCAGGGTCCGCTCAGCCGTCGTGATGCTTCAGGCTGGGGTGAGGGAGATGGCAGCGGTGGCCCTGCTCTGGCAGGCAGGGGGGCCTTGGGGGACGGTGGGGGCTCCCCTGCGGCGTCCCCCTCACGGCCTCACCGCAGGTGTACAACCCTCGCATCCGCGCCGAGTCCCAGGTGCTGCGGCCCATCAGCCGGAGCCAGGCAGAGTCGCGCATGCAGCGGGCAGCTGGCAGCCCCCCAGGTGAGACCCCCGCCCCGATGTGCCCCCTGGCTGTTGTCCCACCCCCTGTGACCCCTCGCAGCCATGTCCCACCTCACGGCCCCTCTCCTGCAGGCACCTGCCTGCGCCTGTACTCGGAAGCCTTTGAGCAGCGCCTGCCCCCCAGCCCCGCGCCCCACGTCAGCGAGACCAGCCTGAGCCGCCTCGTGCTGCTGCTGAAGCGCCTGGACATCGCTGACATGGGCCAGTGTGACTTTCTCGACCGCCCAGGTAGAGCCTGTGGGGTGAGGTAGGGACCAGGCATGCTGTGGGGGGCTGTGCCAGAGAGCTACAGGCTGGCCATGGCCATGACTGTGGCCCGGATTGGCTCTGGAGAGGGGCTGGGGGGCCTGGCAGCTGTAGGAGGAGGGTGGGCAGAGCTGCCTGACATCCCACCCCAGCCCCCGAGTCTCTGATGCAAGCGCTGGAGGACCTGGACTACCTGGCGGCTCTGGACGACGACGGGAACCTGTCGGAGGTGGGGATCATCATGTCGGAATTTCCGCTGGACCCACAGCTGGCCAAGGCCCTCATCGCCTCCTGCGAGTTCGACTGCGTGGAGGAGATGGTCAGCCTGGCTGCCATGCTCACAGGTACCGTGCGGGGGGCAGCCAGCACTGCAGGGGGGTGCTGGGGGCACGCCGTGACCCCCCTGCCCGCCCCCAGCATCCCCCTGCTTCGTGCCCCCATCCACACACCTGGAGGAGGCCGTGGCTCTGCGCCGGCGGGCACTGCTGCACCCCAACGGGGACCACTTCACCCTCATCAACATCTTCAATGCCTTCCAGCAGCGTGAGCATGGGCAGGGCTGCGGGCGGGGGGCTGTACCCCTGTGGGCATCCCACGGACCCCTCAGTGTCCCCTGCACCCCTGCGGCTGTCCCACAGCTGCCCTGCGTGGCCCCTGTACCCCAGCAGGCACCCCACAGCCCCCTCACCTGTCCCCCACACGAGGGTCTGCAGGGGGGTCCCAGCCCCAGCCTGGTCCCTGTCCCTGGTGCAGGGAGGGGATGCAGCCGGTGGGAGCTGTGCCAGCTTCTGTAACCCCTGAGCCCCCAGCCCTCTGAGGTCTCTGCTCCCCCCTCCCCATCCCTGTGTCACTGGCACCACTGTCCCGTCCCCACGTCACTGACTTTGCCATCTAATTCTTGTCGCTGTATCACTGACCCTGCTGTCCCATCCCTCTTCCCGTGTCGCCGACCCCACTGTCCCACCCCTGTCCCCACCCCACCGACCCTGCTGCCCTGCAGACGCCGGGGACGAGGGCTGGTGCCGGAAGCACGGGGTGGGCGCGGAGGGGCTGCGCCTGGCGGGCACCGTGCGCGCCGAGCTGCTGGAGGTGATGCGGCGCATCGAGCTGCCCGTCTCACCGCCCGCCTTCGGCTCCGACGCCAACGCCCTCAACATCCAGCGGGCCCTCATCTCCGGGTACTTCCTGAAGGTGGGTCCGGGGACTGGGGGGGGCTGCAGTGGACCGTGGGGGGTGTGCCATCACCCCACTCCCTCCTGCTCTGCTCCCAGGTCGCCCGTGACATCGATGGCTCTGGCAACTACGTGATGCTGACACACAAACACGTGGCACACCTGGCCCCCGCCTGCGGGTACCTGCTGCGGCCGCCCCCCCGCCGCCTGCCCCCCTGGGTGCTCTACCACGAGTTCACCATCTCCCAGGACAACTGCCTGCGCGTGGTCTCGGAGATCCAGCCCCAAATGTGAGGGCTTGGGGACGGGCAGGGACGGGGCCCTCTGGGGGGTCCCCGCTGCTGACTGACCCCCTGTCCCCATAGGTTGGTGGAGCTGGCCCCCCAGTACTACCTGAGCAACCTGCCACCCAGCGAGGGCCGGGACCTGCTGATGGAGCTGCGGGAGAAGGTGGTGGCGACGGAGGATGCGCCGGCGGGGCCGGAGCCGCTGGCAGAGGCGGCCGGACGGGAGGCTGTGGAGGGGGACGTCTGTGTCCTGCAGTGAGCCGGAGCACCAGAGCCCCAGCAGGGGCTGCCTGGGCTTGGCTGTGACACTGGAGATGGGGGAGCCCTGGAGGGTCCCTGGGGGGCCGTGCGGCTGCAGGGGCTGTCCCTGGCCCCAGGGAGGTGCGGGCACGACCGGGCACGGCCTCAGCGCTGCACCGCGGGCAGTCGTGGGCCAGCGGCCGTGGGGCCACCGGGGCACCTCAGAGCACGGACTGCGGAGTGCTGGCCCCGGCCAGGGGAGTTGTGTGGGCCCTCCCCACCGGGCTCCTGCCCCCTGTCTTTTCCCAGGGTTCTGCTGGGGTGGAGGCACCGCTTGTCCTGCTGCCCCCACGCCTAGGGCCGAGGGCCCACACACGGGTCCCTCCTGTATAAAGTTTTGTGACCTTTGCTCCTGGCCTCGTGTCCGTGACTGCAGTCGAGGGGTCCAGCTGGGGTGGGGTCTGTCCTGCTGTGGGATATCATGGAGGGGTCTGACTGGGACAGGCTCTGTCTCTGCTGCTCTCTCTGGGGAGTTTCTGTCTGTGAGGCCTCGCTCCCCTCCCACCTCTGTTTTGAGTGTCATGCTGGGTCCCCAGCCATGCTGAGGTCTGAGGGCAGCCCTGGCCTTTTCACCGGGGCTTCCCTTCCCTGGTTGTGGTTCTTCTGCAGAAGCCAAGGGGAAGCTGTGGCCAGCGAGGGGGGGTGAGCAACCCCCTAAACGTGCTGCCAGTGCCTCCTCCTCCAGCATGGGGCAGGGCATGGGTGCACCCCCAGGCGAGGTGCCCGTCCTCTTCCCTCCCCTCTTGTGGTCCCCCCTTCCAGCCTCAGGATCCCCTACAGCCCTGGCACTAAAGCCAAGGGCTGAGCCTCTGCCTGGGGGGTCGGGGGTCCTGGCTCCCCCTTCCCTCCCCTCAGCCCATGCACAGGGGCTTGACTCTGCTCAGAAAAGGGCCTGGAGGCTCCACTGCCTTGTGCTGGCCACAGAGACTCGAAAGGTGAGGGCTGGGCTCCCCCAAGGCTCCCACAGCCCCCACTTCCCCTTTGCTTTCTAGGAGCCCCAGAAAGTACATGAGCAGGCACAGCGCTCCCCTTCCCGGGGCAGGGGCTGCCCTGTGCCCTCACCCTGGGCTGGCAGTGGTTGCAATGACAAAGGAGGGTGGCTGGTGGCCACAGTGTCCTCTGTCCCTGTGACCCCATCCCTGTACAGCATCCCATGGGACGTGCAGTGGCCCAAAGAGGGGAGGGAAGGGACAAGACAATCAGTGCCACAGCCCAGCCAGCAGGGCCCAGCCCCTCTCCGGACCTCAGGGGCCAGTGCTGATGGACCTCAGATGGTCCCACCGGACCGCTGATGGTCCCACCCCATGGCAGGGTGCTGGGGGGGCTCTGTGGGGCATGTGGTGATGTACAGGGGCTCAGGACCCCTCTGGGGGAGCTGGGACCACCCAGGACCCCAGCACTGTCCTGTGTGCCCCTTGCTGCCCCTCGCCTGGCCGTTCCTGGGGTGACCCGTCCTCCAGCGGTCAGGGCAGGGCAGCAGGTGCTGGTGACCCCTGCCTGGGAAGTACCAGCGGTGAGTCCTGGGGCCGGGTGGGTGGGGGGCTGAGCATGGCTCCCACACAGCCTCTCTCCACTTCTGAGAACTGTGATGCTGCTGTGGTTGCACCTTGGGGCACCCCCGTGGAGTCCAGCCCGGTATAAATCCACAGCCCCCGGCCCTACCGTGCCCACCGGAGCCACTGGAGCAGCAGGCGCAGAGGTAGGCACAGCACGGGAGGGTGGGGGGTCCTGGGGTGACTGGGGGATCTTGGGGCTGTCCTGCTCGGGGATGCTGCTCCCACGGCCGGGGACTCTGCCTTTGGTGGCCCTGCTGGCTCTGCCCCTCTCCCAGGGTACGTCCAGCCCCCCACCCGGGGCTGCCCTTCCCCTACCCTTCTCTTCCCCTTCCCCTCCCAGATGCTGGGGCTGGTGGGGCTGGTGCTGTGCCTCGTGCCCGTGGACACCCTGACTACCTTCCCCCCAAAGTGTGAGTGCTGCTGCCCCCCGAGCACAGGGGAGGCCTTGGAGGGGGAACCTCCCAATGAGAGTGGGCTGCAGGGACCTCACATGGATTGGAGGGAGCAGGGGGTATACCCATTCTGCATCCCTCTGATAGGGGTCAGACAGCTCTGCTGAGGGGTTTGAGAGAGGGCATGAGGGTGATAGGGAGAGGGGGCATGGATGTGGGGGGATGGATGGAGCAGGTGGGAATGGATTTGGGGTGCAGGAGCAGGGAGATGGATGTGGGGTGATGGGACAGACGGGAATGGATTTGGGGTGCAGGAGCAGGGTGGGGACCATGGGGCAGGATGGCTGAAGGGCACCCAGCCCCGTGCTGGTGTGAGGGACAAGCTGCCCCCAGCACAGCCCATCTCTGACCCCAGGCTCTGCCTCTCACCTCCAGTCCAGGTGGGGCAGCTGAACGAGGCCGTGGTGGTGCAGTGTGACACGTTGGAGCCGCACGTCAGCTGGACACTGAACGGGGAGCAGGAGCCCATGGCCGAGCTGGAGGCTGAGGGCCGGAACCTCACCATCCTCGGCTTAGACCTGCCGGCCACGGGCAACTACAGCTGCTGGGCCGGCCATGTCCTGCTGGACACCACCTACGTGGTGGTCAGCGGTGCCCGTAAGGAGGGACATGGCCGGGAGAGCCCGGGCAGGGGGTGGTGGGGTGCAGGGACGGGGCAGGCTGGGGACCCAGAGCTGCTCCTGTGCCGTCCGTGGGGCTGCACCGGGCAGGGCTTTGGGGCCGGGGGAGCCTCACCAGTGCTGTGCAGGGAGGGGGCATCGCTCCCAGCCCCACACCCCCTGACCCCCCTCGGCCCCTCAGGCGAGGAAGAGATCAACGTGTCCTGCCAGGCTGAGTCCTACCACGGCTCCTTCCACTGCTCCTGGCCTGCGCCCCCCTCTGTCGTCTTCCGCGCCCGCCTCACACGCAGGTGGGTGTCCTGGGACCTCCCAAACCCACCCAGCCCCTCGGCCACCCAGCCCTCACACCTGCTCACACCTCCCTCCCCCCAGCGATGGCTCCGTGGGTCCGTGGGTGCCAGTGGCCGGGGGCCACGGCCGGTTCAACGCCACTCTGGCCGACCCCTCGTTCTGCCCCTTCGGTGAGGAGCTGCGTCCGCTGGGGCTGCACCTGGAGGGGCTCTCAGATACCTCCTACCTCAGCCTCTCCAAGCACTTCTTCCTCCGCGACATTGGTGAGCTCAGGGCAGCAGCAGCCCGAGGGATGGGGACATTCAAGGGGCACTGGGGGCTCTGAGGGGGGCTCAGCCCCTGTTCTGAGCCCCCCCTGCCCGCAGTGCGTCCCAACCCGCCCCAAGAGCTGACCCTGCGGTGGCAGGGGGAGCAGCTCCACCTGGCCTGGGCACCCCCAGCCTCCTGGCAGCGCCCCACGTCCTACTTTGTGCTGCTCTATCACCTGCAGTACGAGCTCCACAATGGCACCCAGGTAACGGGGGTCCCTGCCCAGCCGGACCCCACACGTGCCCACCCTGCCCCACATCCCCACCCTGCCCCGTCCTGGGCTCTTCCCTGTCCCGGGGGGGCATTGGGAACAGGGACTCTCTGCAGGTTCAGCCATGGCCCCCTCCCCACTCCGCTGCTTCTCTCCTTGAGGCAGTGAATGGTCACCCCTGGCTGTCACCTCTGCTCCCCCCAGCTCTGCCCCCCACTCCTCTGCAATGGCTTCCCCCTGCCCGAGGATCTGCCCCGGCCATGACCTGCCCCCTTTGCAGGTTGAGCGGTTTGTGGAGGGCGTGGAGGAGACCCAGGTGCAGGTGGGCGCACGGCGGGTGCGCATCAGCTGCCGGGACCCCCACAGCCCCCTGGCTTGGAGCCCCTGGAGCCCCTGGCAGGACCTCGACACACCACGATAACGCTGGCTCTGCGCACACTGACCCCACGCACAGACACCTCCTTTCCCCAGCACCCTTTCCCTCCCCTCCACAAACCTCCAGGGGCACACCTGGGGCTGGGGGGACCCCAATGGGACAGCCACAGTGGGACAGGCACCAGCACCCACCTTGCTCTCCCTTGTACTGCTCAGAAAAGGCTTTTTTTCCCTTGTTAAAAAGGGGTTTTTTTCCCCCTATTAAAGCACTGGGCTTGACTCTGCTGCCACAAACCCTGGTCTGTGTCTGTGTGGGTAGGGGGGTGCTGGGCCCCCACAACTCCCCGGAGGGCTCCTGGCCTGTGCAGGGCCTGGCCCTGGGGTCCTTCGGTATGACTGGAACAGGCTCCCTACGTGCGCCAGCCCAGCTCATGGACAGCCCAGGTGGAGGGTCCCCACAGCCCTGCCCCAGCTACCCATAGGTGTCCTGGATCCCCCTAATTCTCACCACTCCCCCCTAATCCTCACCAACCCCCACAGAAGTGGGGCAGCATCCTCAGCCTCAGGGGCTGCACCCAGGGGGCAAGTCCTGAAGGGTAGCACCCCATTCCCACGTCCTGGGGAGCAGGATCCTGTCCTGACCCCAGGAGCTCCTAATGCAGGACATGGTCACGGCACAGTGGGGGGGCCAGGGGTCACCCGACAGCAGTGGGGGGCTCAGCTCCCACCGGAGCTGTGGCTGGGCCCCACGATGTGCCCCCTCGGTGTTCGGGAGGTGCCCAGCCCGGGCTGAAGGGCTGCACCAGGAGGGATGGAGCCCGGGCCCCACCCCCTGAGCTCCTCCCTTGGAGCCCCCCCGGGCCTCAGCTCTGCCACAGACCCCCGGAGCGCAGAGGGTGCTCCTGGCCGGGGTCCTGTCCCCTGCCCCCCCCCAACCCCAAGACAGGTCGGCTCCGGGTGATGCCACGGAGCTTTATTGAGGTGCTTCCCGCGGGTCTGGGCCGGGACCCCCACCCCAGAGAGGCTGGTGAGTGTGTGGCCCCGCAGGCGCTGCCCTCCCGGGGGTCCCAGGACAGGGGGCAGGCGGGGGCACAGGAGTCTGGGGGCCCGTGGCACGAGGGGGCAGAAGGACCGAGACTCTGCGAGTCCAGAGGGGTCCAGAGGGTCCGAGGGTACCACGGCCCGAGGTCGGGGGTCCTGGGGCACAGGAGTCGAGGGTCTGGGGTTCGGTGGAGAGACCGGGGTCGGTCGCAGAGGGACAGGGGGTCTGGTGGTGGGGCTGAGGGTCCGGTCACGGTGCCGGGGGTCCGGTGGTCACGGCGGGTCCGGTGATGGGACCGGAGCTCCGGGGGTCCGATCATGGCGGGGCCAGACCGCCCAGGCGCAGCTCCTCGCTCTCCAGCATCTCCCTGGAAGAGAAGGGCCGGGCTGAGCCCCGCGCTCCCCGCGCCCCCCGCGCCTCCCCCCGCGTACCGGTACGCGGCGATCTCCGCCTCCAGCGCCATCCGCAGCCGCAGCAGCGCCGGGTACTCCCGCAGGCACCGGGCCATCTCCGCCTCCGCCGCCCCGATCTCCCGCTCCAGCTCCGCCACCCGCTCCTGAGCCGGGCCGTCAGCAGCGCCGAGACCGCGGGGCGACCCCCGGGACCCGCGGCCGAACACCCTCTCCACAGGGACCCCCAGCCCGACCCCCGCCCCGCACGGACCCCCACCCCCGATCCGAACCCCGCCTAACACGGACTCCCGGGATCCCCGGCCCGGCCCCCGCCCCGCACGGACCTCGGGATCCTCAGCCCCACACCGACACCCACCCACACGGACACTCCAGCCCCCGCCCCACCCAAACACCCCCATGCCATCCCTCGTCCCCTCCCGCTGCCTCCCCGGGCCCCTCAGCTCCATCGGGACCCCCTGACCCCGCCCCTCCCCATCCTCCCCCTTCACCCCATCCCTCCAGGCATCCAGCCCCGGCACCACCCCTCCCCCCCCAAAACATCCACCCCCTCCTCGCATCCCAGCCTCCCGTTCCCTCCCAGCCCCCCAGGCACTCCCCGACGCCCTCCCGTCCCGCACCTGGTACTTGGCCAGCTCCCCGCTCCGCCGGTCCCGCAGCCCCTCCAGCTGCCGGTGTAGCGCACCCACCGCCCCCCGCAGCGCCTCCACCTCGGCGGCTCGGGCTCGCAGCAGCCTCCGGTAACCGGCAGCCTCAGCACGGGCACGGAGAACCGCCTCGCCGCCGCCGCCCCACCGGCACCGGGGCCGGCCCTCAGCCGCGCTCATCCCGGTGGTGATGCTGTTCCACTCCCCCCCCGCGTCACGGAACAGCAGCCAATCCCGCCGGTACCGGCTGTCCGGCTCCTCCCGGCAGCAGCGGAGGTGGGGGGCCAGCAGCAGCCTGCCCCCAAAAGTGGGGTGAGGGGCCGCAGGGTCGTGGATAGCAGTCAGGTGGGGGGCAAGGTCAAGTTCGGGGTCAAGGTCATTGTTGTTCTCCCCCTTCCTCCCCACCATCATCACCAGGCCAGAGTGGGGCTGGAAGGTCTTGGGAGGGGAAAACCTCCACTTAGGGAGTCACTGGGGAGGGGGCACAGAGGTTTGCCAAAGGAGGGGGGGTTCAGCCCCTCTGCCCCCCCACGAGTGTGCTGTGGGTCATGAAGGCTCAGTCTGTGGGAGGTGATGGGGGTACCAGGGGGAGTCAGGGGCTGGTACAATCCATTGGCATAGGGAGCACCCCGAGTCCGTGATGGGGGGCCGTGGGGGCACGTCCGGGCCCAGGGAGCCGACTGATCGGTGGGTGCAGGGCCAGGGGCCCAGTCCATCAGTCTGTCCCACCACTGGGGAGGAGCCAGGCTGGCCAAGTTCTTCATTCAGCATGGTGGGTACAGCTGGAAGCCGGAGGTGGCAAACTCCAGGGATAAGGCAAGTGGTGTGGTGGGTGCAGACCCCACTGGGGGGGCAGGTCCCAGCACCAGGAACGGGATGTCCACACTGTGCCCTGCTCCAGGTGGGCTGGGGTCTGTGGCTGCCCCAGCCTGACTCATGGAGCCGCTGGTGGGTTGGCAGCAGGTCCTGAGCAGGGACCCCCAAGGAGCTGCCCTGGCACAGGGACCCGGGGGGGGGGCTGCAGAGCCCTGCAGGGTGTAGGGGCCTGTCTGTGGGCTCCCAGGGGTCCGAGCAGGGGGCTGCCCACAGCGGTGCTCCAGGTGGGATTTGGTAAAGCTTTGAGTCCAATTGCAGGGGCATGCCCACCCAGCCGGGGGGCCCAAGGGGGTTGTCAGTGGCAGGGAGGGGGCTGCCCGTGGGAGGAAGCTGCAGTCCCCTCCCTGCTGCAGGCTGGGCTCCCACTGCCACCTCCCGGCACATCGGCGACACCCGGGGCCCTCACACCACAGAGGCCACCCCCGAGACCGATGTCACCTTGTTGTCCTCGGCCCAGGGCTGGAGGTTCTGCAGGGCATAGAGCGAGGAGTTGTGCATGCAGAGCGGGTCCTGCGGCAGGGGCTGCGCCAGGCTCTTCTGGAAAGCCTCCTGCTGCAGGTGCAGCATCAGCCGGTTGGCCTGTTGCCGCTCCGCCTCGCGCTCCTCCGCCGTCTGACGCCTGCGGAGACCCACCGATGGTACCCGCAGCTGGCACTGTCAGCCCTGTCCCTTGTCCCTCAGCACCACCGTGTGTCAGTGTGGCGCTGCCCCGCAGCCCTGTCCCTTGTCCCTCATCCCTCAGCACCACCGTGTGCCAGTGTGGCACATCCCATGACACCATCAGACCTCATCCAGCTGGGCACAGGGGATGCCATGGTGATGGGCGTCCCATCCCTCCCCAGTTCAGCCTCTCCCAGGATGGGGGGGCTTGGCCATAGAGGGGGGCAGCTGCTGGAAGGATCCAGGGGAAGGGCTGCCAGAGGGACGTGGGGTTGGGCTGCTGGAGGGATGTGGGGGTCGTGGCAGCTGCCCTGAGGCCATCCCTGTTACCTCCACTTGGTGCGGCGGTTCTGGAACCAAGTCTTGACCTGGGCATCCGTCATCTTGAGGGCCTTGGCCAGGGTGGCACGCTCGGCCGAGGCCAGGTACTTCTGCCGGTGGAAGCGCTTCTCCAGCTCGCAGATCTGCACCCGGGAGAAGGACGTCCGCGGCTTCTTGCGCTTGGGCGGGGTCCGGTTCTGGTAGGGGTGCCCGATGCGCCGTGTGGCCGTGAAGGGGGACAGTGCGGCTGTGGGGAAAGTGGGATGATGGGGGGCTCTGGGGGAGCTCCAGCAGAGCAGGGCAGAGCAGGAGCCCGGGGGGATGCTGGGGAGCTCGGGACCATGGGGACAGGGAGCTTGGGGGGGGACCATGGCGATGAGGAGCTCTGGGGGGGCCATGGGATAGGGAGCTCCAAGAGGCCACCAGTGCTGCTGGGGAGAGGAGGAGAGGGGGACACCCTGAGTCATCCCTACCTGCTCCCCCGGCCCAGGGACCCAGGGGCAGCTCAAGAGGTGGTTCAAGGGAGGACCCTTTTCCACCGCACAGCCACAGCATGATCGCTCCCCAGCCCAGTGGTGGGCACCAGGACGGGGCGGATGGGCTGCTCCGGTCGCAGGGCCGATGCAGGACAGTCAGGCTCCGGCTGCACAAACCCACCCTCCCCACACACCAAGCCCTGCCACGAGGAGCCTTCGTGACACTGCAGGGTCTGCCCAGCCCTCCTGGGCAGGGGGTGGGACCCCAGCATGTGTCAGGAGGCAGACGGTGTCTCCCTCCACGTCCCGGCATCTGCCTCCATGTGCCAGCAGTGCCCAGGCTGACCAACGGCAGCTGCCGAAGTGCCAGGGGCCGGGGAAGGGGTTGTCCCTTCCCAGAGGAGGTGTGAGCCAGCCCTGACTAGGCCAGTGTGTCGCATTCCCGAATCGAGCTGGAGCCACAGCTCCATGGCAGTGAAGTGGCGCGGGGAAGGTGAGGGTTTGGCAGGGTCAGCACCCAACACCCACTGCCCTCCTGCTCCAGTAGCAGCCATGGCCAAAGCATGGCCCCATGGCCCTGTGGCACCACAGCCTTATGGCACCTTGTGACAACATGGCCATCGCCAGGGCCAGCACGGGCAGGGCTGCACATGGCCCGGACCAAGGGTGACCATGGGCCCTGGGCCCCCATGGCACAAGGACACAGGGCACGGCCCACGGCACCCCGGGGACCTCCCGACAGACCCTCCCTCCCATCCGCGCCCAGGAGGCCGCCTGCCCGCCGGCGGGGGCGGACACGGTTGACGCAGGTGGAGCCGCGCAGTCGGGGGGACGGAGGCCCCCGCGCCCCCTCCCCGCGCGGGGCGGCCCCTCGCCGGGACCAGATGCCGCCTGCCCGCAGCCCACCCCAAGGCCAGCGCTGAGTGATGGCTGCGGCTGAGAGACCCCGTACTGGGAGGGGCCGCCCCGTCCACCCTCCGCTGGCGCCAGGCAGGAGACAAGGACGTCACCCACCACCCCTGCACGGGGACGGTGCTTGCTTCGTCACCACTGCGATGGCGGGGCGGGCCGGGAGGCGAACACGGCTCTGCTGGTACCGGGTGGGACCCCCACAGTCCCCAGCCTCCCATCCCACACCGCCCCAGCACCCCGTGGCTGGTGCTCGGCCCCAGCCCCACACGGCCCCGGCCTCGTCCCCACACGCGGCCGCGCCGCAGACGTGGCAGCGCCGCCATCTTGGGTGGGAGCCGAGCCGGGCTGGGGGTCTGTGGCACCCGCACACAGCCCCGGTGCCCGGGACCCCCACCTGAGCTCCTGCTCCTCGGGGTGCAGCAACCAGTATCCCTGCCCAGCACTGGTGCTCAGCCCTCAGCACGGCGCTCAGCCCCCGGCCCCACCGGGACCCCTCACCGCCTCCCTGACACCTGTGTCACTGCCCGCTCATCCCGGCCCCAGCACAGGCCCACCCTGGCCTCTCCCACAGCACCGGCACCCTGTGTTCTGCACCAATTCCTGCATGTGCTGGCCTGGGGGTCCCATCCCCACAATCCCACAGACAGCCACCCCCATCACCCCCATTCCCTGGGGCTCGCGGGTCTGGGGCACCCGCTCCATACACAGACAGGCTTTGTCCTGCGGTCCCATGGCAGGTCCCCCCACTCCACACCCTGTCCCCACGAAGACCCCTCATCACATCCCACTCCCCACAGAGCCCCCACCCTGCTCTGTGCACCAAGAGAGCTCCCACCCCACACCCTTCAGAGCCCCCACCCCGCACCCTGCAGAGCCCCCACCCCACACCCTGCAGAGCCCCCACCCCACCTCCCGGCTGCCGCAGCCCCCGGCAGCCTCCCCATTACGATGGGACAGGGTCAGCACGCGGCGACCCCGGGACCGGGGAAGGGACCGGACACAGAGCACAGCCCGAGGCCGGAGCCCGGTGGGAGCCCTCAGGCGCTGCCCGGAGCCGCCGGACCCTGCTCGGTGCCGCGGTGGAGCCGCCGGACCCTGCTCGGTGCCGCGGTGGAGCCGCCGGTGGCCGCGCCAGCCCCCAGCCGCTCCCGCGGGCCCCGACGGCGGCGGGCGAGGACCGGGCGCGGCGGGAACCGGCGGAGCTCACGGTCCCCGCCGTGCCTGGCCGGTCCCCGCGCCCGCCCCGACCCGCACCGCGCCGCGCCCGCCGCGCAGCACCGCCCCGACGGAGCCCCCGGAGCCGCCGGTGTCGTGTGAGCCCCGGAGCCGTCAAAAGCCGCCGGTAGCAGTCCCGCCCGCTCACCTGAGAGCCGGTCCTTGGCGATGCGGCGCGTAGTCTCCATCCAGGGGAAGGTGAGCCCCGGCAGCGCGGGCCCCGGCGGCGGCGCGGCGGGGGCGGCGGGCGGCGGAGCGGGCGCGGGCCGGTGCGCAGGGACGCGGATGACCCCGGCGGGCGGCGCGGCGGGCGCGGGGGTCACGTTCACGCTCACGTTCATGCTCATGTTGAGGTTGTAGGAACCGAGCGGACCGGCGGGGCCGTACCCGCCGCCGTACAGCCCGTAGTCGTGCTCCGCGGCCGCCCGGTGCGGCCCCGCGGGCTCGGGGCCGCCCAGGATCTGGTCGATGCCGAAGCTGATGGGCTCGTGGGGCGCGGGGGGACCCGGGCCGCTGCCCTCCCGCTCCATCGCGGCCGCGCTCAGAGCCGGCGGGGCGCGGGCATGGCCGGGGGGCGGCGGGGGGCGGCGGCGGGGGCGGTCGCGGGGTGTCCGGTGCGGTGCAGGACGCGGTGCAGGGTACGGGTGCGGGGCAGCTGCCGGGGGCGGGTGCGAGGCGGGTGCCCGCTGCGGGATGGGTGCCGGGTGCGGGTGCAGGCTCGGGGCAGGGTGCGGGGCATGGCTCGCGGCCGCTGGCGGCCTCGGGGCGGGAGCGCGGGTGGGCTGCGGGCCCCGGCGGGACGCGCTTTTCTGCCCCTCTCCATCCGGACCGGCCGAACTCCCACCGCCCGCGCCCTGATTGGCGGCCGCGCCCCGTGATTGACAGCCCGGGGCCCCGCCCCCGAGCTCCCCCCCGCCGCTGCCGCCGCCCCGGGCCCCCGCCGCCGCTCCGGACCGAGCGGATGGTCCCGTCGGGTCCCGAGCGCCCGCACCCCGCCCGGCCCCGGGACCCCCCCTGCGCCTCGACGTGCCCCGTACCCGTTCGTCCCGCCGAGGCGGCCGCCGGACCCTCCCCGGTCCACCGGAGCCGCCGCACCGGGCAGCAGCGCGGCGCTTCTCCGCGCTCCCGCTCCACCCGCAGCCCCGTCGGGTCTTCCAGCCGGTCCTACCCCGCCCTGCCGGAGCGCACGGAGCGGGCCCGGGCCCGGCGCCGCTGTCCCGACCCGGAGCGCACAGAGAGGCCCCGCCGCTCTCGGGGCACGCAGGCTCCGCACCGAGCCCGGTCCCGCCGAGCCCGCCCAGAGCGGAGCAAACGGATCTGGCGGCCCCGGAGCCGCCGCGCCCGGTACGGGGACCTGGGGTTTGCCCCGACCCACCATTCCCACGACACGGACCCATCCCGAGGACACGGACTCCAGTCCCCTCGAGCTGCTGACGACAGTTGCAGGAACCCCGGGGCACCGACCCCGCGCCCACTTGCAGTTCCTGGGCCCTGCGGACTCGCTGTTCGGGGGGGTGGACCCCGAGGTCCTCCCGCTGCCGGGACCCCCCAGCCCCGCCGTTGCCAGTGATGGACCCCGGTCCCCCGCCCTGCCTTTCCCGGTCACGGAGGCCAAGTCGGCCCCGCCGACGGGAGGTAACGGCAGCGGAGAGCGACGCGGGCTGGGCCGGGTCCTCCGGCGACTATCGCGACAGAGGCGCGGCGGCCCCGCGGGTGGGTCCCAGCGGTTCCCAGGCGGGTCACAGCCCCGGGTCAGGATCTGGCTGGGGGAGGGGGGCCGCCCGGGCACCCTGGCGCCACCGGTCTGGGGCAAATGACATTACAGGGGGCCTGCGCCTGTAAATCACGGCGGCACCGGGGGCTGCAGCTGCCGCACCGGGAGCACCGCACGCCCCAGGGACACCCCGCATCCCAGGGGCATCAGGCAGGCCCAGAGGCACCGGGGACACTGCACACCCTGAGGGCACCCCCCATCCCAGGGGCATCGGGCAGGCCCGGGTTACCGGGTGGTCTCAGACCCACTGCAGTGTCCCTGCACCCACAGCTCCGCCGGGGCTGCACGGGCACACGCTGGTGCCACCCCGGCCCCACTGTGGGGCCGAGCTGCCCTTTGCCATACTGGGGTCACCGGGGGAGCCCCGTGCCGCGGGTGTGGGTCCCTGTGCACCCAGAAAGGGAAGGGGGACGCAGCACAGGGACCCTGCCCTGTCGGGGCTATGGCTTCCCAGTGTTCCTGGCTCACAGCCTGGCAGGTGCTGGGACAAACACCCAGTGCTCCTGTTGTGGGTTTTCCACCAGGAGAGAGCCCCCAGCAAAGGGGCCCGCTGTGACCCAACGGGGTGCAGCCGGTGGTGGTGGCAGCGGCGGTGACGGCGGTGACAGTGACAGCGGCGGCAGTGACAGCGGCGGCGGGAGGAAATGGCCGGTGCCGGAGGAGGAGGCGGCAGCAGGTTAATTGAACCCGGAGCAGGAGGCAGATGTTGCCATGCCCGGGGGCTGAAATCTGCCAGGCTGGGAGATGGATTGGGAGGCTGTGACGGGGCCGGGGGCGACGCGGGCTCACCCGGCGCCTGCCTGCACCGGGACCCGCCCCACGCCCACGGGGGTCTGCAGGCGGCACTCCCGGCCGGAGCAGCTCCCCTGCCTAGCACCTTCCAGCGGCAAGGCCAGGGCTGTCCCAGCAGGGTGCAGGGAAGGGCTGAGGGTGCTCAGAGAGTCGTGAGCCCCCTCCCACCCCAGCTGTGGGTGCAGGGTGCCCCTCAGTGTGACCGCTTCGTGCCGCTGGCCCTGTCCACTCAGAGACCCACAGACCACCGGAATGGAGGCCGTGTCCCTGTGCCTGTCTGGGGGTCCCCAGAGCCACTGTGAGGCCAGGCAGGGTCTCTGCCCCTGGAACACCCCCCTCTGCCAGTACAAACCCTTCCTCATTCCTTGGCCACAGCAGAGACCCCTACATCCTTGGTGTGTGCCTCCTCCCACCCCAGGGGGCTGGACTGGTGGTCCTCAGTGGGCACAGGGGACGCGTCCCCATGTCAGGCAGGAACATGACCTGGCACCCGGGTGGCAGGGATGGTTGTAAGGGACGCAGTGGAAAAAGGGGCGCTTGCCCAATTCCAGGAGGGAATCAACCTTCGGCCACTGTGGCACCAGGTCCTGCCACCGCCAGACCTGCACCAACAGCCCCTCACCCCGGGCCCCCCAGGCCACCCCGACCCTCGGCACAGCCGAGCTGGGAGCAGGGGGGTCACACAGGGGGTCTGGCCCCCGCTCGCCCCCCAAAGGGGTTCCTGCCAGGAACGGCCAGGGCCCTTCGCCCTGTCCCCCGCCACGACCCTGGAGCTGCCGGTGCAGTTGTGCAGCTTGGTAGTGACACGTCCCCGGTGCCGCCGTGCCGGTGGCCCCGTCCCCGACAGCGATGCTGTGGACGCTGCTGCCGGAGCAGGGGGCGCTGGGACAGGTCCCTGCCCGCCCCCGGTGCCGCCGGCGGTCACCCCGGTGCCCCGGCCACCGCGGCGATGGCGTGGCGGGGACCTGGCAGGGCCCCACGTTCCCACCGGCCAGAGGCTGCCGAGCGCCCGCTCCCGCCCGCCCCCCCCGTAATCTCATTACCGCTGGACGTCCCCTTCTTCCTCCCGCTTCCCCCCAAACCCGCTGGCAAACTGGAGGGACAGTCAGCTCCTCTCTGGCTGCTGGGTTAATTCTGGGCTAATTAGATGAACCAGCCCAGATTGGATTACTTTAGCCTGCATTTGGTCCTCCAGTCCTTGGCTTGCGGCTCCCGGGGGAGCTGCTGGCGCCTCCTGCCTCAATCAGACACTTCTTAACCGCATGAAACACTCCCGGTGCCCCCCGCCGCCCGCCCGCCGCGGGCGCCGGCACCCGGACAGGGTGCGCGGGGTAAGGCGGCAGCAGCCGGTGGGCGCGGTGCCCACCCCGACCCGGCCGACCCGGCGGGAGGGCTGGGATGGGGATGGATGGGGCCAGAATAGGGCTGGGGTGGATTCGGGATGGGGTCAGGAGGGGATCGGGATGGGGTTGGTATAGGGCGAAGATGAGGCCAGGACGGGATCCATGTGGCCACTGGGGCTCCCGGGGCCCCGATGGCCGAGTCGCCCGGCCGGACGTCACGGTGGCCCTCGGCGTCTGCGCGGTGTCCTCGGGGAGGAGCCGGTGCCACATGGATGCGGGGGCGGCTGCACGGTGACGCCAAGCCCCGGCTGTGGGGGGCTGCTCCCCCCGGGCACCACCAGGCTGCAGCCCCTGGGGCGGGGGACAGCGGGGTCGAGGAGCCGGGCAGCCCCCGCCCCAGTGGCTACCGGGGGCCCGGACTGGGGGCGCGGCTGGGAGCAGGGTCAGAGGAGCTGGGGGGGCATAGCCTGGGCTGGAGGGGCTGCAGAGGTGCTGTGGTTGCACGTCTCTATCTGGGGGGTGTCCCAGCGAGCCCTGCCGGTCGGGAGCACCTGCCATGGCCAGCTCCAATGCCAGCGGGGCAGCAGCTGAGCCCCCAGGCCTTCACTGGAGTGAGGACAGTGGGGAGGGGGATAGAGCAGGGGGCAGGAGGGGGTACTGCAGGAGTGGGGGGCACACCTTGAGCTGCAGGACAGGCAGCTCCAGCCCCCCGATCAGTAGGGCCAGTGCCTTGGAGCCATGGGTAGGCACACTGGGACCCTCTCCCATGCTGGGTGCTCCTTAGGGTGCTTGTGTACCCCCATCCCTACCTCCCCAGGGCCCAACAGCAGCTGGGGGCTGCTGGGGGGTCCTGCCTGGCCAAGGGCTGCGGTGACAGTGCTGCCCATCCCAGTGGGCTGGGTGCCCATCAGGGGCTGCCGTGTGCCAGTGTCCAGTGGCCACTGACAGCCGTGTGCCGGTGGCTGGTGGCCGCTGACAGCCACGTCGCTCAGGGCCTCGTTATCGAAGGTTAATTGGATTCTGTAGATGCACTCGGTGCATTAGGCAGGAGCTCAGTCCATGAGAGCCCAGCCCCCGCCACCACAATGAGGACCCCTGCCCGCCTCACAGGGACTGCTGGGAGACCCCTGCCCACCCTATGGGGACTCCTGTCCGTCCTGGAAGATCCCTGCCTGCCGTGATAGGGTCCCCTGCCCACTCCCTACCAGCACTGCTGGGGACCCTTGCCCATCCCACCTGCCCTGAGGTTCCCCCGCCTTCCCTGAGGAATCCCTGCCCACCTTACAGGAATCCCTGACCACCCTGGTGGACCCATGCCTACCCTGTCACAGCCCCCTGCCTGCCTTGCCATGGTTACACCATCCTCAGAGTGCCCATGGGGCCATGACCCAGCATGTGGGGCCAGTGTGGGGCTGGGACAGTGGCTCCAGCCATGGGGACGCCAGGACAGGATCTCAGCTCCAGCTGCGGTACAGTGGGACGGACCAGGGTGGCCTAACACTGCTGGCCCGCACCACTGTGGTGATGAGTGAGTCTGGCCTCAGCCCAGCCCCAGCCCTGCTCCCACTGTGGTCACGAACACGTCCGGCCTCAGCCCAGCCTCGCTCAGCCCCAGCGAGGGGTCTGGCCAGGAAAGCCCCCGGCAGCACTTCCCAGAAGGAGCCGCCCCGGCCCTGCCGCGGAAATGGAGCTGAATATCTGAGTAGGGCTAAGCTAAAAGCCTCAGCCCCACAGCCCCACGCGGCCCCGGCGGCTCCCGCCATCAATTATTAACGGGGAGATGGATCCGCGGCCTTGCGCGTGCCCGGCTGGCGGGGGCGGCTCCGGGAGCACCCGGTGCCGGGACCCCGGTCCGGGGCGGGCACTCCGCCCCCAGCCCCGTGGGGCCCCTGCAGAGCCACTCATGGAGCCCACTCCTTGCCTGGCGGGGGCTCCCAGTGCCGTGCCGGTGCCCGGTGCCGTGCCGGTGCCCAGTGCTGTGCCGGTGCTCATCACGGCAGCGGCAGAGAGCGATGCTGCCCCGGCGCGGGACCGCGCTGGCCCCGCTGTGACCCCCGCAGCCCACCGCCCCTCCCCGGATGGCTCCTGGCAGGTACAGATGGGGCCGGACCATCCCCAGCCGGGGGTCACCGGCCCCCGCCGCACTCTCGCCTCCCCGGAGGGGCGGGCACGGGGTGGGCGGGCGGCGGGGGCCGCGGTCCGCCCGGGGCGGGGGCTGGTCCTGCGCCTCTGCCCGCCGGCGCCCCGGCACCGGGAGGGGCTCGTGCTGCTGCCGGTGGGGTGCCGGGGCCCGGCCACACACGGTGTGCGGCCCGGTACGGGGGACTGGCACCGGGGGGACACCGGGGCTCGGCCGGTGCCGCACGGGGCCAAGGCTGAGCCGCTCCGATCAGTCGGAGGGGGCCGAGCCAGTTCGGCCGGTGGGACTGGACTGGGCACACTGGGCTGACTGGGAGAGCTGAGGTGATGGCAGCACGTGCTCTGACCGGGACCGGGATCCAGACTACGACCGGGACCGAGACCGGGATCGGGGCCAGGGCCGGAAGCAGGAGCCCCCGGCCCCGCACTATCCCTGGTCGTGGCAGCCCGCGCAGAGCTGGTGACGGTGTCGGAGCAGAGCTGGCAGCGCGGCTCCGTGCCAGGAGCTCTGTGCCGGGGTGATGGCACACCGTGCCTGGGGGTCCCGCCGTGGCCCCCCGCCCGTTCCCACTCCATGGTAAGCAGCAGCCTCCTCCCCGCCGCTCGGGCTTTGGTCCCGGGAGGGTGCCCAGTCCGTGAGGAGCCGTGGGGAGCTGTGGGGGGCACTGAGGGGCCGTGAGGGACCGTGGCGGCGCTTTCGGCTCAGCTCGGCTCCGCATTAGCGCGGCCGCTGCTTCCCCTGAGCCAACCCCCTGTTAGCACGGCTCCGACCGCGCCGGAAGGTCCAGCGCACCAGCACCCCGGATCCGACAGCGTCATCCACAACCCTGTCAGCACCCAACACCTGCCACCCCAAACGTCAGCACCTAGGCACCCCGACACCCCGACGCGCCAGCACCTCGATACCCCAGCAACACCCCAGCACCCCGAACAGCCAGTGCCATCCCCAACCCTGCCTGAACCCCGGCACTCCGAGCGGCCAGCACCAGAGTACTCCAACTCTGCCAGCACCCGGCATCCCAAACTGCCAGTACCAGCACCCCGGCACCCCAGCCTGCGCCCCTGGACCCCGCAGCCCAGTGCTGGTCCCCCGCTCTGCCCCGTGTCCCCCCGCCCCGCCCCGTGTCCCCCCGCTCCGCCCCTTGTCCCCCCGCCCCCGCCCCGTGTCCCCCCGCTCCGCTCTTCCCCGTGTCCCCCCGCTCCGCCCCGTGTCCCCCCGCCCCGCTCCGCCCCGTGTCCCCCCGCCCCGCCCCGCCCCGTGTCCCCCCGCCCCGCTCCGCCCCGTGTCCCCCCGCCCCGCCCCGCCCCGTGTCCCCCCATCCCGCTCCCCCCGCTCCCCCCGCTCCCCGCGGCGCTCTGCTGCCCCCTGCCGGCACCACGCGCACGCAGCGCCCTCTCTGATTGGCGGCGGCTGCTGCCTGTCAAGAGAGCGCCCCCTCGCTATTGGCCATCGCTATTAGGAACACCCTCCCCCAGGGCACGGCGGGTCCGGCGGCGGCGTCTCCCGGCGGGTCCCCCCGTCACGGACAAGTCTGAGGGGTCCCGGGATCCCGGGGGTCTCTCCGCAGACCGTGGTTAGGGGTCACTACCGGGGCGAGCCCACAGTACCCGCCACCCTACGCGACGCGCGGAGCGCGCCGGGAGTTGTAGTCCCGTCGCTCGCCGCGGCCCCGCCCCGAACCCGGAAGTGCGCGGGGCCACAGGCGGAGGCGGCTCTAAGATGGCGTCGCCTCCTCAGGGGGGCCCGATGGCCATCGCCATGCGGCTGCGGAACCAGCTCCAGGCCGTCTACAAGATGGACCCGCTGCGGAACGAGGCGAGCGGCCGCATCGGGAGGGCGGGAGGCACCGGGAGGAGGCGGCGGCGGCAACGCCGGGGCCGGCGAGGGCGAGGGCGGGAGGTGACGCGGCGCCGCCGCTGGGGGGCGCTGTGAGACCGAGGGGCGGGAGAGGGGGCGGGGCCTGGAGAGAGGGGCGTGGCCAAGGGGCCGGGCCGGGCACTGGGCTGGGGGGACCCGCGGCCCCCCCGGTCCCCAAAGTCCTGTTTTATGGCAAAAGAAGGGAAGACGGGGGACCAGCCTCCCAAAATCTTGTTTTCTGGAGTAATAAGGGAACGTGTAGGGCCAGCCCCCCCTCCCAAAGTCCTGTTTTATGGCATATTAAGGGAAGATGAGGGGGCAGCCCCCCAAAATCCTATATTCTGTCATAACTAGGGAAGACAGAGTGGCCTGCCTCTCAAAATCCTTTTTCCTGATACAATAAGGAACGGCAGGAGAGTCTCTGTGAGCCGGGGGATTTCCAGGTGAAAGGGTCTCGGGGGGCTCTGGGTGACGGGTGATGTGTCCCTGCAGGAGGAGGTGAAGGTGAAGATGAAGGAGCTGAACGAGCACATCGTGTGTTTCCTGTGTGCCGGGTACTTCATCGACGCCACCACCATCACCGAGTGCCTGCACACCTGTGAGTGCCCTCACCTGTCCCTGGGGGTCACGGGGGGGCTGCACGCCTGTGGTTGCCATGGGGGTGCAGTCCCAGCCCTACCCCAACCTGTCCCTGTGCCCAGTCTGCAAGAGCTGCATCGTGAAGTACCTGCAGACCAGCAAGTACTGCCCCATGTGCAACACCAAGATCCACGAGACGCAGCCGCTGCTCAACCTCAAACTGGACCGGGTCATGCAGGACATCGTCTACAAGCTGGTGCCCGGCCTGCAGCACAGTACGGGGGGCAGGGGGGACAGGGGGCACAGCCTGCAGCACAGTACGGGGGGGCAGGGGGGACAGGGGGCACAGCCTGCAGCACAGTACGGGGGGGCACAGGGGGCATGGCCTGCAGCACAGTACGGGGGGGCAGGGGGGACAGGGGGCACGGCCTGCAGCACAGTACAGGGGGGCACAGGGGGCACGGCCTGCAGCACAGTACGGGGGGGCACAGGGGGGACAGGGGGCACAGCCTGCAGCACAGTACGGGGGGCAGGGGGGACAGGGGGCACGGCCTGCAGCACAGTACAGGGGGCAGGAGGGATCCTGTGGGGATGAGGGATAAGTGCCAGGGCAGGGAGGGCTGTGGGGCTGGGGGACACAGAGGGAGGGAGGGAGGGATGGGGGATGTGGGAGGGAGAGTTGGTGCAGTGGGGAGGGATGGGGGGCATGGGAAGGAAGGATGGGAGGCACAGGAGACACGTGGTGTGGGCACTGGTACCCCATAGTGGAGAGGGAACATGGGAACAGGTGTGAGGGATGGCAGGATCGGGGACATGTCTGTGAGGGGACAGGGATGGGGATGAGGTGGGGACAGGGTACTGGATGGAGACGGGGTTGGGGACAGGGGTGGGGATGGGGATAGGGACAAGGTCCCCAACCTCTGGCAGGGACTTGGTGCAGTGAGAACAGTGGGAGGGCTGAGGGCACCCAGGGACCCCCCTCGGGGGCACACAGGCCCCAGAGGTGTCCCTGAGCCACCTCTCACCCCCAGGTGAGGAGAAACGGATCCGGGAATTCTACCAGTCCCGTGGCCTCGACCGGGTGACACAGCCCAGCGGTGACGGTGGGCCAGGGGGGCACGGGGGGGGCACAGGGGGGCACAGAGGGCAGCCAGCCAAGGTGCTGGGGCCACAGGGGGCTGACTGTGCCCCCCGTGTCCCCAGACACGGTGGGGGGTGACCCCATGGGGCTCCCCTACAGCACCTTTGACCACTCACGTGCCCACTATTTCCGCTACGACGAGCACGTCTCTCTCTGCCTTGAGAAGCTGAGGTGAGTCCAGGGGGGCTGCAGCCTCTTGGCAGGGTGGGCAGGGGGCATTGGGCACAGCAGCACCCCAGGCCCCCAGCCCTGAGACTGGACACGTATCCCCTTCCCTTCCCCTCGCAGCTCCAGCAAGGACAAGAGCAAGGCCGTGCTGCAGGTGAGTGGGGGTCCCCACAGCCCCTACCCCTGACCCCCAGCCCTTGCCCCAGGGCTTGCCTGGGTCCCAGGGTGTGTGGGGGTCCTGGCAAGTGCATGGGGTCCCCACAGCCCGCTGCCCTGCTCTGTCCCTTGCAGCAGAAGTACGTGAGGTGCTCGGTGCGGGCGCAGATCCGGCACCTGCGGAGGGTCCTGTGCCACCGGCTGGGGCTGCCCCTGCAGCACGTGAGTGGGGTCCGGAGGGGTCAGACTCGGGGGGGTCCTGGCCCCGGGGGATCCCGGCCCCCTGACACAGCCCCCTGTGCAGGTGCAGATCCTGTTTGACAACGAGCCCCTCCCTGACCACATGACGATGAAGCAGCTCTGGCTCTCGCGCTGGTTCGGCAAGGTGGGCTCTGGGGGGACGGCAGCCCCCAGTTTGGGGGGGGCTGGGTGACCCTCCTGGGGGGCTCAGGGCAGTGCTGGACGAGGGGATTGAGGATGGTTGATGTCAGTGGCCACAGTGGTGACCCAGGGGGTCCCTGGCCCCTGCACATGTCAGGGGATGGGGGGTCCCTGAAGGGCTTGGCCGTGTTTGGGGGGGGGGAGGGCCCTGCCCCAGGCAGGGGGTCCTGGGCCGGGGTTTGGAGTCCTGGGCTGGGATTTGGGGGTCATTGCCCCAGGGGGATCCTGGACTGGAGTTTGGGATCCCTGCCCTGGGGCGGGTCCCCGGGTTGGGGTTTGGTGTCCTGGGCTGGAGTTTGGGGTCCTTGTCCCAGGGTGCGGAACCTGGGCTGGGGTTTGGCATCCCTGGGCCGGGGTTGGAGGTCCCTGCCTGGGGTCCCCCAGCCCTGACCCCCCCATCCCCGCAGCCTGCGCCCCTCCTGCTGCACTACAGCATCAAGGACAAGAGGAGGTAGGGGCAGGGGTTGGTGCTGCCTCCCCCAGTGCAGCCCTGCTCCTGCCCCCCATAACTTATACCACCCTTCGAGTTTATTTTTGGAATAAAATTGTGGAAAAACCCCTCTGGGTCCCTGATCTGTCTGGAGGGGCTGGGCTGGGTTTGGGGTGGGGGCCTCTGGGGGGTCTGCTACAGGGGCCTCTGGGGAGCCCCCTCAGTACCAGCACCTCCAGGAGCAGGGGGGGCTGCATGGGGGAGGCAGTGCCCCCCAGGTGGGCTGCAGCTGGGGGGCTGCTGAGCCGTGGGCTGCAGTATGGGGGGGCTGGGGGTGCACCGTGGGCAGTGGGGCTATGATGGGGGCTGGAGGGTCGCAGCCCCCTCCCTCCTCATTCCCCTGCCGTGCAGGGGGGGTCTCACAGCCCCTCAGCCCCGAGCAGATCGATCCCTGTCACGGCTGCCTGGTGCGTGTCTGGCCCCCGCGGGCCCCCCATCCTGCATAATGAGCCATAACAAAGTCATCGGCCCTTTGATTGCCAGGGTGTCTCGCGGCCCCCCCGCCCCACACGGCCCTAATTACCCCGGGACAATATTCCACCATCTGGATCTGCAGCCACGGGCACAGCTGCGGGTGTGGGGGTCCCGGGGATGGGACCCACGGTTACGAGGCCCGGTGCTGCGGGAGGAACGGCTGCCGGATCCCGGTGATCCCGGTGCTCCCGGTGCTCCCGGGAGCGCAGATCTGGAGTGGCCCTGGCCGCGGCACAGGGCTCGGGGCCGGGTGATGGGCACCCTCGGGGGGCGGCCCCGCTCCTTCCCCCGGCGCGGTGGTGACAGTACCGGGCCGTGCCGGGCGGCTGTCGGGGGTCACTCCCCGCCCTCACCCCCCCGAGCCGGGCATCCCGTCCTGGGTGGGACCCACCGGCCTCGGTGCACGTGGCATCGGGTGCCTGTGCCCACCCCGGGGGACGCGCCGTGGCCCGTCCCTCCCCCCCGGCCCCGCGCCGGGATCCTCGCCCGGGACCCCCGCCCCGCCCCGCCGGGGGATCCGGTTACGGCCCGGCCCGGCCCAGCTGTCGGCCATCGCTCAGCGGAGGGGGCTGCCGGGCACCCCCGCACAAAGCCCCCGCAAGGACCTGCGGGACGGGGGTCCCCGATGAGGCTGGAGGGGCGGGGGAGCAGAACTGGGGTTCCAACCGGGCAGGGGGGGAGGGGGGTGCGGAATGGAGGTCCCAAATGAGGTTGGAGGGGCAGGGGAGCAGAATGGGGGTCTCAGTGAGGGTGGAGGGCTTGGGATGTGGGACGGGTGTCCCAAACAGGGCTGGAGGGGTGGAGGAGTAGGATGGGGGTCCTAAATGGAACCATAGGGATCGGGGGTGCAAGACTAGGTTTGCAGCTGAGGCTGGAGGAGGAGGGATGCGGGGTGGGGGTGCGGGGTGGGGGTCTGAACCAAGGCTGGCTGTGGGGGAGTGGACGGGTGGGTGGACGCGGGGATGGTGAATGGAGGGATGGATGGACGGACAGACGCATGCCGGGGGTGGTGAGGCGGGGGCTGTCCTCGTGTCTGTCAGCAGTGGCTCTGGCAGCCAGTTACAGACGGCAGAGCAGGAAGCCCCCCGGAGCCCCCCACGCCCCCCCAGCCCTGCACCCCCTCCCTTATCAGCGCCGGCCCTGGAGGAGCCTAATTCAAACCAACTGCGGGGCTGACGTTGGTAAATGAGCCCCCGCCTGCAGCCTGGCCCCAGCGCCTATGGGGGCTGCCCTAGAGAGTGGGGGAGATGAGAGCTGGGGGTCCACTGGGGCAGGGGCAGGTGTTGGGAGGGGGTCCTGCACCCCCGAGCTGCAGTCAGGCCAAAGGCCCTTTGATGTGCCCCTGCCCCGTCATGCTCCAAGGGGGCTAATGGCCCCCGGCTCCAGCCCGGCAGGGAGGGAAACCTGAGCCCCCCGTCGCCCTGTCCTTAACCTGGGGGGGCAGTGAGGGGTCCTCAGCTCTGCCTGGCAGGACCCGGGCATGGCATGGACCCCCATGACCGGGTGACACGACCCCCAGGAGCTCCTCGGCCATGTGGGACCCCCAGGGCTCCCACTGGGGATGGTCCCAGGCTGGAGGGTCCCAATATATGGATAGGGGGATGGTGCCACAGGGATGCTCTGGCCATGCCGAGGGGGCTAGAGGTGCAGTACTGGGGGGACTCAGCAGGAGGGACCCCTCAGAGAGACCTCTAAGCCCCCTGGCCCCCACAGCCCTGCAGCTGTTGCACCCCAGGGCCACTGCAGAGTGCCAAGGTGGGGCACAATGGGGGCACAACACAGACCAGGGGGGACACAGCATCAGCCCTCCCTCCTATGCCAACATCCCCAAGTGCTGCCCCCTCCTGCCCCACAACCCCCACCCCTGCCCCTCATTGGGGACTGTCCCTGGTCCCCTCTAAAGCCCCACATAACCCTGCCCCATGGGCACTCTCTCCGGGAGTTCCACTCACCCCCAGCCCCTGCCCTGTCCTGGGGATGGGCATGGGGACTGGACCCCAGGCTGCTGAACCCCCCCAGCTGCACTGTCGCCACCACACTCCAGTGGCACCAGCTCCAAACGGCCCTGGCAGAGACAGATGAGCAGCCGGCACCTTCACACCCCATTGCTGGCTGAGGGGCAAAGCCCGAGGTCCTGGGGGGCACCGGGATGGTGGGATGGGCTGGGTGAACACCACAGGGACGTGTTACACGGTACTGCCCCACACCCCAACCTCCTACCCTACTGCCCACCCCAAGGTACCCACCGGGTCTGTGGTGGCACACAGCCTTCCCCGTGGTGCCCATCCCATCCCGTCCCGTCCCATCCCCATCCCCAGTCCCATCCCCACTCCATCCATCCCACCCCATGCCCAGCGGTGCGTGGCACAGGCACGCTGCTCCTGGCTGTCACGGCGGGAATGAGCCGGCGCGGGGACGTTCCCGTAACGAGGCGCCGGGATGAGGCTGATGAGAAAATCCAAACGCAATTTAATTCCTGTCACCGCCTGAGCGGCTCTAAATGACGCCGGGGGGTTCTGACGGGCCCACGCTGGGCCCCCCCGACCCGCCCGGCCCCCACCACGCTGTTCCCTCCTGACCTCTGCTGGCCTCCCCCAGCCCCCCCTTCCTGCCCGCTTCCCGCGGATGTGGGCACCGGCGCTGGCACCGGGATGCCCGGCGGCGTGGGAAGGGGGGCGGGGGGGCACCTTCCTGCGGACGGAGGGGTCGTGGTGGAGCCTGGGAAAGTGCCGCCCCCGGGACCCCAACACCTCCCCCAGCCACCCGGGGGACACCCGGGAGAGCTGGGAGCAGCCCTGGCTGGCAGCGGGAGCAGCCCTGGATGGCAATGGGAGCAGCCCTGGCTGGCAGTGGGAGCAGCCCTGGATGGCAGCAGGAGCAGCCCCGGCTGGCAGCAGGAGCAGCCCCGGCTGGCAGCGGGAGCAGCCCTGGCTGGTAGTGGGAGCAGCCCTGGATGGCAGCAGGAGCAGCCCCGGCTGGCAGTGGGAGCAGCCCCGGCACCCGGCCATGGTGCCCGGCCCTGCTGCCAGCACCCACAGGCCCCCACACCCCCGGACCCCAGCCGCTGGGCAGTGACAGGGTGGATGTCACCGGGCACACCCAGCCCCTCTTGGTGCGGGCACATGGGGCAGTGGGGCCGAGGGAATGGGGCCGAGGGCATCCCCTCACCTCTCCTGGTTTATTTTGGCCGCTGGAGTTTCCCGCCTTTGTCTGGCAGCTGCAGCCCCCTGGAGCCCCCCCGGCTTCCTGCAGGTCAGCACGGGCAGGGGCACGCACTGTGGGACCACCACCCCGGCACATCCTGGCAGGAGGGGAGAGCACAGAGCAGGCTCATGGGGTGTCAGGGGATGGGACATGGGATGAACATGGGATGGGACATGGGATGAACATGGGATGCCTACATGGGGAACAGGTGGGCACGGAGGGCAGGTGTGGGTGCTCTGGAGGTGGTTGCCAGGCTGGCACAGGGACTATGGTTTGGGTGCTGGTGCCACAGCGTGGGTATCATGGCCAGGGTGCCACGGTGTCTGTGCCACGTTGTGGGTGTCAGTGCCATGATGTGTGTCCCGGTGCCATGATGTGTATGCCGGTGCCACAGTGTGAGTGCTGGTGCTGCCGCAGAGGTCCCAGTGCCATGTGGCTCCTGGTGCTGTGCAGGGGTCCCGGTGCCGCGTGGCTCCTGGTGCAGCGGCACTCGCTGTCCCGCCATTGTTCCACCCTTTGAAGTCGGCGCTTCCTGGCGGGTTTGTCCCAGCCCGTCTGTGGTGGCGCTTCCCGGCCATAAATCACCCGGCACAGGGGCTCAGCGGCCACGTGCCCGCGGCCACGGCCCGGTGAGGGGCTCCCACCGGGCCCACCTTCACCTGGGACTTGCTGGGGCAGGGTAAGGACCCACCAGAGCCCCGTGGTGCTGCTGGGATGAACGTCACTGGTGGCCCCTTCCCACAGCCCCCCAGTCCCCACTGACTCCCAGACACAGATAATCCTGGGGTCAGGATTTGGGGCAAATCACGGCAAGATTGGAAGTGCCAATGTACCAGGGCTCAGGAGGATCCCCCCTCTCCCTCCCGGCTGCCCCCCTTGCTCTGAGCCTTCCGCCCGGGCCCAGTGCCGGCGGCGCGGCCGTTCCCTCCGCTATTCCCAGCGTTTCCTGGGGTTTATTGTCTTCCCCTCCCTGTCCCACCTTCCTTGCAGGAAGCCCTCGATCCCGCGGGGCCGGCGGCTCCATTACCAGCAGGACTCCAGGCTCCCGGCCCCCTCTCCGTGGGCAGGGGGACGGCTGGCTCATTCCCGCTCCTGGAAGCAATGCCCACCCGGTGGGATGGGGAGCTGGGACCCTGTCCCGACCCCCTAACCCAGCTCAGACCCTGACACGGGGCTCCCAGCTGCCCCAAGCTGAGCCCCCCCCCCCCCCCGCCACAGCTGTACCAGCGTCGATGCCGGGGTCCCACAGTGGAGCAGAGGCCGAGGGTATCCCCAGAGCCCCTCTGCAGCCTGGGGATTGTCCCAGAGGCCCCCTCCAGCCGGGGGGGCTCGTTCTGCCACGGCTGCCACCCGCCCGGTCCCCTGATCCCTAAATCAATTGGGTGGGTTATTGCAGCGCCGCGTCTCCGTCTGCCGGATAATTGCTTGTGATCCCGGCAGGGAGGGGACGTGCCGCCATCATCCTGCGGCACCGGGCACCCGCTGCGGGGCAGGGGCTCAGGGGGTAGGAGAGGGCTCGGTATGACAAGGGGGTGCTCCTGGAGGGGTGAACTGGGGAGTTCCATCCCCATCCCATCCCCATCTCCAGCTCCGTTCCTGTACCCATCCCATGCCCGCTCCCATCCACCCCCATTCCCATCCTATCCTCATCCATCCCCCCACTCTCCCTGCACCCCTCGGACCCCCACACCCCCCGGGGCCTCGGGCGGCAAATTCCAAAGGGCACCCGGGAAGATTAATGGCGGGGCCGGGGCCGGGGCCGGGCCGGCCGGTAACCGGATCGCCCCGCGGGAGCAGGAATGCGCCGCTGACCCCGCCGTGCCCGCCTCGCCGCGAGGGTCCCACCACGCGGGGTCACCGTGGGCTGGGCCACCACGGACACCCGCACAGCCACCGCCCCAGCCGGGGACACCCCTCAGTCCGCAACCGCGGCGGGACTCCGTCCCCAGCCCCCCAAACCCAGAGACACATCCCCGGGCTCACGGGCAGGCAGGGCCCCCTGTCCCCTTGACGAGGGTGACACGTACCCTCTCTCCCCACACCAGGAGGAGCGCACCAGGAGCTCCAACTCCCTCTCCTTGCCCCAGCCACGGGGGAGCAGAGACCCCCCCCAGCCCCCAGGAAATGGGGACACCAACGTTGTCACACCGTGCTGCGCCATGGGGGCCACGCCGTGGGGGCTGCAGGGGCTGCGGGGGCTGTGCTGTGTACGGGGGGCTGTGCTGTGTGCGGGGTCTGTGCTGTGTGCGGGGGCTGCAGGGGCTGTGCTGTGTGCGGGGTCTGTGCTGTGTGCGGGGGCTGCAGGGGCTGTGCTGTGTGCGGGGGCTGTGCTGTGTCCTGGGGGCTGCAGGGGCTGTGCTGTGTGCGGGGGGCTGCAGGGGCTGTGCTGTGTCCTGGGGGCTGCAGGGCTGTGCTGTGTGCGGAGGCTGTGCTGTGTCCTGGGGGCTGCAGGGGCTGTGCTGTGTCCTGGGGGCTGCAGGGGCTGTGCTGTGTGCGGGGGTTGTGCTGTGTGCGGGGGCTGCAGGGGCTGTGCTGTGTCCTGGGGGCTGCAGGGGCTGTGCTGTGTGCGGGGACCACGGGGGCCGCGGGTGGCTGGCCCGGAGCAGCTGTCGGGTCTAGAGTTACGGTGCTGGCTGGGGGCGGGGAGCGAAGCCCTGGACGGACGGGGTTCCCGTGGTGGGGTCCCTGCTTGAGGTCCCCCCGCTGATCCCACCCCGAGGGTCCCGCGGGGCACAGGGTCGGACCCCGCCGGGCGGGGAGGATGCGGGACAGACCTGGGCTAAGAATAGCGCTAGGGTGGAGGAGGAGGAAGGATGGGGCTTCCTCTGAGACGCCTCTTCTTCCTCCCGCCCGGCTCTGCCACGCGGCACGTGTGACATGGGGACACCCCAAGTGCCACCTGCCCCCCTCCTATCCCGCACCTCCAGTCCCTGTGTGACAGCCCGTGCCAGGGCCTGCACTCGATGGTGTCCCTGGAGCACCCACCGTGCCCACTGCAGGCACCAGTGCCACCCCGACCACCTCCTGCCACTGTCACCCCCCGCCGCTGTCAACCCCCTCCCGCTGCCGCCGCCGCGTTTCGTTGCACTTCGCTTTTTAATTAACCCCGGGGCGCTGCCTCGCCGGGGTTAATGGCAGCGGTGACCCGCGCGGCCATCGATCCCCGAGCCCCGGGCCGCGCTCACAGCGACGGACGGGCCCCGCCGGGGTCCTGCGGGATGAGGGGGGCGCGTGTCCCCCCGAGCCCGGCGCATGGTTGAGCACAGTAGGACCCCCAGGGCACCCCCGCTCTGCTGCCGCCGGTGTGGCAGGGAGGGACCCGTGGGCACAGATGGCTCCAGGCGTCCCCTGCCAAGCCTGGGGGTGCAGAGTGGGGCAGTCCCACAGTAGGCAACCCCCTGACGCCACGTCCCCCACTCCTGGGCCATTGCGACCCCTCTCCCAGCCATTCAGTAGCCCTGGGACAGCACTGGGACCGGGGTCCTGTCCCGCCCGTGGCCGTGTCAAAGCCGGGGTCCCGGCCCCCCGCGGCCGCCCCGGCCCCCTCCTCACTCAGGTGCCCCTGTCATCCCTCTGTGCTTTAATGCGGGGGTCGTTCATCTTGGGCGGGGGCCGGGCTGTCAGCGCCCAGACGGGCCATTTCCGAGCTGAGCCCCCGCACTCGGCCCTAATTGAATCCTCATGGCCCCGCCGCCGCCTCGGCCCCGCCACGGCACCCGCCACCACCCCGCGGCCCACGTCGGGTCTCCCAGGGGTCCCTGTGCCATGGAGAGCCTGGGGATGCCCCACAGCCGGAGCTCCTCCTCACCCTCTCCAGCTGCCCCATCCCGGCTGCTGCCACCCTGGCACAGAGAGACCCCCGCTCGGCGGGCAGCGGGCACACAGTCCCACACCACAGCTCTACCCCACAGCAGGACGGGGGTCTCACACCCCAGCACCCCAACCTGCCCCCCCAGCCACAGACCAACTCGAGAGGGACCCCGACCCCATGGGTGTCCTGGCACAGATCGCTCTCCTGGGGAGGGCATGGGGGTCCCTGCCATCCCGTGCTGTGCAGGGTCAGGGGGCGTGGGCGGGTGACAGCCCGGTGGGGGGGCAGCGGCGTTTGCTCCAGCTGGAGCCTTTGAAATGCAACCCCCCCTCAGCCCATTTGGCTGGAGTTTGGCCCAGGCACAAATGGAGGCCCGGGAGCGGGGAGGGGGGCCCTGTGGGGAGGGGGGTGGCAGCTGGGACCGGGACTGGTGGGACCCCTTGACCCCAGACTGGTGCTGAGTAGGGGTCCCACAGCATCCACCCTCATCCTGAGTGCCTCTCCTGGGGCTGTGCACTGCTCCTGCCCCCAGTCTGGTTGGTCCCTGGCACTGGCACACGTGGCTCCACGTGTGTGTGCCTGTACACGTGTGTGATGTCTCTGCACGTGAGCCAGCGTGTCTGTGTCCTGTGAGCCCTCTGTGCACACCTGCACACGCCTGGACACGCCTGCACACACCTGCACACGGCTGAGGGGTGCCTGCTGGGGGTGGTTGTGCTCACACAGACACACACATGTGGGAGCAGCCAAGGCATGTGCTGGCCGTTTTTGTCCCCAGCCCTGGGCTGTCCTGTCCATGTCCCCAAGCCCATCCCATCCCCATCTCATTCCCATTCCCATCCCCATCCCATCCCCATCACTATCCCCACCCCGTCTCATTCCCACTGCATCCCCATTCCCACTGCATCCCCATTCTCATTCCCATTCCATTCCCATTTCCATTCCCACCCATCCCATCTCCACCCCATTCCACTCCCCCGCGGTCCCCCCGTGCCGCAGCCGGGCTCAGCCCCCCTCCCCCGAGCCGCTCATGTTAATGAATCGATGATTTGCCAACAGCCCCGGGGGGGGGGATCCCCGGCTCCCCCCGCTCCCGGTACATCCATCCCCGTTCACCAGGGCCAGGTGTAATCCCATTATTCTCGGCTCCGCCGCGGCCCGGGCCCACCGCGGGGTCAGGATTTATTGCCAGTAATTGCCGGGGTCCCGTCCCCCGGCGCGGGGGGGGTCCCGGCGCCCCCCCGGCGCTGCCGCCGCTCCTGACGCTTTAATTCCGCACCGAGCTGTTCCCTTATTAAAGGAAAATTCATTTGCCAGCGATTTCCATGTGCCGGGGCCGCGCGGGGCCGCGGCCCTAATCGCGTTACGGAGAGAGCTGCGGCGCGAGATCGGGAAGGAGCCGATAAATAATGGATCAGGGCGGCGCGGGGCGGGGGAGGCGCCTTACGGGGACACCGCGCCGGCACCCCGGCACCCCGGTACCCCGGTACCCCGGTACCCCCGCACCCCGGTACCCCGGTACCCCGGCACCCCGGTACCCCGGCACCCCGCACCCCGGCACCCCGGTACCCCGGTACCCCCGCACCCCGGTACCCCGGTACCCCGGCACCCCGGTACCCCGGTACCCCCGCACCCCGGCACCCCAGTACCCCACTCCTGAAGCACACGGGGGCGGGCAGCCCCGGGATCCCCCCTGAGCTGGGGTACCTGGAACTGGGGGTGCTCCAAGACACCACAGCCCCTGAGACGGGGGGGCTGGGTAGGGGGACAGGGCAGCCCCGGACACGGCTTGGACACCTCCTCGGCACCCCCTCACAGGTACATCACACCCTTGTGCAGGCAACCCCCCTCACACGTGCACACGCACATGAACACACATATAAACATACACACACGTGAACACACACATATGTGAACACACATAAACACACACATGTGAACACACACGTGAACACAAACACACACACGTGAACACACACGTGAAAATGCATATAAACACATACATGAACACACGTACACGTGAACACACACGAGCACATGCACGTGAACACACACATGTGAACACACACATGAACACACACGAGCACATGCACGTGAACACACACATGTGAACACACATGTGAACACACACATGAACACACACACATGAACACACCCGCGTGAACACACACCTCCCTGTGCCCCGGTGGGCTCACGGTGGGTGCAGGGCACAGCACAGCTGCTGAGGACGGGGTGGGAGTGTCTGGGAGGCGGTGGGACCCTACGTCCCAGACCCCCAGGGTCTCCCAGGGACACCCCAGGGTGGGAGCTGTCAGTGCCACACGGGTGCAGTGCCCTGGGGTGCCGCCAGTCCCATCCCGTGGACGTGCCCGTCACCGTCCCCTCTGGCCGCGGGCACCCGGCCAGCGCCGGGCACTCACCCGGCTCCGCAGGAAGCTCCCGTGTTCCTGCATAACCCCCGAGGGCTCGTTTTGTTCCCACCCTGTGGCCTGGTTTGGGGTGAAAAGCGTTTCCTATCCTGTGTTCCCGACAGCCGGAGCCGGCGCTTCCCCCGCCGGGAGGGGCCGGAGGGGTCGGGCAAGGCGCGGGGGGCTCAGCCCACCCCGGCAGCACCTCGGGGAGCACCTCGGGGGACACAAGTGGAGGGTTGGGGGTGCCAGCACCACGATCTGGGAGCAGCCCTGAGAGCAGGGATTCGCCCCAAGTGCTGTGGAGCAACGGGTGGGTGCGATGGAGGTGGGGAGGGGGAACGATGGGGTGGAGATGACATCCCCCCCACCAGGGCGAGCACCACTGCTGGAGATCTGCCGGGTCCCTGCAGATACCCGCGCCCCAGCCCGGTGGGACCACTCCCACGGTCCCAGCCCAGGACTCGGCCGCCGAGGCCCCGCCGGCCCCAGAGGAGCCAGAATGTTCCGAGCGGGGAAGGTTTCCTCAGGGGGTGGGCGGCCGCAACTCCCGATCGGCACAAGGGCATGGAATCACCCTGGGCAGCGATTTCTCGTGTGTGTCCTGGAGCGTTAAACCAAAACAGAGCCCAGGGGCTCCCCGTGGGGCTGGGACCCCCAGGAAGGGCTGTGACCCCTATTCCCGGCACCCCAGGAGCCCGGGGCCTCGTTGCAGCAGTACTGCCGGAAGGGATTGGGCTCGTGGGGGTCCAGCCGAGCCCGGGACCACCGCAGCTCCCTTGGGGGGTGGGAGTGGGGGTCACAGCTCTCCTGCACCCCGGGACGGGCTCCGTCCCCCGGCGAGAGCTGGCGGCACGTGCAGCCACGGCAGCTCCGCCATCGCCCCGCGCCCTGCGGGGAGGACAAAAGCCGCGTGCGAGGAATCCGTGCAAACGCCGCCGTGCCCGGCACGCCGCCGTGCGAGGGGCCCCGTGTCCCTCTCCCAAACCGAGCCCCCTCCCCACCCCCCCCCCCGCCGCCAGCCTTTAATTGCTCCGGCTGCTGGGAAATTTCAAGGTTGAATTTGTCAAACTCCGATTTCCAGCCGGGAGATCGCGTTCTGCCTTTGTCAGCAAGATTGGAAAAATCCACACACATACCCCCCCGCCCCTTCCCCACTTCCATAATCCCGGCATCGGCGCTGCCGGATCCCCCTGCACCTGCTCCCCAAACCCGGCTCCGTGTGCTCCCACCGGGCTCCCCCTCATCGTCCGCAGGTTCATTACCGCCCTGACCCCCGTGACCTCGCCGTGTCCCCGATCCCAGCGACGGATCCACGGGGACACCCGGCGGGATTGGGGCTGGGGGATGTCGAATCGCCCCCCCGGAGGGACCATTCGGCATCCCCCAGCCCCTATCCCGCCGGATAATCCGGACGCGGCTTCACCAGCCGGGCCTCACCTGCGTGTGCGGCATCCCGGGATTTTTACGAGCGGCCGAAATCCCGGAGCTATTTGTACTGGGAAAGGGCAGTGGGAATGTGGGGAGGGAGGGGGGATTTATGGCTCTGAAACCCAAAACCCACCCGAAAAGGCTTAATCACTCCCAGCCGCTGCCCCGGCGCTTTTATGGGGCATTTTAGAGCAAAAGAGCCAATAAATTTTTGGGTGAGGGTAAGAGCCACGATGAGGATGAGGAGGGAGCGGAGGGGACAGAGGGGACCCACCAGGGTGGGTTAAAATGGGGGAGACAACAAGGGGGAGGTGCGGGGCTGAGCCCCGGTAGTGGCGGCGAGGGGTCGGTCCCCCCCTCTAGACGGGGGGGGCGTCGGTGGCTCCTCCTCCTCCTCCTCCCGGTATCCCGGGCCTTTAAGGCGGTGGAACGGGGATCGCGGGGCTGGGGGGGGGTGGGGGGCGGCGGGTCCCCGTCCCGGCGCGGGTCCCGGTCCGGCATGACCTCGGCGGGGGAGGCGGCCGGTTCCCCCCCTCTGCCCGCCGCGGTCGGCGGCCATCGGCGAAGCCCCCTGGACCGGCTCCCGCCCCCCGCCAACACCACCAAACCGCTGACCCCTTTCGGCATCGAGGACATCCTGGGACGCCCCCGCGGCGGGAGCCCCCCCGGGACTGGGACCGGTCCCGCCGCCCCCCCCGCCCCGGCGGGGCCCCGCGGCGGCGGCTGCGCCCCGGCCTCGCCGCTCTGGGCGCTGGAGGAACTCGCCAGTAAAACCTTCCAGGGGCTGGAGCTGGGAATGCTGCAAGCAGCCGGAGGTACCGGGACCGGGGGGCTACCAGGGCGGGGGGGCTCCGCCGGGACCGGGGCGGGCGCCGGGAACTGGGCAGCGGGCACCGGGCAGGTGGCGGGGCCGGCGGGCGGCGGGGGAGGCCGTGGCGAGGCTGAGGATGCCCCTCGTCCCCGCTCCCGGGAAGTTCCCTCCGTGTCCCGGAGGGGCGAGCGCAGCCGGGAGGCCCGGGAAGCCGCCGGTGCTCGCCTGGCGCGGCGGGGACACGCGGCAGCCTCTGCCCGGAGGGAGGGAAGAGCCCCGAGACCGGACACCGGGAGCCAGAGCGAGCCCCGGCCCCGGTGAGCCGCCTCCGGCACCGAGGCACCGGAGCTCCGGGAGCGCCGGCAGCTTTACCGGGAGCCACGGGAGCGGGCGGTGGATGAGCCCCGCCGGGCCGTGACCATGACCGTGACCGAGCGCGGGGGCCGAGCGGCGGATCGGGCCAGGACGCGACGGAAACCCGGTGCGGGCCCCGAGCCCCGGCGGGGACGGCGGCTCTGGCCCGGTTTCGGCCGCCCGCAGCGGCCCGGGACCGGCGGGGTGCGACCACCCGTTATGGATGGGGACGAACCGGCTCTGCTGCTCCCGGGCTCGGCCTCACCGGGTGGACGGACAGACGGATACCGACAGACAGAGCGCGGCGCCGCCGGGAAGGAAAAAAACCGCTACTGGGAGGGACAGACGGACACGGGCGGACCGGTCGGGACTCTGGGACTGACCGGAAAAACCAAGCTTTTACCGAGACAATCACGGACGGACCGATCGGGGCTCCGGGATTAACGGAAAATCCCTCACACGGACAGACACACGGACAGGCAGAGCGCGGCGCCGCCCGGAATGAATAGAACCGTTACCGGGACGGACAGACCGACTCGGGGAGAACGAGAGGGGCTCCAGTAATTAAAGGAAAAATAAAACCACCCTTACCGAAACGGATAGAGAGGATCTCAGTAATTAACGGGGAAAAAACCGTTACCGGGACGGACAGACGAACAGTCGCGGCAGAGCAGCGTTCCGGTGATTAACGGACAGGGGTGGGCGCAACGCGGCTCCGCCGGTAACGAAAACTCCTTCGGACAGACGGACACGGATCGACCGAGCAGCGCTCCCGTGAGTAACCGAACCCCGTTACCGGTCAGACAGACGGACACGGGCAGAACTGGGCTCCGGTAGATAAAGGAAAGAAATTCCCTAATTACGGAGCGTCGCTCCGGTAATTAACGAACCGTCTTACAGGGCGGACAGACAGAGTGGGGTCCGTGATTAACGAATAAACCAACCCACTACCGTGTGGAGAGATGGACAGAACGGAGACGGCTCGAGGCGCCCACAATTAACGCAAAGCCCCCGTTATCAGATGGACGGCCAAGGCCGGGAACGAAATAAACCAACGAAAAAATCCCGTTACGAGGCAGACAGGCTGATATAAAAGGGGGCGAAAAAATATCCCCGTTGCCGGGATGGACGGACGGACAGAAATGTGGTCGATCGGGGCTCCAGGAATTAAGGTAAAAATGCCCGTTACCTGACTGACAGACGGACACGGCCGAAATCGAAAAAAAATAACGAAAAAATCCCGTTACCGGGCGAACAGATGGACCGAAACAGGAGCGATCCCCGTTACCAGCCGGGCAGGCGGACAGACACGGGAATGGAAAAAAAAAAAAAATAACGAAAAAAAACCGTTGCGTACTGGACAGACGGACAGACTCGGGTGCGATCGGGCCTCCCAGAGCGGGAGTGAAGCCCAGGTACCGGCCGGACAGACGGACACGGCCGAGCGGGAATCTCGGAATTAACAAAACCCGATCGCAAACTGGCAGCGAGGAACGGCGGAACGAGCCGGGACCGGCGGACAGAGGGAGGTGCCCGTAACTCAGGTAAAACCTCGTTACCGGGACGGACCCGCGGACACGGCCGGAACCGCCCGGGGCTTCCGTGGTGAGCGAAAATCCCTCTTCGCAGCGAAGAAGGATGGAGGGACACGGGAGCGATCAGGGCTCCTGGAGCGGGGGTAAATCCCCGTTGCCGGGACGGACGGACAGAAACGGTGTCAATTGGGACTCTGAGAGCGGAGGGGAAGTCCTGTTACCGGACTGACGGACGGGAGCGATGGGGTTTCGTGACCGCGGTAAAGCCCGTTACCGGGACAAACCGGTAACAGTCCCAACTCAAGCGGGACTCGGCCGAGACGGCCCGGGGCTCTGGTACCGAACGGTCGGGGGTCCCGAGGAGCGGAGCTCCCGCTATGGGCGGCCGCGGGAGTCACCGCCGTTACCGGGGGACGCACGGAGATCCCGGGAGCCGCGTTACCGAGAGGCGGGTTGGTGCCGCCGGCAGAGGAGGGATGGAACGGGACCGAGAGCGGGAGCAGGAGAGGGACCCGGGCCGCCACCGGACCCCGCTGGCGGCGTTGAGCCGTAGCCGGGGCCGCGATCCGCGTCTCACCGGGTGTTCTCTACATCGATACCGGCAGCAGCGGCCGCACCGGAGCCGAGAGCGGCGACGGGATCGGATGCAGGGAGCAGTACGGCCTCAGGTCTCCTGGAATCTCCTGGAGAGGAGGATCTCGGTTTCCGCCGGGGGTTCCCGGCTCCTCTCCCGGCTCCTCGCTCCGCTCCCGTCTCCCTGCTCTGTTCCCGGGCCAGCCGCAGGCAGGACACGGGTGTCTCGGACACGGGTGTCTCGGACACGGGTGTCTCAGCCACGGGCGCAGCGGCGGCGACTTCGACGCGGCCGGGGCCGCTGTGGAACCGCGACTCCCGGCTCCCGGCACCGGGCGCGGTTTGGTTTGCTCGGCTCTGTTGGGCTCGGCTCCGTACGGCACGGCACGGCACGGCACGGCACGGCACGGCACGGCTCTTCTGCTTCCGGCTCGACGCGAGCCGGTTCGTCTCCGTTCGACCGGGAGTCGGCGGAGCCGGGGTTCGCCCGCCGTGCCGGTCGCGGCTCTGCGCGGTCGGCGCGGGTGCCGTTACCGGTGCCGCCGCCCTGACACTGCTATGCCCAGAGGTCGGGCCCCGCGGTGCTCGGGGCGGACCCGGTGCAGGCGCCCGTGCCATCATCCGTTGCTCGGTGCAGGTCCCGCTGCCTTTGCCCTGACGCCGCTGTCCCCGCAGGTCGGGCCCCGCCGTGCTCTGCGGGGCTCGGCGGTGCCGGTGCGGGTCCCGGGCCCCGACACGCTGTCCTCGTACGTCCTTCCCCACCGGGCGCCTCGGGGCCGTTTCCCGTGCCCGGTGCGGGTCCCGGGGCCGGTGCTCTGACCCGCTGTCCCCGCAGGCACTTCCTGGCGGGCGCCCCGGGGCTATTCCCCAGTGCCGGCGCGGGTTGCGGGGCCGTTCCCCGTGCCCGGTGCCGGTGCCCTGACCCCGCTGTCCCCGCAGGTCCGTCCCCGCCGGGCGCCCCGGGCCCGCGCCCTCCCTGCAGGAAGCGTCGCAAGTCCCGGACCGCGTTCACGGCGCAGCAGCTGCGGGAGCTGGAGCAGCGGTTCCGGCGGCAGCGCTACCTCTCCCCGGTGGACCGGGACGCGCTGGCGGCGCGGCTGGCGCTCTCCGCCGCCCAGGTCATCACCTGGTTCCAGAACCGCCGCGCCAAGCTCAAGCGGGACCTGGAGGAGCTGCGGGCGGACGTGGCCTCGCTGCAGGCGCTGCCCCCCGCCGCCCTCCAGCAGCTGGCGGGGCTGCCCGAGCCCCCGGGGGCTGCCGGTACCGGCACCGCGGCGCCCGCCGAGCTCTCGGAGGAGGAGATCGACGTGGCGGACTGAGCCGAGCCCGCTCGGACCGACTCGCCCCGCTCGGTTCCGCTCGGCACCGCCCGGGCCGACACTGCTCCGTTCGGCTCCCTCGCCTCGGTCCCGAACGGAGCCGAGCCCGGCCCGGCCCCGCCCCCTCGGTGCACCCGGTTTTGGGTATTTTTTTTTGTCCATCTTTCCCTTGTCTCTTTTTTTTTTTTTTTTTTAAATTTTATTTTCTATCGGCCCCGGTGTAAATATTTGCAATAAAGGCGACACCTTATTATGGAACCCTGATCCCCCCCGGGGACCACTCTGTATCCCCCCATTTTCCAGGCGAGCACTTCCCGCCGCGGGCATTAATTTGTTTTAACCAGTGATTAATTACCGGCTGAGGCCGACCCTCCCCCCTCAATTTGCATATTAATCAAATTGTATTTGATGTCCCGCCTGTCACTCCCCACCCTGAAGCTCCTGTCACCAGCAAGTGACATTCCGGGGGGGGTGGGGACCCCCCCGCTGCCCCCCGGGGCTGGAGGGACACGGGAGGGCGAGGGACAACATGGGAAGGGGACATGGGGGGCTGGAATAGTGGGGTCCAGGACTGGGGGGGGGGCAGAGAGGGCAGGGGGATGGAAGGGGGGCTGGGGGGGTGGGGGGGAGGCACCAATCCAAGAGAAGGAAAAGCCAGAGAGAAGGACAACAGTCTCAGTTTTATTATAAAACCCAAATAGGGAACAAATCCCTGAGGGGCCACGGGGATCAGCCCGGGCCCACCCCCACCAGGCACGAGGGGCTGCGGGGGGGCCCTGACCCCCCCAAGGCAGGAGGGGGGGACACTCTCACCCCCAGCGTGGGGACAAGGCACAGGCAGGTACAGGCAGGTACAGGCAGGTATAGGCAGGTGCGGGGGAGGCCCCGGCACCCCCCCCCCCCCTTCCGACAGAGCAGGGTCATCTGAGCAGCCCCCCGGGGGCAGGACCCCCCTTGGGGCGGGGCAGGGGGGCCGGTGTGGCGTGGGACGGGTGCTTGAGCTGCAGCACCAGCTCGCTGCCCTCCACGGTGGCACCCTGGGGACAGGGGGGAGCTGGCACTGGGACAGGCCCCACGGGAAGGGGTGTCCCAGGGTGGGGGTGTCCCAGGGCGGGGCTGTCCCAGGGTGGGGGTGTCCCAGGGCGGGGGGTGTCCCAGGGCAGGGGTGTCCCAGAGTAGGGATGTTCTGGGATGGGGGGTGTCCCAGGGCAGGGGTGTCCCAGGGCGGGGGTGTCCCAGGGCGGGGGTGTCCCAGGGCGGGGGTGTCCCAGGGCAGGGCTGTCCCAGGGCGGGGTACCCTGTGCCCCCCAGCTCACCTGCATGGCCCCAAAGGCCGCCTCTGCCGCCGCCTTCCCGCAGAAGTTGATGAAGGCACAGCGCCGGCCCGGGAGCACCCGCACCGAGTGGATCTCCCCGAACCTGGGGGGCACAGACCCCAAGGGTGGGGTGGGCGAGGGTTAGAGATACTCAACCCCGCGGGGTGGGGATCAGAGACCCTCAAATGCAGCAGGGGGCTTAGACACCCCCAAATGCGTGTGGCAGGAAAGCATGAAAAACCCTCGAAGATGAAGGAAGAGTATTAGACACCCTCAAAACCACAGGAAAGGGGATCAAAAATCTCCAAATCTGAGGGAAAACAGTTACAAATACCCCAAAGCAGTGCAGTAGAGACCCCCAATGCTAGAGGAAGCTTAGATACCACCAAATCTGGGGAAGTAGATCACAGATCCCCCCCAAGCCTCCCTTGTAGGTCAGAACCACCAGGGAATGGGGACAGAGACAGGGTTGGGGGACACCAGGGCTGTGCTGGGGGGCTGGGGGTCCCGGGGGGCAGTACCTGGGTCCTGGGGGTCACTCACCGGCCGAAGGTGCGGCGCAGCACCTTCTCGCTGATTTGGGGGGTGACGTTGCCCACCCAGAGCGGGAAGCAGTCCCTGCAGAGAGCCACCCCGGTGTCACCAGAGCCAGCACCACCCCACTGGGGCTCTGGGTCCCCCCAGCCCCCCGTACCTGGCAGGGTGGCTCGGTGGCAGTGTCAGGTGGCTGGCAGCCGTGGCAGGTCCCTGGCCTCGGTCTCTCGTGGGGGTTCCGGTGCTCCCCCCACCACCACTCGTGTCACCTGTCTGCTGGCAGCTCCCGCTCGCCCACCCCCCTGCCGAGGGGCCAGGGGGGTCAGCACCCACTGGGACATGGGGACACCCCCGGGGCCCCCCAGCCCTGGTCCCTTACCGGGGAGAAGCGGCGGTTCCTTGGTCTCAGGCAGGAAAGGGGATACGGGGACCCCCCCGGGGCGGCTGTGCTGCTGGGGGGGACAGGGGTGAGGTGTGGGGGCACAGCGGGTGGGGGACAGGGGATGGGGTGCAGGGGAAGGGGGTCTCACCCGCAGCAGGGCCCGGCAGGCCTCCAGCTGTGCAGCGGCCTCAGCGTGGGCCCCGTCCCGCAGCAGCAGCTCCTCGAAGGTGCGCGCGGCCTCGGCGTAGCGCTGGGGGCAGCGGGCACCTACAGCCCCCCACCCAGCCCCACGGGCACCCCACTGCCCAAACGGCACCCCAGAGCACCCCACAGCCCCCCACCCAGCCCCACGGGCACCCCACTGCCCAAACGGCACCCCAGGGCACCTACAGCCTCCCACCCAGCCCCATGGGCACCCCACTGCCCAAACGGCACCCCAGAGCACCCCACAGCCCCCCACCCAGCCCCACGGGCACCCCACTGCCCAAATGGCACCCCAGAGCACCCCACAGTCCCCTGCCCTGCCCCATGGCCACCTCACAGCCCAAATGGCAGCCCAGAGCACCCCACAGCCCCCCACCTGGCCCCACGGGCACCCCACTGCCCAAATGGCACCCCAGGAAACCCCACAGCCCCACTGGCATCTCCCAGCCCTCCACCCAGCCCCTTTCCCAGTCCTCCAAGCCCTAGCACCCCACACACCCTAATTCGCATCTGGTTCCTTCATCCTCTTCCCCAACTCGGGCACCCCTCAGGCTGTACCATGCAGCCATAGCACCTCAGAGCTCCCCCACATCCCCACAGCCCTGACCCAGCCCCGCTGGCACCCCACAGCCCCCAACTCAACCCCCAACTCAGCCCCAACAGCACCCCATGGCACGCTACAGCCTCCTGAAAGCCCCCCCCCCCGGTGTGCTGCAGCCCCTCACCCAGCCATGGCACCCTCCAGGTCTCCTCCAGCCCCCCCTGCCCTCAGCCCCCAGCCCCTCCCGCAGCCCCTGGAGCCCCCCCGGGTACCTGCAGCCCCCGCAGGGCCTTGCCCTTGCGGAAGGAGCCCTTGGGCCAGCCCGGCTGCAGCCCCAGCGCCGCCTCCGCGTCCCCCAGCGCCTCCTCGTATCGGCCCAGCTTCTCCAGGCAGTACGAGCGGTTCCCCAGGAGCCTGTGGGGACAGGGGGGTTGCTGCTGCCCGCCCCCCCCTCTTGGGACACCCAGGAGCCCCCAGGACCCCCCACTCACCGGTGCTCCCGGGGGTTCAGCTTCAGGGCAGCACTGAAGGCCCGAACGGCCTCGTCGTGCCGGCCCGCCTGGGCTGCAGCGATCCCACGGCCTGGGGGCATGGGGGGCACGAGCTGACAGGGTCCCCTGGCCTAGGACCAACCTGCAGCTGTGCCAGCCAGGAGCTCTGCACAGCACCCCCAGGGCAGGGCTGCCCTGGACCTGAGGAGCTGCACAGAGAGAACCCCCGACCAGAACACCCTGGGCAGGGAGCCCCCCAGCACAGACCACCCTGAGGAGGGAGAACCTCCCTGGCACAGCCCCCCCATGAGCTGGGGAGCAGCAAGGAGAGCCCCCTCAGCACAGAATCCCCAGAGCAGCAGGGAGAACCCCCTTGGCAGAGCAGGAGAGCCCCCCATACCCCCGCCACGTCCCCGGGGGTCCCCGCACTGACCTGCCAGCATCAGGCTCTGCTCCACCGCACTGGGGCCGGGGGGCTGGGGGACCCGGGGGGGGGCAGGGCCCTCCCCACTGCCCTTCTCCGGTGCCCTCCTGCCCGGCTCTGTGTCCCCTGTGCCGGGGGGCCGCTCCCTGCCCGGGGTGGGCAGCCGAACCCCTGCCTTCTCCCGCGCTTTGCAGACGAAGGTGCAGCTCAGGTCCAGCTCCTCCTGGGGGGGAAGGGGGTGGGCAGGCAGAGCCCAGAGACACCCCCCCTGTGCCCACACAGCCCCCTGGGGAGAACCTCCCTCACCTCTGCTCCCTCTGTGTCCTCTGGTGGGGCTGTGGAGTTCTCAGGGTGTGGGGAGGGGTCTGTGCACTCCCCCTCCTCCTCAGCACCATCCTGGGGGGGGCCAGTGCCCACGAGGCCACTCGGGACCGGGGGACTCTGCAAGGACAGGGAGGGAGAAGGGTGGCTGGTGTAGGTGGTGCTGACCAGCCCCCAGCTCTGGGGACCCCCAGGACAGCTTGAGGGGGTCGGAGAAGTCACTCACTGGGTCAGTGTTCTCCTTGTTCTTCTGCTCTTGACCTAGTTTCTCCCGTTTTTTCCGGTCTTTTTGCTTCTGGAAAGGGAAGAGATGGAGCCATCATAGCAATGCAGGCCCTCCCAGACCCCCCCGGCCTTGCACCCCCAGGGCTCAGGGACAGCAGCTGCCGGCACCCCAGGGGCTGGCAGTGACCCCCCAGGGCTCACCCACCTTCTTCTTCAGCTTTTTTTTCTCTGCTTTCCTCTTCACCCGCTCCTCCTCCGCTACCAGCTCCCGCGCGTTCCTCTCCGCCTCCTGGGGGAAGGACACGGTGACGGCCCCTCTTGAGATGCCAGCCCAGGACCCCCAGGCCCTGGAGAGCGGGAGGGGGCGGGGGGGAAACTGCCCACCTCTGCCGTGAGCCGGGCCCAGCGGGGCGTGGGCAGCCGGTCCAGCCGCACCTCCAGGGCGCTCGGGGGGGTTCGGGGCGGCTGCGGCGGGGGCGGCTCCGCGCACAAGAAGGATTTGCGGAAGCCGCAGTAGCTGTAGGGCCGGGGCCGCTCCACGAGGGGAACGTCCCAAAACTCATCCCGCTCCTCGTAATCTGTGTCGGACTCGTCCTCGTCGTCATCCCCCAGTTGGTAGAAATCCTCCAGCCTAGGGCCTGGTGGGAGAGCGGAGGGCGTGAGGGGCAGCTCTCGGGCACCGGGATCCCCGATACCCCCTGTCCGACTCACCGTCATCCCAGAGCAGACACACCTCTCCCCCCTCGCACTGGATCACCGTCTGGGAGGGGCCCTGCGGCAGCACCGGGAGGTCGCCGAGGCCGGACAGGCGGTGCAGAGGGCAGAAGGGCGCTGCGGAGAGCGCAGGCGGCCGTGAGCCGGCGGCCGTGGAACCGCAACCTGGCCGGCCCGAGCCCCGCTCCCCGGCGCTGCCCCGCGCTCCCCCTTCGCGCCCCCCCGGCCCGTACCGCCGCTCCAGCCGCCGGGGCCGGGCGTGCAGCCCCAGGGGCAGGCGGCGGAGGCGGAGCCGCCCGGGCCGGACCCGTCCCGGTCCCGCGTGCCGCCCGCGCCCCCGCCCCGCATCGCCGCCAGCCCCGCGCGCCGGAAGCGCGTCACGGCACCGACGGGAAGTGGGGCAGGGCGCCGGCTGAGGCCGCCCCGCTGCCATGTTGGGTGCGGGCAGGACGGCGGCCCGCAGGGCCCGCACCGAGCGGCACCGGCGCTCCGCGTCCCCTCCCGTCGCCCGCGCCTGCCCCGAGGCCGCGGGCCCGGCCGCTCCCCGCTGCTCGTCCCGCCCCCCGCGCCGATCCCCTCCCGGCGGCCAGCCAGGCCCGACCCCCCGGATTAGCTCGGGCACGGCCTAAGCCTCTTTGCTGCCGCCGCCCCCGGGATGGCCCGGCATGGAGGCCGGCGGCGCTGAGCGACGCGGCGGGGAGCTCTGCCTGCAGGTGAGGCCACGCGGGGAGGGGGGTCCGGACACCCCTCACGGGGAGCGGCGGGGTCGGGGCGGTACCAGGGCAGGCAGGGGGGCACCGGGCCCGCGCAGCGCGGCGTCTCCATGGCAACGGCCGGGGAGGGGGCGTGGCCAAGGGGCTAGGGGCGTGACCGGTCAGGCATGGGGCGTGGCTACTGCGGAAGGGGGCGTGGTCAGCGCGGAGGACTCCGCCGCTGCTAGCGCGGAGGGGCGGGGCCATCCCATTAGCCCCGCCCCATCGGCGGTGGCCCCGCCCCTCGCCCCAGCCCGGGGGTCCTGAGCCCCCCGCACCCCTCAGGTGGGCGACGCCGGCCTGGGCGGCCTCATCCTGCTGCTGCTGACGGCCCGGCCGGCCCCGGGTGATGGGGCGGCCCGCGGGGAGCTCCTCGAGCCTGGTGAGACACTCAGGATGCTGCGGGGACCTTGAGGGGCTGTGGGGTCCTGGGGTGTTGTGGTGACCCTGAGGGGGTATGGGATTCTGGGGGACTGTGGGGACCCTAATGGGGTGTGGGGTCCTGGGTTGGCTGCAGGAACCGTGGTGCGTTATGAAGATCCTGGGGATAGTGTGTGGGACCTAACGGGATATGGGAACTGGGGGGAACTATGGAAACCCTGATGGGGTTTTGGGACTCCCTGGGTGTCCAGGGGGCTGGGGGGCTCAGGGTTGGGGTGGCAGAGCTGAGGGGGTTGTGGGCAGAGGCTCCCCCACCTGAGGGTCTGTGCCAAGGTCCCTGCCCCACGCTGAGGGTCCCGTGCCCGCAGGTGGGCTGCGGGGGCCCCTGGCGCGCTCCCTGCAGCGGGCAGAGGCCATGCTGCGCAGCTGCGTCACCCCGGGGCTGTGGCGCCTGCTGCCCCCGCGGCCCCGCCGGCGCGGCGACGGTGACGGCGACAGCGACGATGAGGACGAGGACGAGGCCGCGTCCATCGTGACCCCGCTGGAGCAGAGCTTCGCGGGGCTGCGCCGCTGCCTCCGCGTCTGGGAGGACCCTCGCACCGAGACCTTCCAGGGGCACGTGCGGCCCCGTCCCGGCAGCGCCGGCGACTTCTCGGAGGACGCGGTGCGGCAGCGCGTGGCGGCGCGGGGGGCGGCCCTGCACGCGCTGCTGCGGTACCGCCACCTGCTCCGCCTGGCCCGGGACTTCGCCCGACGCCTCAAGGCCTCCTCCGACTTCCTGCGGCGCCTGCTGGCGCTGCCGGCGCCGGGGGGGGCGCGGGGGCTGCGCGGGGCCGGCGCTGCGGGAGCTGTGCCTGGAGCTGCGGGCGCACGCGGGGCACTGGGCCGCGCTGCGGCGGCGGCTGCGGGGGGACGCGTGGCTGCGGGTGCTGCCGCGGCACCGGCGCGAGGCCGTGGCGCACATGCGGCGGGCGCTGCTGCTGCCGGCGCTCATGGCCGCACGCCTGGCCTGGCGGCACGCTGAGGGCTGCCTGCGGGCGCTCGGCCGCCCTGGGACCCCCGCCCCGGCCCCCGAGAGCCTGGCCGAGCTCTTCCAGGGGCTGGAGATCTACAACCGCGTGGTGCAGGGGCTGGCCGAGGAGCTGGGCCCCGAGGCGGGTCCCGGGGGTCTCCCCGCTCCCTTCACGGTGGACGGGGTGCTGCGGGTGCTGGCGGCCGAGCGCGGCCGGGCCGTGGCCGAGCGGCTGCAGCCCCTCCTGCAGCCCCGGGGGGGGGACATCAGGGACGGACATGTGTGCTGGGAGGACGTGGCGGTGCCGTGGCCGCGAGGGCACGATGCTGCGGGGCCGGACACGGCGACGGCCGCGGAAGGTTCCGGAGCAGACGCGCTGCCGGGGCTGGCGGCCGAGCTGCAGGAGCTGTGCCTGGAGGACGAGGAGCTGACGGGCCACGTTTTGGGGGCGCTGGTGGCCTCGGCCGACAGCCTGTGGCAGCCGGTGCTGTCTGAGAGCCCCGAGCCCGCGGGGCCGCGCCCGGGCAGCGCGGGCGGCTGGAAGTCGGTGCGGTGGCTGGACACCGCCCGCGGCCCCGCGGCCGCCGCGCTGGGCGCCCGGTACCGCCCGCTGCTCTGGGGGGCCGCGGGCGCCGCGCTGGGGCACGGCCTGGGCACCCCCCCCGCCACCCCCAGTGCCACCGTCACCACGGCGCAGGAGCTGAGCCGCGCGCTCGCCGTGGGTACGTGGGGACACGGGGGGCAGGGGCTGACACGGGGGATCCCTGCCCTGCCCTGACCCTCCGTGTGCCCCGCAGCCCGTGTGCCCCCCGAGTGCCAGGAGGAGCTGGGGGTGCTCTGCCTGCGCCTGATGTGCCGGAGCATCCTGTGCAGCTGGGACGTGGGTACGGGGGGCTGGGGGAAGTATGGGGTGGGGGACGGGGGTACAGGGTTAGGGAGCAGCGTTAGGGAGGTCTGGGGTGCAGGTGTGGGGTACACCGTGGGCATGGGATGAGGGAGTGGGGGGTGATCTGGGGGGTATGCAGTGAGGGTGTGGGGTGCAGGGTTTGTGGTCCAGGGTGCAGGTGTGGGGTGCAGTGTGGGATGTGTGCAGTGTTGGGGGCTTCTGACTGTTTCCTCCCCAGATTTCACCTGTGCCCTGGGCTCGGGGCTGTCAGACAAGTGCTTGGGGGTCCCAGGGGGGCCCCCGGGGCCGGGGTGCAGCCGCACGGCGCAGCAGCTCCGGCACCTCTTCCCAGCCCTGGCGCTGGCCCTGCGCTGCCTGCGCCCGCTGCCCACCCACCCACACGGTGAGCAGGGTCCGGGGTGCACGGGGGGGCACAGGGGTCCCCTCTGTGCTGACCCCTGCCCCCAGCATCCCCTGGGGGTCCCTGCCTGCGGCTGCAGGTGCTGAGCCGGTGTCTGGCGGCGGCGGCAGCGGCTCACGCGTGGCTGACGGGCAGGGCCGGGTGGTACCTGGCAGCCTGGGCACTGCCCCAGTTCCTGCTGCTCACCCAGGGAGACCTGCAGGTACGGGGGGCACGGGGGGCCGGGGGGGCACAGGGCAGGCTGGGCACTGCCCCAGCTCCTGCTGCTCACGCAGGGAGACCTGCAGGTATGGGGGCCTGGGGGGCACGGGGGGCTGGGGCTTGGATTCACCCCTCCTGCTCCCCTCCAGGTGCTGAAGGCAGAGACAGAGCAGCTGGCACTGCAGGTGAGTGGGACTTTCCCAGAGCCAGGGGACACTGATGGGGACACCCCCCCAAAGCCCCTGTCCCCGTGGGAGCTCCAGCTGTGCCGGCAGATCCACGGAGTGGCCCACAACATCCAGGTACGGCAGGACCCGAGTGGGGGGTCCTGAGCAGAGGGGTGCCCTGGGTGCCTGTGTCACCCCGTGTCCCCCGCCATGTCCCAGCTCTTCTCCGGGGACGTGCTCCAGATGTTCTCCACCAGCTGCAAGCGGCTCTCGGCCGAGATCTTTGACCAGACGATGCCTCTGGGCCGGCACTGGCGGCTCGGGCCACGCGCCGGTGGGTGCGGGGGGCTGGGGGCACGTTGGGGTGCTCGGGGGCTGTGGGGGGTCACAGCGCTGAGCAGGGTCCCCGTGCTCCCCCAGAGCTGCCCAGCACCCCCAGCGCGTACGCGGCGGCCGCGGTGCAGGCGGTGCTGGGGCAGGTGCTGCAGGGGGCACAGGCCCTGCCCCGCGATGCCCAGGCACCCACCCTGGCACGGGTCACCACGGCCTTCCTGGAGGCCTGGATGGACCACATCCTCACCCACAGGATCAAGTTCAGGTACTGGGGACAGGGCTCCACACCCAGTGCCACAGCCAAGGGGCAGTGCCAGGGCGCCTTTGTAGTCCTGGGGGCAGAGCAGGGGTCCCAGTGACGGTGCTGGGGGTCTGAGAGGTGGGGCCAGGGGGCCTGGTGAGGGTCCCGGGGGTCCTGGTGGAAGTTTCAGGAGTCCCAGTGCAGTAACAGGGGGCTCAGTGGCAGTGCTGGGGGTCCCATGACAGGGCAAGGGTCGCAGTGGCAGGTTGGGTGTCCTGGTAGCAGTTCAAGGAGTCCCAGTGGGGGTCTCGGGGGTCCTGGTGGGCAGTTCGGGGAATCTGGTGGCAGCTCCGGGATCCCAGTGGGGGTCCCAGGATGCGGTGGTGGTGGTGGGGGGTCCCGGGGAGGTCCCGAGGGTCCCCGGCCCACCCTGGCCCCCGTCCCAGCCTGCAGGGAGCCATGCAGCTGCGGCGGGACTTCGAGGCGGTGCGGGAGCTGCTGTGCTCGGAGCGCTCCGGGCTGGCCCCCGAGGCCCGGCAGGCGCTGCGGGCGCTGCGCGTGTTCCGCCACACGGACACGGCCGTGCGCTGCCTCCTGCAGCAGCCCGGGGGGCGCGGCGGGCACGGCCGCGGCTGGGCCGGGCTGCGGCGCTGCTGTGAGACCGGGATGGGGCGGGAATGGGAGCGGGTGGGCTGGGGGGGCGTGGAAGGGGTGGAATGGGAGGATGGGGTGGAATATGGGGATGGGGTGGAATATGGGGATGGGGTGGGAGTGGGAATGGGGAGGAGATGGGGATGGGATGGGATGGGATGGGATGGGATGGGATGGGATGGGATGGGATGGGATGGGATGGGATGGGATGAGGTGGGGTGGGATGGGATGAGGTGGGGTGGGATGGGATGAGGTGGGGTGGGATGGGATAGGATGGGATGGGATGAAATATGGGGATAGGGCAGGGTGGAATGGGGATATGGGGTGGGGGGTGGGATGAGGTGGGGATGAAATAGGGATGGGACGGGGGTGGGACTGAAATAGAGGTGGGGTGGAGATGGAGAAAGAATGAGGACGGGGACTGGGACAAGGATGGGGGTGGAGATGAAGATGGGAACGTCAGGGAATGAGAACTAGGATGGGGACAGGGAGTCTCAGCAGGAGCAGGATCCAGTATCCCAGTCTGTCCATCCCTCCCCAGGCTCGGATGAAGGCGCCCACCCCCTGGATCCACCCCCGGACCCCCTGCCCGTTCTAGACCCCCTGGAGGTGGCGGTCCCGCTGCCGGGGCCGCCCCCTCCGGGCGCGGGTGGCGATGTGGCGGGCGATGTGGCGAGCAGTGCCCGCGCCGCTGCCGAGCCGCCGCTCCCGGGCAGCCCCCAGCAGTGGCTGTCCCTGCGGCTGCACCGCGCCCGCCGCTGGAGAGTGCCGGGGCTGCCCTGCGTGGGCAACAGCCCCGAGGGCTGACCCGCAATAAACCCACCCCACCCGTCCCGGCCACCTCTGCAAGGGGGGCACGGGGGATGGGGGTCTGACAGCGCCGGGCCGGGATCTGAGATTGCAACTGGGACCGCTTACTGGTGGGGCGGGATCTAATGGGGACTCCTGGGGGGATGTGGGGGGTCCTGGGGAGACGGGGGGTGCAGGGTGGATGTCCCTTGGGGGTCCTGGGGGACAATGGGGCAGCTGGGGGTTTCTTGGAGGCCCTGGAGAGTCTGGGAGTACCCTGGGGGCTTCCAGGGGATGCCAGGGATGCAGGGTGGGGGTCCATGGGGGTCCTCGAGGAGACGAGGGGTGGTCCCAGGGGATACTGGGCGTTCATAGTGGGGGTCCTTGGGAGGTCCCCAGGGAGGTCGGGCATCCGTGGGGGTCTGGGAAAGGCTGGGGGATCCTGGCTGGGGTCCCTTTGTGGGCACTGTTGGGGTGGCGGATGGGAGGTCAGTGTAGCCGGGACCCCCTCCCAGCTATGGGGCTGACCAAGGGGGATAACGAAGTGGCTTCTAAGGGCGTGGTGAGCATGGACTGGGTGGAAGGCGGGGTTGGGGGCATGCTGGGGGGGTCCTTGTCCCCTCGGGGCCGGTTTTGGGTCGGGCGGGGGTCCCTGGGAGGACCGAACCGCGCGGGGTCCTCCCGGCCGCCAGGGGGCGCGCGCGGCGCTCCCGCAGCCCGTCGCGCGGCGCTGACGCTCCGGGCGCGCCCGCGGCCATGGCGGGGGAGCGGCGGCGGCGAGGCGGGGACGGGCCCCGGGAGCGGCCGCGGGAGCGGGACTCGAAACACCGCCAGCAGCAGAAGCAGCAGCAGCAGCCGCGGGGCCCGGGCCGGGGCCGGACGGTGGTGGTGGCCTCGGCGGCGGCGGCAGCGCTGGCGCTCGGTCTCGTGGCCGCGGCGACCGAGTGGAGCCGGTGGAGCGAAGCCTCGCGCCTCGTCACCCCCCATCCCGCGCCCCCCGCCGTCCCCCCCGGCTCTACCGGGCCCCTCGCCTCGCCCACCTACTTCTGGGGCACGTACCGGCCGCACGTGTACTTCGGGATGAAGACGCGGAGCCCGCGCTCTGTCGTGACCGGTGAGGGGGGCGCGGGCGGGGGCTCCGCCCCGGGGCTCCGCCGGCCCCGCCGCCGCCCCGGGAGCCTCCCCTGACCCCCCGCGCCCCCCAGGGCTGATGTGGCTGCAGCACGGCGGCGGCCTGCGGCACACGTGCGACAGCGGCGACGGGCCGGCCCGGTACGGGTGGGTGATGCACGACGGGGAGAACTTCGGCGTGCAGGAGATCCGCGACGGGCGGCTGCTGCTCAGGACGGAGTTCGTCAAGCAGCCGGGGGGAGACCACGGCGGGGACTGGAGCTGGAGGGTCACGGCGAGGACGGAGGTGAGCGCAGGGAGGGCGGGAGAGGCGTTGGGATGCCGGGGACCCTCCGTCACCCTCCTCCTGCTCCTGCTCCTACCCGCAGGGCAAAGGCCCGGCCCCGCTCCTGTCCCTGTTCTTTTACGTGGCCACGGACGGGCAGGGGGAGCTGCGGCCGGTGCTGCACAACGGGACCCGCCTGGCGGCCGTGGAGGGAACGTCGGAGGAGCTCGGGAACTTCACCCTCACCTTCCTGCCCCCAACGGGAGAGGGTGAGGAGGAGCCTAAATACGCTAGGTGAGTCACTGGGGCACGACCCCCAACCCCTCCACGGTCCCTCCAACTCTGCCCACCTTTTGTCTCCCCATTCCATGACTCCATGTCTCCCTCTCTCTCCCTGTGTCCACCCCTTTTCTCTTCCCCATCTCCCCCATGTCCCCCCCTTCCCTAATATCCAGTGTGCCCTTCTGCATCCCATCTGTGTCCCCTCATCTCTCCTCCCTGCATTTCTCCGTTTCTTCCACCTTTCCCCTGACTCCATGTCCCCTGTGTCCCCTTGTCTCCCATGTGTCCCCCTCTCCCTGACTCCTCATCTCCCTCGTGTCCCCCCCACCTCACTCTTCCACCTCCCCCCCCCATCACCCCATCTGCCCCCCATCCCTGACCCCCTGTCTCCCTCAGCTACAACTTCCTGGCCGCGAGGGTGCCGGGGCTGCACCGCCTCACGGAGCTGGTCCAGCGGAGCCTCCGGGAAGCCTCGTTGTTCTCTCCGCCGGGGCGGCCGCGGCGCCACTACCTGGGGGTGTCCAGGACGGGGGCCCTGCCCGGGGAGCCCCCGCAGGGGCAGCTGCTGCTGCACCAGGTGACGCTGGAGGCGCCGGCGGTGCTGGAGGTGGTGCTGGAGTCGGGCAGCGCGGCGGGGGCGCGGCGGGGGCGGCTGGCGGGGCGGGCGCTGGGCACGGCGCTGGCCCGGCACGCGGCCGCCTTCGAGCGCCGCTTCGAGGACACCTTCGGGCTGGGGGCGCGCGGGGCGACCCCCCCCCCAGCGCCGCTTCGCCCAGGCCGCGCTCAGCGAGCTCCTGGGGGGGCTCGGCTTCTTCCACGGCCGCTCCCTGCTGCGTTCGGAGCGCCGCCCGGAGCCGCTGCCCGGCCCCGAGGCCGTGCTGTTCACGGCCGCGCCCTCGCGCTCCTGCTTCCCGCGGGGCTTCCTGTGGGACGAGGGCTTCCACCTGCTGCTGCTGGGCCGCTGGGCGCCCGCGCTGGCCCGCGACGTGCTGGCGCACTGGCTCGACCTCATGAACGCCGACGGCTGGATCCCGCGGGAGCAGATCCTGGGGGACGAGGCGCGGGCCAGGGTGCCCCCCGAGTTTGTGCTGCAGCACAGCGAGACGGCGAACCCCCCGACGCTGCTGCTGGCGCTGGAGCGGCTGCTGCCCGACGCGCCCCTGCCCTACCTGCGCCGCCTCTCCCCGCGCCTGCGCGCATGGTTCTCGTGGCTCAACCGCACCCAGGCCGGCCCCGAGCCCCTCACCTTCCGCTGGCGCGGCCGCGACGCCGACGCCGAGCGCTTCCTGAACCCCAAGACGCTGGCGTCGGGGCTGGACGATTACCCGCGCGCCTCGCACCCGTCGGAGCAGGAGCGGCACCTGGACCTGCGCTGCTGGATGGCGCTGGGCGCCCGCGTGCTGGCGGCGCTGGCCGAGCGCCTGGGGGAGCCCCCCGAGCCCTACAGCGACATGGCCCTGGCGCTGAGCGACAACGCCCTGCTGGAGCGGCACCACTGGGCGCCCGAGCTCGGCGCCTTCGCCGACTTCGGCAACCACAGCACGGCCGTGGCGCTGCGCTGGCACCGCCCGGCCCCCGTGCCCGGCCAGGCCCCACCGGCCCCGCGGCTGCGCCGGGAGGTGCGGGAGGCGCCGCGGCCGCGCTTCGTGGGCGCGCTGGGCTACGTGAGCCTGTTCCCGCTGCTGCTGCAGCTGCTGCGCGCGGACTCCCCGCGCCTGCCCGCGCTGCTGGGCGCCATGCGCAGTGAGGCCAAGCTCTGGACGCCCTTCGGGCTGCGCTCGCTGGCCCGCGACAGCCCCTGGTACCTGCAGCGCAACACCGAGCACGACCCCCCGTACTGGCGCGGCTCCATCTGGGTCAACATGAACTTCCTGGCGCTGCGGGCGCTCCACGGGTACGCGCAGACGGCGGGGCCGCACCGCGAGCAGGCGGCGCGGCTGTACCGGGACCTGCGCCACAACCTGGTCACCAACATGTTCCGGCAGCACGAGGCCACCGGGTTCCTGTGGGAGCAGTACCGGGACAGCGACGGCGCGGGGCAGGGCTGCCACCCCTTCGCGGGCTGGTCCGCGCTCGTCGTGCTCGCCATGGCGGAGGACTATTAGTGGGGGGATCCTGTGCCCCCACCGTGAGCTCAGGGCCAGGGGAGGGGCTGGGGGGCTGTGCTGGAGCCCCCTCATCTCCCCTGCAATAAACCTCCATGACCGTGGCCTGTTCCTGTCCGGGTCAGGGTGTTGCTGTGTCCCCTGTGCTGCTGGGGGTCTTTGCCCCAGCTCAGCCCGATGTCCCCAAGCCACGGCGGGTGTCTTTGTCCCCTCCCTGATAAGTTGGGGGGCCCAACCCAGCCCAGTACCCTCATCACACCAGGGCTCCGGTACTTCCACGTCTCTTTAATGGTGAGAGAACGCGCCAGGACCACCCACCCCCACTGCCTGGGCCCCCCCCAGCGATGGGGCCCCCCCAGGCAGCAGCACCAGGGGCACGGGGGGGCCCCAGAAGCAGTTTAGAGGGGAGGGGGCTCCGGCAGGGCCACACCATGAGTGGGGTCACCGTGGAGGTCAGTCGGGGTGAGGGGCCCCCGGGGGCTCCGTGGTGAGTCCAGACCCCAGCAGGGGGTCCCGGGGGGGCCCAGACAAGCAGCGCAGGTGAGCCAGGCCCCCCCCACCCCCTGGCCCCCCGCAGCCCTCGGCCTCGACCTCCTCCTCCTCCAGGCCCCGCCCCACCTCGATGCCCGAGTCCCCCGTGAGCCGCCGGTGCCGCCCGGGGCCACCTTCCCCCCGGGCCGCACCGCCCACCCCCTCTTCACCCCCCTCGGTGTAGGAGCAGGGGCCGCCCTCGGCCTCGGGGAAGTCCAGGGGGCCGCGTTTGGAGGGGCCCCCGCGGGCCGGCGGCTCCTCGGGCAGGGGCAGCTCCCAGCTGGCGCCGGTGCCGGTGCTGCTGGAGCCGCCGGCCGTGCTGCCCCCCGGGCCCGGGCCCGGCTCCGGGTCCGTCTCGTCGGTGCCCGGCGCCGACAGCGAGGAGCTGCTGGGGGAGGAGGCGCAGGAGCAGCCGCAGGAGCAGGAGCTGCAGCCCCCGGAGGAGCCGGGGGACAGCGAGGGGCTCCCGGGGCTGTAGGGCGGCGGCGGCGTCCCGGGGCGCTGGGCCACCTCCTCGTATGCAGGGAGCTTGAAGGAGGCCAACAGCCCTGGGGGGGACAGCGGGGTCAGGGGGGCACCCGGGGGGGCACGGGGCAGGGCTGGGGGGTACAGGGAATGCCAGAGGACAGGGAGCAAAGGGGGCAGAGCTGGGGGGATGCAGGGCTGGAAGGGATCCCAGAGGGGAGGGAGCTGGAAGGCTGAGCCCGGGGCAGGGCTGGGGAGGGGGAAATGGAGGGCCTGAGTGGAAAAGCCAGGGGGAAGGGGATATAGGGAGGGGCAGGGGAGGGGGATGTGGGGTTAGGGGGGAGGCAGGTGCTGGGGGGGGCACAGGAGGGTCCAGGGTGCCCTGACTCATACAGACCCCCCATGGAGGAGGGTTACTGGCAGGGCTGGGGGGCGGGGGGTCCCTGTGCCCACTCACGGAGGTCCCCGGGGATGGGGGTACTGGCAGGGCTGGGGGGCGGGGGGTCCCTGTGCCCACTCACGGAGGTCCCCCGCGGAGGGGGGGTACTGGCAGGCACCGTGGTAGGCGATGAGGTTGATCTCGCGCTGCCGCTGCTGCTGCTGCAGGCGGAGCTTGGCCCGGCGGTGCCGGAACGCGCAGCAGCAGCTCAGCAGGATCAGGATGGTCCAGAGCAGCCAGAACCCTGCGGGGGGGGGGCAAAGCGGGGATCACCCTCACACACAGTCCCCGCCCTCCGGCGTCGGGCTGCAGCTCCCGGGCCCCAGAACCCCCCGAGTCCCCACATCTCCGCGGAGCCTCCGATCTCCCCCAGACTCTCCGGAGCCCCCGGCCCCCCTTCGACCCACAGCTCGCCCGGGACCACCCGATCCCCCCTGGAACCCCCGCTGTCACTCAGCCCCCCAGAGCCGCAGGACCCTCTCGGAGCCCTTGGGCTCCCCAAACCCCCGGACTGCCCTCGACCCCCGCGCAGCTCCGCTCCCCCGGTTCCGCGGTGCCCGCACTCACACCACAGCTCGTAGTAGTAGGTGCAGCAGCCGCTCTCCCCGCAGCAGTGCCCGGTCTCGCACACGTAGGGCCGGTTGTTCACCCCCGGGCAGAACTCCCGGGCCTGCGGGCACGGCCGCACCGTCACCGCGGCCCCGCGCGCGGCCCCCCCGCCCCGGCCCGCCCGGTACCTGCGGGTGCTGCCGGCCCAGCAGCGCGGCCCAGGCCCCCTCGGCGCTCCCGGGCCGCTCCATGGCGCCGCCGCCTACAGCCCGCCGCGGCCCCGCGCCCGCCCAGCCGCGGCCCCCGCCGCCCGCAGCAGCCGCCGCCGCCCCGCCGCCACCGCCGCCGCCGCCATCGCGGCCCCCGCGGCCGCCGCCGCCGCCGCCCGGGCCGGGGCCGCCGCCGCCGCCATCGCACCGGCCCGAAGTCCCGCCCCCGCGGCCGCCACCGCCCAATCCGCGCCCGTCCCGCCACCGACAGCCAATCGGCGCGGCCGCCGCCGCCCGGCCCCGGCCAATCGCGCGCCGTCTGCCCGCGCCTCACGCCCAACAACAGAGACAAAGGGGCCGGGCCCCGCCCCCGCTCAGAGTAGCGGCAGCCGCGACCAATCGGAGGTGGGGTCCCACCTTCCCTCCCTGACTGACGGCGACACCGACCAATGGCAGCCTCGCAGCCGCCGCCGGCCCGCCCAGAGGCGGGCACTCTGCACAACGCGGCCAATGTACGCGCAGGCACGGTTCCCGCCGTGTGATTGGCACAGTAGCCAGCCAATCAGCGCCGCCGCTCCGAACCGGGCAGGGCCCCAGCTAATGGGTGCTGCCGGAGGGCGGGCACTCCTTAGAGCCCCGCCCCGGAACAGCCCCGCCCACCCGGGACGGACCATAACGGGACGCGGGGGGAGGTCGGCGTTGGGCCGTTCCACAGCGCCCCCGGGGGGTGTCGGGCGGTTCCACTGCTCTCCCGTGGGGGGGGTCGGGCCGTTCCACACCGCTCGCGGGGGGGGTCGGGCTGTGCCACAGAGCTGCTGGGGAGGCGGGATGTACCATAACGCCCCGGGGGGGTCGGGCCGTGCCCCTATCCCAGCAGACCCACACACGGTTCCTTCACCAACAGCCTTTAATCAGCTCCACAGCACCAGGACACAGCGGGCGCGGGGACCCCCTTCCACCCCCAGGCCCACCCTCGGTCCCCAGCCCTCCGAGTCCATGTGGGGGCTGGAGCCTCCTGTTCTAGTCTGCTGTGTCCACGTGGAGCATCCGGAGCCCCCCATGTCCAAGGCAGAAGGTTCTCAGCCCCCCGTTCTGACCCTCTGTGTCCACGTGGAGGGGTTGGAGCCCCCCATAGTCCCCCAGGTCTGCGGCACAGGGCCTGGAGCCTCCTCTTCTGGTCTTCTGTGTCCAGGTGGAGACTCCAGAGCTCCCTGGAACCTGCCTGTGTCCGTGCTGAGGGTGGTTCCCTGCCTTCCAGCCCTGTGTGTCCGTGGGGTGGGTGCACAGCCCCCCCAGGGGGTGACCCGAGGGCTGCAGCGGCTGCAGGCCGTGGTGGTGCCACCCCGGGCTGTCCCACAGGCAGGACCCACAGCCCCCCTGCTGCTGTCCGCTGTCCACGGGGAGGCTCCCGGGCCCCCTGCGGCCCCCCCAGGGCTCAGCCCGGGGTCTGCAGCAGCTGCAGGTTGCGCTGGTAGCAGCCCAGGCTGCAGAGGGGCCGCCCGGTGCGGGCGCAGCGGTAGCGCCGGGCGTTGGTGCAGCCGGGCACGGCGCAGGGCTGGGCGGGGGGCACCGGGGGGGCCGTGGCGGGGGGCAGGGGCAGGGGCAGCCCCGGGGGGAAGGACAGGGTGACGCCCTGGGCAGAGCTGTGGTAGTGCACGACGGGGCAGGGCGCGGGGCGGGCGCGGCGCTCGCGCAGGGCCCTCACCTTGGCCTTGTGCGTGCGCGTCAGGCGCTCGATGGTCTGGTTCTTGCTCTCCTCGGCCTTGCGGGCCGCCTGCAGCCGCCGGCGCCGCGCCCGCTCCTCCCGCTTCTCCCGCATCTCCTCCGTCACCTCCTTGGCCTTGGTGCCCATGGGCAGCTGCAGCAGGGGCTGGCTCTGCTGCTTGTGCAGGAGGGCGCGCTGGGGGGCACGGGGGCGTCAGGAGGGCACTCGAGGGCTCCAGCCAGGACCCCCCCACAGCTCCCTGAGGGCTCCAGCCCAGCCCCACACCAGTTCTGGGGTCCCTGCAGCCCCCCCGCAGCCCCCCAGCCCTGTCCCTGGTGTCTCCATGGCCCCCCCAGTCCCTCCTCAGTGGCTCCGTGCCCTCCCCAGGCCCCCCTCAGCCCTGTCCCAGCACCCCTCAGGGGCTCCACAGGCCCCCCACCTCCCTCAGCTCCATCCCAAAGGCTCCCTGCCCCTCCCAGTTACCCTCACTCCTGTCCCAGCAGCTTCACAATACCCACACCCCCAGCCCAGCCCCCCAGTAGTTCCAGGCCCCCAAAACACCCCAGAGCACCCCAGCCCTGCCCCAGCCCCCCCCTGACCTGCCGGGCCGTCAGCAGGGACTCGTCCACCTCCCTCTTGATGTCCCCGTTGTCGTCCAGCTCCCCCCGCTCGAGGGCCGCGAGCCAGCGCCGCTCCTCCTCCTCCTCCTCCTCCTCTTCCTCCTCCTCCTCCTCCCCCTCCTCGCGGGAGGGGAAGCAGCTCTCGGGGTCCAGCTCGGGCAGAGGGGAGGGGGCTAGGTTGCTGTCCTCATCTGGGGGGGTGACGGGAGGACAGTTACACAGGTAGGGGGTCACCCCGTGCCAGGGTCACACCTTCCCCAAGCCACGACGATCCAGACCATCCGGGGGGGTCCAGGACATCCCCCCCTCACACCTCAGCCCCCCCAGGGGCTGCCCCTGCCCTCCCCCAGCCCCCCTGTGCCCCCCGTGCTCACCCAGCCAGGCCCGGTACTGCTCGATGGGGACCCCCTCGCTGGGCTCTTCCTCGTCCCCCCCCAGCAGCGGGGAGGGGGAGCGCGGCCCCTCGGGGACCACCGTGAACGTGGGGACACTGCAACGGGAGAGAGGAATTTGGGGGGGCCGGGGAGGGGGGAACACGCCAACGATCCCGGCCCAGCCCCCTGCTCCTCGCTCCACCCCCTGGTGCCCAGGACCTGCCCCCTGAAACCCCCGGACCCCCCAGCCACCCCCTCCGCCCCCACCTCTTGGTGCCCAGGATCTGCCCCCCCAGCTTGATGCGGAGCCGCAGCCGGGGCTGCCGGGGGGGTTCGGGGCCCGGAGACGGCCCCGCCTCGTGGTGGTGCCGCTTCTTGTGCTTCTTCTTGTGCTTCTTGTGCTTCTTCTTGTGGCCGCCATGGCCGCCCGCCTCGGCCTCCTGCCCTGGGGGGGGACACGGGGTCAGCGCGGGGCCCCCGCGGGCCCTGCCCGACCGGGAGCGGCCCCGCAGCAGCCCGATGTCTCCCCGGGCCCTCCCGAGCCCCCCGGCCCTCACCGTGCCCGGCCTCCATCGCGCCGCGCCAGGCCCTGCGCATCCAACCGCGGGGGACACGATTCGCGGCGGACCCGCTTCCGCCCGCACCCGCCCGTCCCCGGCGGGGGGAGACGCCAACGCCGCCATGTTGGAAGTGGGCACGCGGTGCTCGGTCCGGGGGGAAACCGCGGCGCGGGCCGCGAGGGCCGGGGGGGTGTGAGTGTGGGGCTGGTGTGAGCGGGCAGGTGGGAATGTACAGGTGGGAATGTACAGGTGGGAATGTACAGGTGGGAATGTACAGGTGTGAGTGGGCAGGTGTGAATGTGCAGGTGGGAATGTACAGGTGGGAATGTACAGGTGTGTGAATGTACAGGTGTGAGTGGGCAGGTGTGAGTGTACAGGTGTGAGCGGGCAGGTGGGAATGTACAGGTGTGAGTGTACAGGTGTGTAAGTGTTGTCAGAGACTGAAATGGTTAATGATTTATGCATTCTAGGAGACTTTTGCAGGCTTTTGACTTTTCCTTGGACGGGCAGTTGGGCCCGTCCCTCCCTCCAGTGAAGAACCGAGCTTGCAGGCTTTTGGCTGTTGCATTGTACCTCTGATGGGCTTTTGGCTGTTGCATTGTACCTCTGATGGGCTTTTGGCTGTTGCATTGTACCTCTGATGGGCTTTTGGCTGTTGCATTGTACCTCTGATGGGCTTTTGGCTGTTGCATTGTACCTCTGATGGGCTTTTGACTGTTGCATTGTACCTCTGATGGGCAGTTGAAGGTGTCAAGCCCTGAAGGGACGGGACTTCTGATGGCCCATACGAGCCCATCCCCCTCTACCAGTCTGGAAAAGGGTGGGAACCGGACCAGACAAAAAAAACCTCTACGCAGGCCCAGGGGGAGGTTGGAGGCTCGAGGCATGGCCCGTGACACTGAGCATGGATATAATAATTCATAACTTCTTGGTGTGTGGGGGCTTCCCTCCTTCACCCCCAGCAGATCAAGGCCACCACTTCAACTGACAGACATGGGAGCTGCAACTCCCAAGTTCCATCGCTGGACCCCGTGGGCGGTGACTGTGGACATCTGTGCGCTCTCAACTTTTCTTTCCCTTGCTCTCCCTTACTCTTATTCTGCCCTTCTCTCCCCTATGCATTTTCTCTCCCCCCAAGGTTATCTCTATGCCACATTGTTATATGACAACACAGAAATGCTGGCATGCCTGTTGATACAGAATTGTTAAAATAAACCTTGCCAATATATGTTTTCAGACACCGATTATTCAGTGTCGTTTCACTCTAATCCACCCCAAGGGAATTACTGACAAAAGCCTGGGTTACCCTCCTCCCTTTTTCTGGGGTGGGTCCTAACGAGTGTACAGGGGTGAACACACAGGTGTGAGTGTACAGGTGTGAAGGTACAGGTGTGAATGCACAGGTGTGAACACACAGGTGTGAATGTACAGGTGTGAAGGTACAGGTGTGAATGCACAGGTGTGAACACACAGGTGTGAGTGTACAGGTGTGAAGGTACAGGTGTGAGCTGCGCAAGTGTCTGCGAACAGGGCACACGTGTGTGCACACCTGTGCTGTGCACCTGTGTGTGCTCACAGACACCGTCCTGGGTGAGCTGTGGCTGCACAGGTGGACATTTCACATGTGTGGGGGCACACGTGTGTGTGTGTGTGTGTGTATGTGTATGTGAGACACCTGTCTGTGTGTGTGTGACACCTCTGTGTGTGTGTGAGACACCCGTGTGTGTGTGTGTGTGTGTGACACCTCTGTGTGTGTGTGTGACACCTGTGTGTGTGTGTGACACCTGTGTGTGTGTGTGTGAGACACCCGTGTGTGTGTGTGTGTGTGTGACACCTCTGTGTGTGTGTGTGACACCTGTGTGTGTGTGTGTGTGTGTGACACCTCTGTGTGTGTGTGTGACACCTGTGTGTGTGTGTGTGTGTGTGACACCTCTGTGTGTGTGTGTGACACCTGTGTGTGTGTGTGACACCTGTGTGTGTGTGTGTGAGACACCCGTGTGTGTGTGTGACACCTATGTGTGTGTGTGAGACACCTCTGTGTGTGTGTGTGTGTGTGTGACACCTGTGTGTGTGTGTGACACCTCTGTGTGTGTGTGTGTATGACACCCGTGTGTGTGTGTGTGTATGACACCTGTGTGTGTGTGTGAGACACCCGTGTGTGTGTGTGTGTGTGACACCCGTGTGTGTGTGTGACACCTCTGTGTGTGTGTGTGTGTGAGACACCCGTGTGTGTGTGTGTGTGAGACACCCGTGTGTGTGCATGTGCATGTTTGTGTTCAGGCCCTGTGCACTCTCACGTGTTCACAACACACGTGCACACACACAGAAGTGTCTGACACACACACGGAAGTGTCTGACACACAGACAGAACTGTCACACACACAGAAGTGTCACACAGACACAGATGTCCCCCCCGTCCCCCCCCCTCCCTCCACGTCCCCGCAGCTGTGGCCGCCCCGGGCCATTGTCCCTCCCGTGCCAGGAGCCGCCGGCTCCGCTCGCCGCCGCCCCCGCGGGATCCCGGGGCCGTGCGGGACGGGCAGTGACGGCCCCCGGGTCTCCCGGTGTCCCCGGGCGTGTCCCGGTGCATCCCGGCGCGTCCCACCTGTCCCTCGTGCTCCGGGGAGCCCCCCGAAGGCTCCGGCCCCAGGGCCCCCCTTGGCTCCCCCCGGAGCACCGGGATCTCCCGGGGCCCCCTGGACCGCCGGGAACCCCCGGAAGGCTCCGCAGCACTGGGACCCCCTGGGACCCCCGGGGCACCGTGACCCCTGAAACTTCCCGGACTACTCGGAACGCTCCGGACCCCGGGACCCCCCAGGACCCCCCAGGGTCCCCCGGGGAGCCGAGACCCCCCTGCCCTGGTCCATTGGAAGCCTCGAGACCCCAGGACTCCCCGGAACCCCCCGGACCCTGCAGGGCACCGAGACCCCCGGGACCGCCAGGACCCCGCGGAGCACCGGGACCCCTCCGGACCCCCGGGACCCCTCCGGACCCCCCGGCTCTGCCCGGGCCCCCCGCCCATGTTCCGGCGGGACCAGCGCAGCCGCGCCACCGTGGCGCGGGGGTCGGCGCTGGACATGGAGCTGCGCCGGGGCCGCTGCCGCCCCCCCGACCCGGCCCCGCAGGTACGGGGGCACCGGCGGCACCGGGAGCGGCCCGGGCACGAGCCCGCGGGGGCGGCCGCGCCCCTCCCTGCCCCCCGGCCCCCCGGCCCGTCCCGCTGCCCCGGCCCAGCCGGGAATTCCGGTGGGATCCGGCCCGGCGGGAATCGCCCGTGCCCCCGGCACCCGACGGGAGGGGCGCGGGGGACTGGGAGGACTGGGCGGACTGGGAGGGACCGGGGGTCCGGGGATGGGACAGGGGGCTGGGGGGACCCCCCAGGTTGGGGGGTGGTGCCGATGAGGGGAGCACAGGGGCATGAGGGGTGGGGGCCGGGGCGGGGGGCACGGGGCATCTGCGGGGTCCCGGTGCAAACGGTGGGGTCCTGGTGTGTAGGGGGGGTCCAGTGCATATGGGGGGGTCCTGCTGCATCCGAGGGGTCCTGGTTCACTCCAAACCATCTGCACCCGGGGGGTCCCAGTGCGTTTGGGGGGGTCCTGGTGCATAGGGGGGTTCCCAGTTCACCCCGTACCCGCTGCACTTGGTGTGGGGGGGTCTTGATGCACACAAAGGGGTCCCGGCGCATACTGGGGGTGGTCCCGGTCCCCCGGAACCAGCTGCACACGGTGGGGTCCCGATGCATCCGTGGGGGGCCCGATGCCCTCGGGGGGATCTTGGTGCACTCGGAAGGGGGTCCCGCTGCACGGGAGGGGGGCCCGGTCCCTTTGGGGGCGTCCCAGTGTATATTGGGGGGGATGTCTCGGTGTATTTGGGGGGTCCTGGTGCACACCGAGGGGTTCCTGTTCGCTGGGGGGGTCCTGGTGCAGTCGGGGCGGGGGGGGGGGGGCTCAGTGCATTTTGGGGGGGATGTCCCGGTGCACGTGGGGATCCGGTTGCACTCATGGTGGGGGGTCCCGGTCTATACGGGGGGGATCCTGGTGCATACGGGGGGGTCCTGGTGCATATTGCGGGGGTTCCGGTGCCCTCGGGGGGGTCTCGGTTCTCTAGGGGGTGTCCCGGTGCATTTGGGGGGGGTCCCAGTCCCCCGGTACCCGTTGCACACGGGGGGGTCCCGGTTCAGTCGAGGGGTTCCCAGCTCCCCCCGGGGGGGTCCCCCCGCTCCCCCCGCATTTCCCCCCGCCAGGGGGCGCCCCCGCCCGTTCCCGGTGTCCCGGAGCCGCCGCGGGGGGGGGGGGGGGGGACACGGAGGCGGCTCCTGGGAGAGGGAGGGGGGGGGCACGGGGAGGGGGGACACGGGGCGGGCCGTGGGGCGGGGGCGGCCGCCGCTTCCTGTGCGCGATCGCGGCGGAGCGGGAGCGGCCGGAGGTACCGGGAGTGGGGGCAGCGCTGCACCGGGCGGGGGGCGCGGGGGGGGGGGGGACGGGCTCCCGGTGCCGGTCCCTACCGGGCCCCAGGGCCCCCCTCCCCCGTCCGGGATCGCGGCCGCCACCCCATCCCCCCACTCCCCCGCACCCCTCTCCCCGGCTGCCTTCCCGGTGCCCCGATCCCGCACCCCCCGGCCATTGTGTCCCCCCTTTTCCCGTCCCCGCCACCCCCCGTCTCTGCACCCTGACCCCGGCACCCCTTGTCCCGCCCCCGCACCGCGAACCTTGCACCCCGTCCTATCCCTGCACCCCTTGTCCCATTCCGCATCCCCCGCACCCCAATCCCTGCACCCCAATCCCTGCACCCCAAACCCTGTCCCCTGCACCCCAATCCCTGCACCCCAAACCCTACACCCCAAACCCTGCACCCCAATCCCTGCACCCCATACCCTGTCCCCTACACCCCAATCCCTGCACCCCAAACCCTGTCCCCTACACCCCAATCCCTGCACCCCAAACCCTGTCCCCTGCACCCCAATCCCTGCACCCCAAACCCTACACCCCAAACCCTGCACCCCAATCCCTGCACCCCAAACCCTGTCCCCTACACCCCAATCCCTGCACCCCAAACCCTATCCCCTGCACCCCAATCCCTGCACCCCGTCCTCTCCTTGCACCCCCTCCCTACACCCCACCTGGTCCCTTCCTCCCCTGTGCCCCAAGCCCTACACGCCACCTCGTCCCCTGCACCCCTTATCCCCTTCACGGACCCCAAATCCTACACCCCAAACCCCATCCTGGCCAAGGTCCCCTGCACCCCACCTTGCCCCCTGCCCCCCGTCTCCTGTCCCCCATTCACTGTCCCCCATCCCCCCAGACCTTGCGCCCCTTTCCCCATCCCCACCCTCCATCTTGTCTCCTGCTCCCCATTTTCCCCACCCCTCCTCTTGTCCCCGAACTCGCACCCTAAACCCTTCACCCCAAACCCTTCACCCCGCCCTGTCTCCGTCCCCCCTTCCCTGCACCCCATTTTGCCCCCTGCAACCCATCCTTCCTTATCCTGTCCCTGAACCCCAAACCCTACACCCCATCCCTGCACCCCTTATCCTGTCCCTGCACCCCAAACCCTGTACCCAGTCCCTGCACCCCAAACCCTGCACCCCAAACCCTGTACCCAGTCCCTGCACCCCAAACCCTGCACCCTAAACCCTGAACTCTGTCCCTGCACCCCTTATCCTGTCCCTGCACCCCAAACCCTTCACTCTAAACTCTGCACCCAGTCCCTGAACCCCAAACCCTGCACCCCAAACCCTGCACCCCATCCCTGCACCCCTCACCCTGTCTCTGCACCCCTTACCCTGTCCCTGCACCCCGTCCCTGCACCCCTTATCCTGTCCCTGCACCCCAAATCCTGTACCCAGTCCCTGCACCCCAAATCCTGCACCCCATCCCTGTACCCCTTATTCCCTCCCTGCACCCTAAACCCTGCACCCCAAACCCTGCACCCAGTCCCTGCACCCCAAACCCTGCACCCTAAATCCTGCACTCTGCCCCTGCACCCCTTATCCTGTCCCTGCACTCCAAACCCTTCACCCCATCCCTGCACCCCAAACTCTGTCCCTGCACCCCAAACCCTGCAGCCCATCCCTGCACCCCTTATTCCCTCCCTGCACCCCATCCCTGCACCCTAAACCCTGCACCCCATCCCTGCACACCTTATTCCCTCCCTGCACCCCAAACCCTGCACCCCATCCCTGCATCCTAAACCCTGCACCCCTTATCCTGTCCCTGCGCCCCAAACCCTGCACCCCTTATTCCCTCCCTGCACCCCAAACCCTGCACCCAGTCCCTGTGCCCCAAACCCTGCACCCTAAATCCTGCACTCTGTCCCTGCACCCCTTATCCTGTCCCTGCACCCCAAACCCTGCACCCCTTATTCCCTCCCTGCACCTCCAAATCCTGCACCCCAAACCCTGTACCCAGTCCCTGTGCCCCTCATCCCCTCCCTGCACCCCACGCCCCCTCCCCACGCCCCCCAAACCCGCCCCCCCATCCCACCCCAATCCCCTCCCGCCCCCGCTGCCCTTTTCCCGCACAGTCCCTCCTTGTTCCCTGCGAGGGGGGCGGCGATTCCAAGCCGGGGGGGGGGGTTGCAAAGAACGCGGAGGCCCCCCCGGAGATTCCAGAGGGAGCAAACAACCCGGGGAACACCCCCCACCCCCCAAAATCCCCGTGGGAAGCGCCATAAAAAAAAAACCCAAACCCCTTCTCTCCCCCAGCCACCTTTTTTTTTTTTGGGGTGGGGGGGCTTCGTCCCCCATCTACACCCCCCCCTCAGCGCTGGATGCGGCGGGACCCCCTTGGGGGGCTTTGGGGGGACCCCCCGGAATAGCCAGGGGGGTCCCGGGGGTCCCGATGGAGGTGGGGGGGGGCCGCCGGCTGCGGATCCTGGAGGATCTCAACATGCTCTACATCCGACAGATCGCCGCCAGCATCCAGGTGGGAATTTTGGGGGGATAACCCCCCCCTCGGTCCCCTTCACCCCCAATCCGGGATCCCCCGCGACCCCCCGGACCCCCGGACCCCGGGTTCCCCGGGGTCCGGGGGTCCGGGGGGTCGCGGGGGTCCCGGGAAAACGGAGTGCGCTCCTCACCCCATAAGATTCCCCCGCCCCAAACCCACAAAAAGGGGGATTTTGGGGGGGTTTAGGGGGGTTTGGGGGGTCTCTCCCTCCTCCCCTGTTTCCCGCGGGGGGTTATTTATAGGCGATGACGTCACTGGGGAGGTGGGGAGGGGGGAACAGGGGCGGGATCGGGATTTGGGATCGGATGGAGGAGCAGAAGGTACCGGCGGGGACTTGGGGTGGGAGGGGCCGTGACGGTGATTTTGGGGTGTTTTGGGGGGGGGGGGATGTGGTGAATTTTTTAAGGGGGGGGGATTCGGGGGTGTGCAGGGTGGGTCTGTGGGGTGCGGGATGTGTCTGTGGGGTGCAGGATGGATCTGTGGGGTGCATAGTAAATCTGTGGGGTGCAGGATGAGTCTGTGGGGTGCACAGTAAATCTGTGGGGTACAGGACAGACCTATGAGGTGCAGAATGTGTTTGTGGGGTGCAGGATGTGTTTGTGGGGTGCACAGTAAATCCATGGGGTCCAGGATGTGTTGGTGGGGTGCACAGTAAATATATGGGGTCCAGGATGTATCTGTGGGGTGCACAGCAAATCTGTGGGGTCCAGGATGGGTCTGTGGGGTGCAGGATGTGTTCTGGGGTGCACAGTAAATCTGTGGGGTGCAGGATGTGTTGGTGGGGTGCACAGTAAATCTGTGGGGTGCAGGATGTGTCTGTGGGGTGCAGGATGGATCTGTGGGGTGCATAGTAAATCTGTGGGGTGCAGGATGAGTCTGTGGGGTGCACAGTAAATCTGTGGGGTACAGGACAGACCTGTGAGGTGCAGAATGTGTTTGTGGGGTGCAGGATGTGTTTGTGGGGTGCACAGTAAATCCATGGGGTCCAGGATGTATCTGTGGGGTGCACAGCAAATCTGTGGGGTCCAGGATGGGTCTGTGGGGTGCAGGATGTGTTCTGGGGTGCACAGTAAATCTGTGGGGTGCAGGATGTGTCTGTGGGGTGCACAGTAAATCTGTGGGATGCAGGATGTGTTGGTGGGGTGCACAGTAAATCTGTGGGGTGTAGGATGGATCTGTGGGGCACAGTATGTGTTTGTGGGGTGCAGGATGTGTCTGTGGGGTGCACAGTATGTGTTGGTGGGGTGCACAGTAAATCTGTGGGGTGCAGGACAGATCTGTGAGGTGCAGGATGGTTTGTGGGGTGCAGGATGTGTCTGTGGGGTGCACAGTAAATATATGGGGTACGGGATGTGTCTGTGTGGTGCACAGTAAATCTGTGGGGTGCAGGATGGGTCTGTGGGGTGCAGGATGTGTCTGTGGGGTGTAGGATGTGTTGGTGGGGTGCACAGTAAATATATGGGGTACGGGATGTGTCTGTGGGGTGCACTGTAAATCTACAGGGTGCAGGATGAGTCTGTGGGGTGCACAGTAAATCTGTGGGGTGCAGAATGTGTCTGTGGGGTGCAGGATGTGGTTGTGGGGTTCAGGATGGATCTGTGGGGGGTGTGGCACAGTCATGGGCTCCATGAATGACTTGTGGGGTGTGTGGTAAATTTATGGGACATGTGGCACACCTGTGGGGTGCGTGGTCTGTCCTTGGGTCCCCAGTTTGTCCATGGGGTGCCTGACAAATCTGTGGGGTATGTGAGGTGTCTGTGGGGTGTGTGGCACAGGTGTGAGGTGCACGATGGTCTGTGGGGGGTGTGGCTTCCATGTGGGGTGCAGGACGTGCTTGTGGGGTGCAGGATGTACTTGTGGGGTGCAGGATGGATCTGTGGGGTGCACAG